>NC_136818.1:44829940-45190593 GCF_951394365.1 Tetrao urogallus
AAAACCCAACTCCCATACTTCGTAAGGAAGCTTTTCTAAATGCGGTCTTTTGAGAATGAGCCACTCTAGTATAGTTTTGGGTTCTAGTTTACTGCCTAGAGCAATTTTTATTCTTACGTGTTGTGACGGATTGAACCCTACTGATGGCAGTGGAAAGAGTGTGGACTATCACAAGCAAATTGCAGAGATCACAGATGGAATTTAGAAAGTAACAGCCAGTCTGGATGTGCGACAAGCAGGGAAGCTTTCAAGAGAGCTGAATTTTCAGGAAGTCAGACAATTAGAAGACTAAAGCCTTTGGAATGAGAAAAAAAATAACTTATTTACATCACTTTTCATCATAGAAATGTTGAGGAAGGCTCCTATCATAGATTTAATCTACTGCAAAGTATCAAAAAAGATGCAGAACAGATCAGGATATAAAGGACATTACATTGTAGACATTAAGAAAATTCAGGGATCTAAGTATTGAAGACTTTAAAATTGTAATTACTGTAGTTCTTCTATTCAAGGCAAAAGCCAATTGGAAATGAGGCAGAAACTTTTCCTCAGGACCAGACTTTTTATCAGTCCTTTGGGAAAATTTTTTCAACTTCTGTCACACATCACTATGAGATGGTAGATCCAGATCTGCTCTAGTCAAGCAATTCATTTTAGCAGGCAGCTATTTTATTAGCATACTGAGTCACCTGGAAAGGAAAATATGTTCCCTCTTGTCTTCATAGCTCTCCAGATGAGCCCGTCTGTTTTAGGAAGAGTTTCTCCCTGCACCAAGTAATTAGCCTACAGAAAAACTTGTTTTATGAATTGTGCACAGCTAACATTTGACTTTCTTTCCTTTCATCTTCTGTCCTGTTCTCCCCTCTCCTTTCTGGGTGGATGCTACCTCTTCATGACTGCAGCAACTTGAGGAGATACTCAGCTGGAGGGCAATATCTTCTTAGCAAGCAGCTCTGGAGTGCCTGAGTGACAGCAATGGTCATGTCTGTTTTGACATTAATAAATAAATAAATAAAAATTACAAACAGGCAGCAGCCAAATGCACGAAACCCTGCATGCATCTGATGCTCCAGGCGCTGCCTTTCTGTTGTTTTCCATGGATCCATCGTGTCTGTTTCTGCTGTACGAAGGTGTTTTTAAATCTTAAAAAAAAAAAAAAGACATGTTGTTTGTATAAAATAATTAAAAAACAGGAGTAATGCTAATTAAATGACAGATTATCCAACATGCCCCCTCCCCCAGGGCTAAGAAAATGGCAGCAGCTGGAACATCTTTCTGAAATGAAGTGAGGGGGAAAGCAAAAGTGAAGGAGAGAGAGAGAGAGAGGGAGAGAAAAAAAGAAGGCGGCTTGAGCAGCGGATGGCTGAACTGTGTTCTACAAAGCCCAGTGGAAGTTAACATCGCGTTCAGGCTGAACTGTGACTTCAGTCAGTGAGCGGTGGCGTGGAGACCCCAGAGGAGCCAGAGTGAAGGCTGGGGCTCGTGAGCGAGGAGGCGCTTCTCTTCGCATTGCCCAGCAGACTGACTTCAGCCTGAGTTTCTTACATTTCTGCACAGCCAGAACGCCATGGAAAGCTGGTTGCTCGGCTGCTGGATCCCAAAATAGACTTTTTTTTTTAAAGAAACAAAACGGGATGTTGATTTAAAACTAATGGTGGAAGTAGGGATTAAAGAAAATGGATTTAAGTGAATATAATTTAGATAGAAGCTTGCTCTTCAGAGATATAAGTCCTAGGAACAGCTACTACCTGGCTAGACGTGGAGACTTGAAGCCAGCTTATTTAATTTAACAACAACAACAAACAAAACAACAACAACAAAAAAAAAAAAAACAGGAAAAAGGAAAAAAAAATGCATTGCATTAAGAGCAGAAGTTTCAGAGGAAAGAGGGTATATGTCTGGGATTTTCTATTTTTTTTTTTTTTCCTTTCTAGTAGCATAGTTGGGATCCACAGTGCTGCAGAACACGTGTTCCTTAGGAAGCAGACAAGAAACTTAGTGTTACGTTCTTCATGAAGACTTGCACATACACTCCTATACGAGGCATAAATAGCGTGTGTTTTTTATACTGAAATATATGCACCCATAGAGTTAAAGGGGTTACCTGGCCTCCTGTTTGATTTGTTTGATCTCCGATGAAAATAGCAGTGGGAGCCAGCAGCCCCAGCCAGGTGCTTCTCCCCACCACTATAACCCATCTGATGTTTGTAAGTGTCATGTTTCCTAGTGTTTATTTGGATAATTTTTCTATTTTTTACAGTGATGTTGTAACACAGAAACTATCAGATCAGAACCTCAAACCGTAGCTGTAGGACTCCGGGCCACCTCCTGGTGCTGCCTCTGGTTGTTAGAGGATACCTCATGAAGCAGAGGGGAAAGGGAATTAGCACATGTGATCTGATGTTTGTCCTTTGGGCCAAGTCACCTTCCTTTCATTTCTTTGCTGGAAAGGGAGTCCGTTTCCTTTGTTCACTGCATAGGGAATGTGGAATTGTTTTGTTGATCTTACCAAGAACTGATCCTAGCCCCAAGAAGTAAATCACCATTCTGGTGGACCCTTTCAGTAACAGAGTTTGTCTTGACCAAGGGGAAGGACAGGCTTATTCATTATTTACAGAATCTGAGACGGGCTATTACTGAATTTCTGTCTACCCCTCATCATTTTTTGTGGATCCTTGAAGGAAATTAACGTGATTGCATTGACAGCTTATGAAATGTGAGGCAACCTCTGCACAGACTACGGGACAGAAGAAAGCTAATTTGGAATTTTAATCCTATTTAACAGGATGCAGGAAATAAAAGCTGTTGCACAAAGTGGGGCTGTCTCCCCCAGATTGCTGTCTGCTCCCTATTTCAGAGAGGTGCTGTGCCACACCAGGGTTGGATCAGATAACCTGTTAGGCAGGAAAAGACCATGCGCATCTCTCAGGTTTGTCTGAACAAATACTCTTCTCTTCCTCCCTCCACCACCCCAGGGAGGACTGTGGGGCTTGAACGCATAGGGGGCAAACATGAGGTGTTAATATTTCAAAACCTTTTAAAGACAGCACTAAGCCAATGAGTGAAGTGGAAAAATGAAAAGCCGGGAGATTTTATTCAGATTTTTTTTTTTTAAGTCACGCGAGCGCAAACAGGAGATTACAATTATGCCATTTAAAAGGATAAATACAAAACATTATGCATGCCTTCTTTAGGTCTGATCTTCCTTGTCTCTTTACCTGATGATTATTATTAAGAAAAAGAAAACCCTCTGTATTAAGTATCTGCATCTTTCAGAGAAGATTTAAAAAGAAAAGAACTCTCGGGTTTCTTGGTTTTGCACAGTCTTGGAGACAAACTCTCTTTTGTTTTCTTTTTGTTTGTTTTGTTTCCTTTTAAGTTAATGAGAACCCTAGCTTGGTATGGCCATTATCAAACACAGCTGTACACCTTTAGCATTCTTAATGTTCTCTTATGGGGCTAATATAAGCATCTATATAATATATATTATAAATATCACATTTTAAACAGGAAATGGAAGGCATTTGATGCAGAATTTTTGCATGATATAGAAATAACTAAAGTTAGCTAGTGTTTGTTTGTTTGGTCTGAATGTTGGTAGAACCTTCATAGCTTTGTTACAATGAAACCTTGAACTGAAGATATTTAATAAAATAACATTTAAACAGTGCGCAGTTTTTGAGTGTCACATTTTTTGTTTTAACCGTGGGACTTCTGGTGTAAAAATCATTTTTAAAAAGAGCTATTTTACACGTCGGTAAATAGTGTGATTAGAAACTACCGTATTTAAAAAGAAAAAGGTAAGTGATGCTGTAACTGAAAGGAAAAGGTGATGGCATTATTTAAAGCTAAGGGCCAGGAGAGCCTATGCAAATGAACTTCAGAATATTTCCCTGATGGACCAGGGAATAATAGGGAAGTGTTGTTCTGGCCCTGATAGCCTAGCCTAGCTGTGCTGTTACCTCCTTTCTTGGTCTGTGTTTTCCTCGCCTGTATTTCAGCCTTTTTGTGGAAGAAATGTCTCACCTTTGGGTTTGCCTGATGTAGATGTACTGATGCAAGCTGCTCGGCAGCCCTAGGTCTGCTAACTGTCCTATTTATTTCGTGTTCTAGAATGGGCCCCTGCAGAGCCACCTGCTCCAGCAGTGCAAGGGGTTTGCAGAGCAGAAGTTGTTTGGATTTCAGCTGCTGGCTTCGCTCCTCTCAGACCTTCACTACCTTGGCCTTTTCCTTCAGTTTCGTTTCCAGCCTCATGCTGCTCAGGCTGCTTGTGCAAGGGCAGACAGGTGCTTTCTGCCTGGAGTTACCCTATCCCTGCTAGTGCCACGTACTGCCGCAGCTGCCCCTTCCCACCCTGAGATTGCCAGGGCTGCACTGCCTGCTTGTGTGCAGGCTGCTCTGAGCCCAGGTGGCAGGTGCAGGCCTGGCCCTATAGGTCATGCTGGTGAACCACTTTGGTGGGCAGGGGCTGCCTGGCCTGTCATAGGAAGGGAGCTTCGTGCCTTGAAACCCCTCAAAGTGCTGCAGATGCCTGGTAAGTCAGTTGGTACTGCTTGAGGAGGTGATTGCTTTTCCTGCATGAAGAAACTGGAGGAAAATTGTCCTTAGTTTGAAGGGAGGTGAGACTTTCGCAGCCTGCTTAAGTGGGATGAGGCCATCTGCTCATGGCCAGCAGGTAAGCTCCTGCTGTTGCAGTTAATTTTATCTGGTGATCTCAGAAGAGGTGTTGCAGTACAATTCAATATGCAGTAGGAAAAGATATACAGTTAGTGATAAATTTCTATGCTTTTTGTAGCTCTTTTAACGAGGACGAGCCATTTACTCACTGCTACTGAAAGATGCACAACAGGCAGGCTGGTTTTAGGTTCTGCTGGAGCCTAGGTTGGGTTTGGTGATCCCTGTGGGTCCCTTCCAACTCAGGATGTTCTGTGATTCTGTCAAGAATATTCACGTAGCGTATACTGAGCTTTTCAGCATATTTATGAGACATAAATATATTTATTAATAAAGATTATGCTGTTCAAGTTGCACTGTATATGCCTTCATCTCCTGCAATTGCTCTATTAGTTGTCTTGGATGAAGGCTCAAAAAATGTGCCAATTTGATAAATTCTGTTCAGAAAGGATTCTTGTCTTGCTTTCATTTGTCACGGAGGGGATTGGGAAGGGCTCAGATCTGCAGTTTCACACCTCTAGCATTAGAGCCTGAGGCTGCAAAGTTGTCACAAATTTGTTTTCCAGTATACCATGCCTGATTGGAGTCTACTTATCTTCCTGGATAGCATCTGCCATCTTCCTAGCTAAGAGAAGCATGTGAGCACAGTTTCTCCAGCTCCCCTTTCTCACAGACCTATAATTAACACATGGAGTGACTGATTATGCTGTGAAAGACCAATGACCAATGGTAGCTTTTACTGCTGCTTAAACCAGATGTCCCTTTAAGCCAGGACTGACCTGCTGTCACTTGCTGGGCTAGTAGAATGTGTTTTGGCAGGATTCTGTTGTGCTGTGCTATGCATGAGAGCAGGAGAGAAGCACAAGCAGAACTAGACCTCAAGTGTGCATAACCTTTCCATTTTGTGATTGAAACTATCACCCTTTCCTCACATATAACTGATAATCTGCACAAATGGAGGGAGTGTTCGGCTAGCAAGCAGGAGGCCTGAAATCTGTTTCTGGTTTTGCTGTGGCTCTGCAGGGAGACTGGAGAGAACCTCACCATGTGCTGATAACGGGGCTGACCCTTGTAGAAAGCCAGATCACTGACTGGCAGTGATGGAGAGCAGCTGGGTGGTATTGCTGCTACACTTCACAGGCTGCATTTTTCTTTCCCCTCAGACTGTGCAAGGTTTAGAACTGCAGGGTAGTGCACCTGGAATGATTGTTTATTTGAGTTTGGAACTGATTTATTTTAGAGCTGGGAAAGGTGGTCCTTGGGGCCACTTAAAGCGGCTTGAGTGGAGGATTATGAATCTTTCCCCAGAGATGTGAAAATGCCTCACCTGCAGAGCCCTGCCGGCCAGTAAGGAACAGGAATTTATTGGTGTGTAGCATCACAGAATTGTAAGTAATTTTTTTATACTTAATTTGTAGAGAAAAAAAAAAAAAAAAAAAATCACATTTTGTGGTTTTTGTAGCAACCTGGCCATAGTGGAAGGATGCAGGAAATTTTGTCAATACAATGTCAGTCTGAAGTTTCCTGATGCCATGCTGGGGTACCCTAAAGAAGTCAGTATTACTTACCTTTCCCCCACGTTTCTGTGGAGAAGTGCAGTGTTTGTACCACGCAGGCTACAAGCTGCTTGAGGGACTTCACTCGCCCAGGCAGTGCTGCTCTGCTCCAGGGGGCACTTATTGGTTTGTCACTGCACGTTTAGAAGCTTAAACAAAAAAGCTACTGCATTAAGACTATGTTCTATGTGTACCTTGTTTGAAATTCATCCCCTTGGATTTATTGTATTTTTCTTGTATTTCCCTACACTGGGAAATTAATATCCATGGATTTCTTTATTGCAATGAAATGAAGAATGAGGTCAATCTGAAGAGATGGATGGCAAACAATTTACAGGCAGAACGTGTCCTTCTTGGGAAGGTGGTCTGAACTGTGAGATAGTCCCAATGTTTTTAAGAATCTTCAGCAGATTCCACCCTTGTTCATCCTATGGTAGTATTAATGCTGACATAATTTAAATAATCATAGGTCAGCAAGTTTGAACGCCTGATTTGCTATAGATGTACAATGTCCATAAAAATATCTCATACCAATACTTGGGGAGCTCTTTGGTTTCTAGATGTGCTGTCATTTGTTTGTCTTTTATACTCTGACCTTCCCCTTTGAAAGAAATGGGTTTCCTGACCCACTGAAATGTAAATAGAAGAGGGCAAGTTGCAAATACTTTTTTGTTTCTCTTTACTGAATACGCAGGGAAGTCTGTGTGCTTGTGCGTTTTGTTGTTGCTTGTTTTATTTAAAATCGTAAGGTTTTTGTATCTTTAGTGGGGCCAGGGAGGTCAAGGACAAGAAGGGCTTCTTTTGTAACTGGTGAAGGAAATGAGGGAGCACGTGGGCAGGGTGCTGGCACCGTGGGGAAGGTAGAGCTGCTGAACGCCATCATTGCTTCAGTGTTCGCGGCCACTGCCTGCACCCCTGACCCAGGAGGCGAGGGGAAAGCTGGAGGTAGAAAGGCTTGGCTGAGGATCACGTAGGCAAATGTGGCACGCACACCTCTGCGGGTCCCAGCTGGGTGTTGCGGACGTTAAATCTAGGCTGCTCCTGATCCTATTCCAGCTTATTTCAATACCGGAATATCAGTTTGAAACATTAAATCCAACTGCACAGAACACGGTTATGGCTCATAAATTCAGCTCGGCGCTTTGCGTTGCGCGCAGTGGCTTCCCTCCGTGGGGCTGCGTGCCCGCAGGTGTTCGGGAAACGCAGCTGCCGCGCTATGCCAGGTGCCGCCCTCCGTTGCCGCGATGGCTGCGGGCGGGGAGGCGGCATTCGATCTGACGTGAGCCCTCCGGCACCCGCGTGGGTTAATTCGACCACCTGCCGCCACGCGCTCGGCTCCCGCAGCGGGAGGCCGGGGGCGCTCCGCGGGGGCCGGGCACAGCCGCCTCCTCGCCTCCCCGGCTGCGGCAGGTGTGCCGAGAGCCCGCGCGCAGCCGGCCTCGTGCAGAGCGAGGAGACCGCCGGCACGCGCCCAGCTCGCTCGGCGCGACGGAGCGAGCGGGGCCGCGGGCTGAGGCGCGGCGGGCTTAGCCGAGGCAGCTCCGGGCGGCCGGCAGCGGCACTTTCGGGCTTCTGCATCGCTTCGGCCGGGACGCACCTCTTCGGGCGCCGGGTGAGTGAAGCGCTCCGTTTGCGGCCCGCCCCCCCCAGCCGCCCCGCGGCCCCGGCGCGAGCCGCGAGCGCTCCGAGCGCCTCGTGCCGACGGGAGCCCGGCCGTCGTGCTGCTCCTCGCGCAGCTCCGGCTTCCTGCTGCAGTTTTCCTCGTGTTTGCGCGTGGGAAGCTACACCATGTTATTTCCCTACAAAAGCTGCCGCGTGCCTTCCCGCCTTCGCCCCGCTATTGGCGGCCGCGGCCCCATCCCGCACAGCCCCGCCGCTCCCGTTCCCTGCGCTGCCCCCGCGCCGCCACCGCCACCCCCGGCTCCGCTCCTCCCGCGGCCGGGCCGGGCGGGGGGCGCCGGGCGACGGCGAGGCGGGGCCTGGCGCTCCTCCCCGCGCGGAAGATGGCGGCCGGGCGGCGCGGCGGCGGCTCCCCCAGCGGCCGGAGGGACGCCCAGCGGCCGGGAGCCGGCGGGCCGCGGCCGGCCTGAGAGCTCTGCGCGGCGCCGGGGGACCCAGCCTGCCGCAGCCGGGCGCCGCTCCCGCTGGCCCGCCCGGCGCGGCCTCCCCGCGGCAGGTGAGGAAGAGGAGGGCGGCGGCGCGGTCGCGGGGGCCCGGGGAGCGGCGGCGCTGCCGCCCGGGGGGAAGTCGTGTCCCGGCCGGGCGCCGTGGGGCGGCCCCGCGCCGCCGGGGGGAGGCGAGAGGGCCGCCTCGAGGGGGGGAGGGGGACCGGCGTTCCCCCGTTCGTGCCGGGCGGCGCCGCCGCGGCCACCTGTGCGGGCCGGGAGCGGCCCCGGGGCCGGCCCGGTTCCCGCCGCGCGTGGCCGACGCTGCGGCAACCGCGTCTCACACCCGACCGGAGCCCCTCGGACGCCGGCGGCGTGCGGCGGGTGCCGGCGTGTCTGCCGCGCTCCGCTCCGTGCGCTTTGCCGGGGCTGCGGGAGGAGTTGTCGCGATGCGAGGAGTCCAGCGGTGGTGCCTTTTCGCCTCTGTCCTGTTGCGTGCGCGCAGCGGTGCGGCGATAAATGAAGCACGAGGCGCCCCTGTTCACCGCTGCTGAGTGAATCGACGCCGTGTCGCTCGAATTAGAAGTGGGCAAATCGTTGTGTATCTGAATTTAACCGTGGGCTCCACGGCCGCACACTGGGATTCTTTGTGACAAATGGCGCCAGAGAAACATCCCGGGTTGTTAATTGTAGCGCGCTGCTCTTTAGGAAGCGTGGCCTTCCCAGTGTGGCACCGGGGCGAGCTGGGGTGTGACGGACCCAGGTTACATGCAGGGACCTCGGGTACCCGCCATAACCGGGCTGGGAATCGCGGGGCTGCAGAGGCTCCGGGCAGTGCCCGTGTGGTGGGACGCTGTGGGTGCAACGCCCGACGGACCGGAGGGAGGCACAGGCGCAGCGCCAGGCTGCTGTCCCACGCTTGGGGCAGGGCTGTGGGTGGTACGGGTTGCTGCCACGGTGCACGTGCCACTATCGGCTGCAATGGTTCTGCACCGCTCTGCGGTGCTGCTGATACCGTCGCACCACAGCCGTTGGTCTGGCTCCTGACGGTCGGACGCAGAAGGGCTTCAGCACATGACTTATCTAGCTGTGACTTCTTAGCTGTACAGCAGGACATGCTGGGCTGGGTCTGGAGATATCGAACTGTGCTAGTCTGAGCCAGTGGACAAACTCTCGACTAGAGCCTGGCAGTGGTGTGAAGTGCTCTGAAACTTTTCTACTGTCAGCAACTGTGAACACGGATGTACCTCTCAGGGTTATTGTTTGGTGTGCTCCCTGCTTGCTTTTGAAGTCCTTTCTCCTCCCAAATTCTCTTGTTCTCATTTCTCTTAGTTTCTGCTCTTTCCCTAAGCGCACGGTGTTATCTCCCTTGCTGTTCATTCCCTAAGTGTTCTTAACATGTCTTTCCTTCCTCTGTTTGGATGTTTCCAGTGTTTGTAAAGCTGTTTTTCTGTGTATACGTGTGGTTTTGAATGATGAACTAATGGAAAATTTGAAAATCACAAAGGGAAGCTGCAGAGCCTGGAGGCAGAGTGCAGGCTGTGGTGTGTCTGCACCCTTCCACCTCGGCTGGTGTGGCCGTGGGGCCTGTGCCTGCTGCATGGTGCTGTGTGAGGCGTGTCATCTGCCTGGCCCTGCTTTGCATCCCAGCTCACAGTGATGTCCCGCTTTGCTGTCGGCATTTTGTGGTTTCTGTAAATTCAGTGCAGGGAGGTGTCTGGTTGCAGGTGGTCCCAGTGAGCCCTGCAGCCCTTTGTGTCCTGCCGCCGTGCCTGTTTGTGAGGTCTGACGTCTATCTGGGATCTGAGTAGTGTGCCTGGCACACACAGTGGTTCTGTGAGCTGAGTGGCGTGGGTAAGATAATCTGCTCTGTTTTAATTGGCAGAGTTGTTTACACATGATCTCTCTCTGGTTTCCCTCTTTTAGAGGAATGCGTCTCTGTCCCTGATTACAGCTCAGGTCAAAATCCCTCAGCACTTGCAGCAAATCTCTTTTAATTGGTCTCATTTGCCTTTCATAAGACTTATTTAATTTTCCCTCGTATAGGACCCCTTCTCCTGCTCTGTAACATAGTTGATTGCAGGGCATGGTGCAGGCAAGGAGCAGCCTCGCAGCGTGCCGTATTCCCAGCTCAGCAGGAGGCAGGCTGCAGCACATGCGTGGTCAGGTCTGTCCCTGAGACCCGAGATATGGCATGAGTGCTCCGTACACTGAATGTGCTCTGCTTACCCAGTGCTGCTTGTGTGGGGGTCTTGTGAATTCAGGTTTCCCTGTCTTGCTGCCTTTCCGGTCTCTGTGACAGTGACACTGTGAGGTTGCTACCGCTGCCTGCAGGGCCAGGCCTGGAGCAGCTCAGGCTGGCAAGAGCCGAGTGCTGGGAGCTTATTTTTAGAAGGCCCAGAGCACCATTTGGCTGTAAAGCGTGCTGTGATTTCCCCAAGTACAGCTGCATTGGTTAACTGAACATAACACAGAGAGCTCTTGAGGCTGTGTTTCCTTGTGCCCGGGCTGAGCTGCTTCTCCCTGGCCTGTGGCTGCACGCCGTGCAGGCAGTGCCTGCTCCCAGTGCTCCCACCTTGGCCCTGCACCTCCAAGGGCCGGGTGTGGGGCCGTGCTGGCTCTGCAGTGGGCTCAGGAGAACCAGAACATTTCTTCTGTGTAGATCAGTATCCAGAAAGGAGGTGATACAGATCACTAGGCTCCATCTATTTGAGTCCTGTTAAAAATACAGTAGAATCCTTTAGAGCTGAACAATGAATTAACCTTCTGCACCACGAAGATTCCCTCTGACATGGCCTGCTCTGATGCCTTTGGCCGGTTGTAAGCAATCTCCCAGCAAAGGCAATCAGCCATAGGGCTGTGAGATGCAGTCCTTCTCCGAGTGCTTGTGATTTAGTAATGTCCCAAGGTCTGATTTCATAGAAGCGAGAACTCCTGTTTGCTTGTGTTTTAAAGCTGTCAAACACCCCAAATTAGGAGAGGGTGGCCACAGCCTGTCTAAGCCTGCTTTTGAATTTGCCAAGTGAAATGAATGGTGCAGAATGAATAGGAACAGCACAGTGCAGCACCTGCCTGTGTGCTCCCACCCCCATGGTGAGGCTCAGAAACACCTGTGTGCATGTAGATGTGCGCCACGAGGCTGTTCTGGGCTGTTATGGAAATGACAGTCCTGGGTATCCCTGTTAAGGCAGCAGGGGCTGTTCTCTTTCAGTGACAAGATGTGGGCTCCTTGGAGTGGGAGGATCTGCACCAGAGGGGAGAGAGCGGGACGTGCCACAAGCGTGATAAATGGCGTGGCAGGGGTCACAGCCCCCGGGCCTGGATCCATCGCTGTCATTTATTGACCTGCGGTTGTCTGCCGCAGCTAGAGAGTCCCAGGGGAGCTGGGCTGGCATCGCTCATACAAGAAGGAAGGAAGAAAAAGGGACAGGGAGATGACAGTTTTATCCTTCCTTCCCTCATCCCTGTAGTTCTAGTCTGCCATCTGGTCTTCTGCCTCTGTTTCTCTGGTCTCACACATTCTCCATTTCTGTACCAGAAACTTCCCAGCAATATGGTGTTCTCCAAGCAGGTCCTGTTGGGAGGGTTCTGTGTCAGCACTGCTGGGTTATGTGTAGAACAGCTTCTTTTCCTGTAATCGTTTTTAATCTGGTAATTCCAGATGATTCTCTTAGCCCAATATTTATCAGTTTTTCAGCGTGTCTCTAATTAATGCTAATTTGCTTGGCAGTACTTCTGTTGTAATCAAAGTTTACATGTGAATTTTTGAGCTCTTCAATGCACGCAAATTCTTAAATTTTCAATCACTTTGCTCTGAGTTCTTCAAGGAAGCAGTGGTGTGAGAGGCCCACACTAAACCCAGAGATAACAGAGATCAGCTTGGAAAAGTGCAGGCTTCCTTCTCAAAGGATAGGGAGAACCTGAACTGGCCGCTGTGTTCCCTTCATATTGGGGTGCAGCTCTGCTTACCCTAAAGCAGGAGGCCACGTCTGGCCAGACCAATCACATTCCTGAAGTTCTTTTTCTTGTCTTTCCCTGAATGTAATTGAAACCGAGGGTGCTTCATCGGATACTCAGTGCAGATGCAGAAAATGTCAGCAGAACCTCCTGACAGGAGATGGGTTGAGCACCTCCAGAGTGACACTAACGTGCTTCTAATCCTGGACTCCTTCCAGTGCAGCACTTCAATATCTTCACTGATAATTGATTTATGTAAATATAACTCTTCTGAACTCTTTTCCCATCTTCTTTACAGTGCTTTTCCCTTAGTTTTCTTCTTCATTATTATTATTTTAAATTTGCAGTATCGATCATCTCTCTGCTATCACCTCCTCAGTGCAATCGCTCACCGGCAGGGTATCCCTCTGACTGGTACCAGGACCTCGCTGTGTCCCAGTCTGTTACAGAGGAGCCAGACCTGGCCCTGAGTCAGTCTTGGTTTGGTACAAGATCTTAACAGCTGAAATTCTGCTTGGTTCTGGGAACATGCTGAATGACAAAATGACCTCTCATGTCCTACGTGATTTTTTGTCCAGCGAAGAGGCAGGCTTCTCTCCTGCCCAGGCTGGGAATTACACTGCTGGAAGCCTTGTGTATCAGTGAGTGACAAGTTCAGGCTTGAAATGGACCTGCATAGTGGTGCGTTATGTTCATAACACTTCTTGAAGGGCATAAAATAATTTCACAGAAATTGAATAACTCTTAATATTAGATGGTCTGAGGTGAATGAGGAGCTGATGTGCTGTCCTTAAAATGTCCTCTTGCATCTGTCATGGCCCATACCTCGTTTGTTTCTCTTCTGGGGATCATCTGTGTGCCCGTCTGCTCTGCATGCAGGGACATCTCTGATGTGGTGTCGTTGTGTCAGCTGAGGAGTTGAGTTCCTCAGCACCTCGCTGTTAGTGAACCCTGTGTCCTTGAGTTATCAAAGGCTGTAAAGGTAGTAACAAAATAGGCAGAGACTCCTGAAGGTACCATATCAATCAGCAGCGAGTGGCCTCGTGTGAGGACTGCTGGAGCTCAGTTTCATCAGCTTTTTGAATCCGCTTTAAGGAGAGTGATATGAGCTATCGCAGCATTTAATCTGTCTTTTTAGTGGGATAAAATGAGGTCTTAGGCTGGTCCAGAGGCAAATTTATTTCAGCATTGAAGCCTGGATAAATTGCTAGTCTGTGTCTGTATTATTGTCCAGAACACCTCTAAAGTATCAAGCCTTTCCTTCCCCATTTCAGTTACAGTTGGCTATTTTAATTTGTTACTTCTAATTTCCTTGGTTTTGTCTGCCTTAACTGTTCTGGAGTCAGTCAGTGATACTGCAGCTCAATCTGAATGTGCTTTCCTTTTGTCTGAGTCATAATCATCTTCCTCGTAAGCAGAGATCCATCACTGTCTCCTGATTTAGTTTTGTCCACAGACTTTCATCCATATCCTTCTTCTCTGTTCCTGTTTCAGATCTGTCCATTTGTATCAAAGCCTGATGTGGATAAGTCAAGGCTGCTGTGAGTGTGTGCTAGCACTTATAAGTTAGCGTCGTGTCACGGTGCAGGAGCAGGGTGAGTTTCCTTGGCCCAAGTCTATATAAGCACGTAAACACAGAGCTTTCTGCTTTGCCTCAATGAAATATTGGTGTTTGCCTTTCCCAGCATTGCTTCTAAACACAAATTCCTTGCTGACCACACATGATGATGCTGTGCTGATGGCAGTGGGCAGAGCCAGGAGGTCCCTCTTGGTAATGTATGGTATTTGTGGGCAAGTTAAGGGCCAGCTAGTGCTCAAGGATTGTCCTAATTGCAGCTGGTGCTCAGCGTAGTGTTTCTGTGAGGCTGAGACAGTTAATTTTTCTGCATGTTGTGGATTATCAGCTGGAAACCCAGTCAGGCTGAAATGTTGTGATGGCACACCACAGAGTGCCCTGGGGATGGGATGGGTTTGGAAGGTGCCAGGACTGTTCTTTTAGGTGGAAAGGTGCAGCCACCTAAATAAATGCACTCCAAGTTATCACCTGTAGAGTGTACAGTCACATGGTGCAATCTGAAGAGGAGTCTCACACTGCTTCTCCTTGCATCAGTCCAACAACATTTTTAAATGTCACATTTACACAGGTGAGATGTTGCTAACAGTGGTCATAACTTCCAGAAGGATACAAGAAGCAGGAAGCACAGCAGATGGGCTGTGTGTCCAGCAGATTGGGAGCCAATAACTGCAGTTTTGTTGCTTCCTATTCTTTTCCATGTTTTAATTGGATGGTGGGTTTGTTTTATGAATGGTTTCCTATGAGGAGAAAGGTTGAGGAAGGAATAGCAGTAGCCATTTCTAAAGAAATTGCATCCAGGAGAAGAGGAAAACAGCTACTCTGATCATGGGGCAGAGCAGAGTGAGGTTGCAGGTTCTGCGCTGCAGCCCTTGAGCTGTCCAGGAGGACCTTTCAGCTTCTCCAAGAGGAATGCTGCACTATCTTTACATGTTTGTGCAATTTACCAGACAGCTCATGTCAGAAAACCAGTTAGGTTTCATACCTTCTTAAAAAAAAGAAGTTCCCGTGTTTTCCTCACTGTCTTTTCTAGCACCCTGCCACTGAGTGCCTGACCTGTGATACTGTTCTGGACAGATCTCTGGGGACTGAAGTTACTGTGGGTGCTCAGACCCCTTCGTGCAATTATGTCTTCATGAAGTGTATCCTGTGCAAGGGTGAGGGTCAGCCAGAGGCAGTGCTGGGAGGCAAAGCAGTGGTGATTGATACCGTATTTGTGCTTAAATCAAGGCTTTTCTTGAAGGCTATGTCTGTATGCCTTTTCGTCTTACTGACTCCATTCAGTAGTTTTAAAAATGAATGAACTTTAAAAAAAATTAAGACAAACACTGAGAGTTCCACTGTTACTGTGCCTCTCTTGGGGTGTCAGAGGCTTTTCCTTGTGTGAAGTTTCATCTTCCTTTCTAGCCAGGACCTTTTATGATAGCTGTCTTCCAGTTTAGCTACTGGAAGCTACGGAGCTACTGTGACAGAGCTGGGGAGGTGGCTGTGTGGTGTGTGAGCACAGCTCCCAGGGCTCCTGTAATGGCCAGAATTAGATAAAGGAACTCACAGCCGAGTGAAATGGGAATGACCATGACTGCACAGACATGAGGATACACTTACACTTACATCTTACCTGTAGGTATCCTACAATCAATTATCCCAAGGTAAGAATTTTTAGTAAAATCTTCCTGTCTGATATTATTCCACCTAACAGGAAGGAGGAGAAAGGAGAAGCAGCAAGAAGTGCCATGTTTCATGTGAGATGGTGGGAACAAACTGGATGCTGCAGGGAAATCCATTCTGTGAACGGGAAAAAGCTTCTCATTCCTTTCTGCTCCCTGTAAAGCTGGACACACTGGAACTGCAGAAATAGAGATCAGTAGGGGGGAATGGGAGAAAAACTGGAAGTGACTTCTGGTACTGATCTGAATCTAACTGTGAGTTGGCCAAAGCAAAGGACTCCTTGTTCTGTCACTGTCACCCAACACCATCTTAAACAACAGTGAGAAAATGTCACATCAAAAACTCTTAGAAACGTATGCTAATTGTTGTTATTTTTGGAAAAGGCAAGTTCTGGGAACCAGTACATGAGAGCAGCACGTGAGGCAGTCCCTCCCCTGTTGCGGTTGCCCGAGGATGGTCTCTCTCTCCAGGGGACCAAGCCATGCAGTGCATTTTTTTGGCTTGGCAAGCTTCCTGCACAAGGTCAACATTCCCATTACACTGGTAGCACAGCATCATCATGCTTTAAATGTACGAACTGCGGAGGTTATAAATGACTACTGATTTCTGAATGCTGCAATATTTAACTATTCAGCTTGAAGCGTTTTATTAAAGGAGCCTCATTACCAGAGCAAGTGCCAAGTACTTTAAAAATTCTGTGCCTATTTAATGTAGCTCATATTGGGCATAGTTAATCACTGCTGAGGCTTAAAACCTTTAGTGCGTCTGGGAGCATGTATGAGAGTGGGCAGAGGAATCCTCTTTCTCTTTCTTCTTCAGTAAAAGCTCTTTTTCCACAGAGATGCAATTCCTGCTATTTCTTCTGTGGTGTGCAGGGCATAGCAATACGCAGGCAGCAAACTAATGCAAAGTACTCTCCTGTCTGGTGTTTCATTGTTCATTCTGCCTGAGGCTTTGCAACCTTGGTCTTTTTTAGTTAAAATCTTTAAACAATGGATTATCTGTTTTCACAGGCTTTAGAGTATTTGAAATAGCAGTTACCCTTAGGCATTTGGCTCAAGATTACAGCAATAAATACGTTCACCGGAGCCCCCCAGCACTTCCAGGAGCCAGGCAGGCATAGGATTGCCTCTGCCATATTTTTCTACTTCTAACTCCAGTGAAGTGTGTCGGCCCCTTGGCAATTTGAGATAAGCTCTGTTCCTTCTGACCGTTTGCACTCTGGTGGGTTTTGAGAAAAGGGAGATGTGTGTGGTGAGGCTGGGCACGCCCTTGTTCTGCATAAGGGACCCTCGCTCTTGCTGGTTTTTACTGCGTTACCAGTCTCCAACAGATCAGGCAGCTGCTTTGATAGACAGTTTACTTTCTTGCCCCACTGCCCAGTGATATGAAAATTTCATTCCAGATTTTCGAATAGAAATGACTTTAGTCAATATTGACTCTTCTGACCTGCGTGCGTCAGCTGCTGTTTTTCTGAAAGAGGTGCAGGGGCTGTACGGCCCCACGGCAGAAATTACAAACCAGTTGCCTCCCAGTTGTGATATCTGACGTGGCAGTTTCTGCAAGAGCACTTCCTGATTGCTTTGTTTAAGCAGCGAATGTAATGTTTTTCTTCTGTTACTATGAGATCTAAAGTAGTTTACAGATATCAGGCGTTCTACTGTGGTGCTTTGGAGAAAGATGTCAGCTGTCAGGAGGAGACCCAGGAGTCAATCCTAATGAAAAGCTACATTTTCTGAAGTGGTTTATTTCTGGTTAGAAGAACTAGCTGTTCATCATATGACTTTGCATTGGCTGTGCTTTGCACTAATGGGACTTGTGTTCTAAAGACTGGCTTTATCTCCTAAGTTCACTGCACAGAGAAATCTGTGATGTCCGTACATCTGAGGTGCTGTGAAGATTTCCACCTCAACAGATTCTATTGATTTTTCAGCAAAAGCTGTTTCTCAGTCTTCAGAGCTGTTCTTATCACTCTGCATCACGCTGCTCATCACAATCAAATCATTTGTGCTGGTTGGCCACTGGCTTCATCAAAAGGCCTTCCCAGCCCACGTATGCAGATTGAAAGAGGAGATATAATTTGATTATCTCTGGAAGGCTTTTGTACTTTGCTTCGTTTTTTTTCTTCTTGCCAGTGGGTACGTAATGATAAGCACTTCCCAAAATACACCATATTTGCAAAGTATGTAATACACGATACCTTTGTCTTGGAAAACTCTAGGTTTACTTTTGAGCCAGAGATACAAACATTGTAAGTATTTGTAAATACAGTTGAATCAACTTCAGCAGCTTGCCACATTAATTTTTATCAGAAGGTGTGGGAAGCATTGAGTCTTTTCTGGGACGAGTACTTAAAATCATAGCAGCATTTTCTGCTGTAGTTTTACTCTTTAAAATTTCAATTCTGCTTTCAAGGGAAAAGCAGTCTCGCTTTTTTTGATTATTATTATTAATTGGGTAAGTATTAGGGGAGTTTATAACTTCTCTGTACAATGTGGCAAGTTTTATGTCTGCACTGTATAGAGCCTTTATGTCAAGGCTGGTGTGTTTTTTCACTTGTGTGGAGAGAGAGGATGGTAAAATGTGTAAGAACTAACATGAAAATAAATGTTATTGTATTTTTATATGATTTTATGTATGTATATATGTAGTTATTGATATTGAGTATTGATATTAAATGCTCTTTTCCATTCTTATGAAAGTTAGTTCAGAGATGCAGCGTTCAGAGAAGAAATGTAGTTTATGTATTCTTAATACTTCATAAGGCTGCTTAGAAGCTCTGAAGAACCCACCCCAATGGGCAGGGCTGAGCCTGGGGCTGACCCCAGTTTCTCCTATGCACTGTAGGTCCTTGCCTGCTGGGTACGGTCAGCACTGGAGTTAGTGCCAGTACCGAGAGCCTGTGCTCACATCTGAGCTTTGCATCTTCTTTATGGAGGGGATAGGAGGGAGCTCCTGTACTAGGGCACCCCAGGGTTGTGAGCGAGAGCATGCTGTGTGCACACTGGCCTGCGTACATCTTTAAAGCTTCAGCTGGATGCTGAAGCTGTAAGGTGTGGCAACTTGAGGCTATGGCTGTTGGGAAAAAAAGTGTGATTCTGGGAAATGAATGGGTTTTCTCTAAGGAAGGAAGGAGGCTACAGATCCAAGCTTTTTAGTGCCTACTGGTATTAGTTGAACTTATGGAACCCAACAATGCATGCCAAATAAACTTTTTTTTGTGTATTAATTCTTCTTACTGGTGCTAGAGAGTGATGTATGCTGTTTGCAGCCTTGAAACAGTGGGAGTAAGATCTCGGCTTGCTGTGTTTGCCAGGTTTTTTTTTCCTGTCTTTGGGGAATGAATTGCAAAGAAGTCATACCTTGAATTGCTTCCTGTATTTTGTCCTTTGGTCTTCTGTGATAAGAGCATTAGTGTTTCAGCCTAAATGATGGCAAAGCTTTGGTGGCATATGGAGAGAAAAAACTACAAATCTGTGTGCTTTTAAGGAAAAAGGAAGCGGAGGGGCTGAGGGTGTAGGAGGTCATATGAGACAACTTAATATATGATTTGTGAGTCAGTAATTTCCTCTTTCCTTTTGCAGTCCACGTGGGTATTTTATTTTCCCTTCTCAAGCCAGACTCTTTGCCTTGTTTTCTGGGAGGCGGGGAAGCTGCAAAATTAATATGTGTTGGTGCAGGTGTTTTTCATTCTATAAAACTGACAGGAAGAGCAAGGAAACAAGAATCCACTACTGGATTCCTGCAGCTCGTGGGATAAACGCAGATCAGATCCCCTCCCCAAATCCATCTACTGCTCATCTGGACAGCCCACAAGGCTGGTCACCTTGAGCTTGCCTAGCCTGTGAAGAAGCATGTTTCTGTACAACACACCCATCTGCAGTAGCCAGCATGAGAAGCCTTCAGGCATGTACCTGTGAGTGACTGTAAGGAAATCCTTTCAGGTTGAAGACTGAAGCAGCAGTTTAGAGAGAACTGACTCCCTTGTCATCTCAGTGGCATGTTACCACAGAACCTTTTCAGTAGTTAGACTTGTAGAAATGTAACTATTTTTCTCCCTTTTTATGATAAATTTTTCAAATTGTTTTCTACAACAAGCTTTCAAGCTATTTTTTCCAGTAGAACAGATCTTCGAGTAATTTCCGTTTGTAAGGTTTTAAATTTGGGGGCTCTCAGTGGAGTTTTCCATAGACTGTTAGTCCTAATGACTAGCTAGCTGATGTAGCTCAGCAATCCTGTGATCTGGTATTTCTTCTTAATTGGTCCTGAACAAAAATCTTTGTTAGGCACTGTAATTAAAGTAGATCAGTTTTTCCATTTTACCAAGTACAAATTCAGACCTTCACACTGGAAAGACCAAGGAGGTTAACAAGCAGTCCATCGCTTACTTTCTGTTAAAACAACCAAATGTTGTGTCTCTGTTACAAAGCTCCCTTGCTTGAAGACCACTACTGGCAACCTGCCTTAGGATGTGTGCTTTTCTTAGAATTATTGATTCCTTAGAGTTTGAAGGGACATTTAAAGGTTGCGAAGTCCAGCTCACCTGCAGTGAATGGGATGTGCACAGCTCAGACAGGTTGCCCAGGGCCTGAACTGGCCTTGCCTTGAAAGTCACTAAGAGCAGAGCTTTTCCTGTAGTGTTGTAGAAATTCATTGTTACGTCATGCTAAGAGCTGTGATTGATATTTAAATTACGTTTTTGGTTATTTAGCTCTAGGAAATCCCTACTACTGAAGGGAAGAGGCAGTCATTCCGTCCAGAAGCTTTCTGCTTGGAGCAGGCAGCATGCTGACCTAAGGAGAAGTGGGACATGGCGAATGTTGGCATTGCTGCCTGGTGACCTGAGGCTTGCTGTGTCTTTTCAGCTCTGTGGGCCATGTGGGGATGCTTTTGAGCCTCTGGCGCACGAAGTTGGGATGGGAGGCAGGCACAGATTTTGCTGGTGGATTTAAAAAAAAAACAACACAAAAACCAACAACCAGCGGGAAGTGAGTCATGTTCCACTGCCTCTGTTAACAACCCTGAAAGGAAAAATCTGATGGATGCATGTTTTCCATATTAAATAAAAAACACAATAGGTAGGAAAAGGTGTTGAGAGTTGGAAGAGATATCTTGACAGAAGTGGAAAAATGAATGTGAAGAAGTACTTTTTGAATGTCTTGGAACTTAAAAGACTATGTTGATTTGCAACTGACATTTTCATTTTGCACCCAACATTGAGTTCAGCTGTTTTTAAGTTCTAGATAGTTTGTCTGTGCCAGAAGTTATTTTTCAGGATCAAATGGAAAAATGGCATTTGCTGGAGGCCTTTCTGCAAAACGTTCTGCCTTTTATCTCATCTGCATAACGTGCATCAGTGAAAGGTTCCTGCTGTGTCTGCTCCCCGCCTTGACTCCTTAATTAGCAAGTAACTATTTTTAGTTATTTTTCAGTACTGTTTCAAAGAGAGGTGAAATTAGATGGGCTGGGCAGAGCACAGATTACTCTTTGCAGATAGTTAAACTGAATTCTCAGTAATAAGAGGAGAGAAACTGGAAAACAGTACTGCGCATGCAGCACAGGCTTTTGTCCTGGGGGTAAATCATTCAGTGTTGCTTTTTTTTTTTTTTTTTTTTTTTTTCTCCACAGAACTCATAAAATGGTGGTTTGCCAACTGGGTGTCACTGGACTGTGTCCCACATTGACTGGGAACTTGTGAGCAGTGGATGAGGTGGCTGCAGTGTTTGTACCTCTGCAGCTTCTGGGAGGGAAGGAAGGGTCTGGCAGGTGGGACCATTGTTAGTTACAGCCTGTGCTGACAAGGGGGGATCTCAGCATCTTAGCGTTAGATATATGGTAAAACTCAATAAAAATGCTGTGTGTTTCACTGATAGTTTGATGTATGACCAGGTTGAATGTCTCTGGCCTCATCCAGATTGAATGCTTTTGGCCGTAGCCCCTGGGGAAAGCGCCAAAAAGCTTTTTTTTTTTTTTTTTTTTTTTGTATATGTATAATGACAAAATGATGTCATTGATATTTGGTTATTGCCAGCATCAAATGACTCAAGACTGTTGTAAGAACTTCTTACATTTCAGATATGGTGGTGTAATCTCATTGCCAGGAGACGGCCTTCAGTTTAACACTTTAACAATGTTGAATCATTCAGAATTGTTATTCTAATAAATTGAGAAATTAAATTAATGCAAGTTAAGCCCTTACTTCTGACATCAGGGAAATAATATGTGCTCTCCTTATTTATATTTCTGTCCATGTTTTCTAGGTGTCAATAAAATAAAAAATAAAATCAAGTAAGAGTATCTCTAAAGATGGATAGCAAGGTGTTTAATCTATTTCAGGGCCACCTGAAATTGCAAGAGATGAATTAGTGGCTCTGCAAGGCTTCTTAATTGAGGGGAGGGTCACATGCGTGGTATCAAGGTTTTCAGATGACAGAGGGGCACACTGACAGAGGTTTTGGTGTTGGCTTTGTCAGCAGTTCTGGACAAAAGCAGGCCACGATGAAAGATGTAGCTTTGTGAGTGATGATGCAGGCATAAGTGAGCGCCCTACTCAGTCCGCACTGACAATTTGGAGTGGATGAAGAAGAAAAATTATCGTATTAGAATCTGTAAGTGTGTTTTCAGTGTGTTTCTTCCTTTCTGTCCGTTCATTAAGGAACACCTTTCAAGTATTTTTTGGCTGTTTTTTGTATGTGCTGCTTTTTTTTTTTTTGCTCTGTAAAACAGCATCATGGAGGTCTTGGCTTCTGCAAGCATCACATCCTGCAGTTAGGAATTAGATGTGATGGCAGGTTCAAAAGAGTGATGCTCCAGAAAAGAGCTAATTCATACAGCTGTTAGAGCTGTTCTGCCATCGAGGGCGGAGTGTCTCTAGTAAACTGCAGGTGCTGAAAAACAGTTTCTGAAAGCAAGGTGTTTTATTCCAATTATTACACTGGTTAAAAATATAAGGTACAAACCTTCTGCAGTGCAGGCAGGCTACATAAATTAAAAGCAGGCTTTTCGTGGGGGTGAGGAGCAGTAGAGAATTGTTTGGAGCAATCCTAAAGACCTGTAACAGTAATAGATTCCGTTAACAGCACGTTATTCAGGCAGGCAGTGGCGTGTATCTGACCTGTTCTCAAATCTCGTTCTACTTAAGAAACCAGTGCCATTTCATTCTGTAGTGAAGTCTGTCTGCAGTTGTGTCTGTCCAAGCAGAGGAGAGGCTGGGGCTCTCACCTCCCAGTGCACGGCAGGAGGGTGGCAGGGCTGTGAGGCCGGCCTGGCGAGGGGAGCTGGGTGCAGCTGGGTGCCGTGTCAGTGCCGGGAGAGCACCGGTTGTCCTCCATCAGCACTGTGTGCCTGGCTTGCTGCTGATGGAATGGGGAAGAATAAAAGGGAATTGGTGCATTGTAGCTGGTGCCTTTTGTTTTTTGTTTTTTCTCGTCAGCAGATTCACTCTGTGTATTAATTAAGTAATTAATTAATTCATTATGAGATTTATGCTGCCTCCTTGGCTTGTATTATCTGAGAATCCCAGTGATGTGGTGTGAGGCATTACATTTTTGCCAGCAGGCTGTTGGGAGAAGCCCTTTCATAAAAGCATCTGAATAGAATTCATTATGAAACCAAAGGCACCTTCATGTAACAGTTGTTACTTACGAATGATGGTTTATTTTATAATATGATGGAGATAAATTAATTTTATTAAAGAGTTGCTATTTCTTTATGGAAAGACAATATTCTTGTATCTGCCCTGTTTTAGCACGTAGTCATCGTGTTCTTTATTGCCATCTATCTGCTCTCATCCCTCCATTTCCCTTCATATCCTGTTCTTTGTCCTCAAAGCTGAAAATAACGTTTATTAAATACTTCTAAAACTGGAGACTGTTTCTGGTACTGTAGAATACATTTGAGGTTGGAATTGTTTTCATCCAAGCTGAAATTTTGTCTGCCTTCCTGCAGTTTCTCACGTGCTGTAGCTGAAAGGATATTGGCTGTGCATTCATGAGTGCTGTGTGGCTGGAAAGGATATGTGGAAGAGAGAGGCAGAAGCTGATATTTCCTTCCCTGTGTTTTTTAAGACAGAAACTAAATATAGTGAGTGTTAAACAGATGGTTGTGTTGTCTCATAATAAATATTTGAAGAAAATTAAATTATGTCCTCCTTGCTTGTTGACGACAGTCTCAGCCCCCATAGTAACAGCAGTAATAATAATAGGAGAATTTACAGTGTATTTATTTTTTAGTTCTCAAAGCGAGGTACCTAAGAAGGTTGGATGAGGAGGATTTTTTTTCAATGTAGGAAAGCTGAAGAGATGTTCTTGAAGTCACCCAGCTTGTTAGTGAGCCTCCAAAAGACAACGTGCATCCCTTTGACTTCCAGACAATGAGCTTTCATTTTAAACCCTACTGACTTGAGCATTTCCTTCAGAACTTCACTGTTCTTTTTCTTAATTTCCACATAATTTTGTGTGAATGTTAGCCCAAAGGAGATAATAAGACATGCATTCCTGTCGAGCGTATGCTTGTGTGGAAACCTCCAGAGAGGGCCTTCCTGAGAGCCGTGTTGTGGAGAAGGTGATGGATGCCAGAGAGATGTTGAGGACTCAGCTGAAACGAGAGGTTTTATTTATACAGCTGAAGTTCATCTTGTGATATTAATAGAGTACAGGCATTGCTTTCAGAGAGATGGGATGGATTTTGTATTAGCTGAGGTCAGTGTACTACTCTCTGGTACAAGCCAGCACATCCCGCTGCCATTTCACTGTTCACATACACTGCTTTATCTTTAGTGGGATGGCTCTTCTGTTTTGTACTGTAAGTCTAGATTGCTAGATTGAATGCTGTGTGTGAGAAATATGAGATGAAAGTGAGAACTGCAATCTGTCACTCAAAGGTGAGAAGATTTGGCAGCAGAATGGATCCACAGCAGCAGAAGCGTTCATTGGCTGTGGTCCATCCCCTTCTCAGGCATTTGCAGATGCGGTGGAAAGCAAGTTGTGGCATTTATGTCCCACTAACCCATTTCCCACCAAATCTCGTAGTACTTTCCTGCTCTGTGACTGGAAGTAGTTGTTTCACATGGTGTGAGTGGAATTTGTGTCCCGTGACAACACGTGCAGCAGCAGCAGCTTACTTGCTCTGTTACAGCACGCTGTATAATTGGGCGTGTTGGTGGGGAGGCCTGGCACTCTCCAGTGCCTCGGTGAAAATTTGTCATCTGTCCCAGCTTAAAGATGTATTAATAGCATCCTGATCTGTTATATGCATGGCTGGTGCTGTTGCCTGGATACTAACATAAAGTGATTAGAAGGCTTTTGTTAATATACAAGGAACAAAATAGGTCATCAAGTACGCAGTTAAATGTTTCCTGTTTGCCCACCCTGCACATCAGTACTCACTGGTTTGCATGATGCATTGTGCTTTGCTGTAATGCTGCACTGGGTTTTGTCACTAAGCTGCAGGTACTGTGCTGGTGGTACCTTCTGCCAGCTTTCTCTGTGGATTCTTCCCTGCACTTTGAAATAAACCCAAAGTTCTCCTACCATTCGTACCTGTCCCAAATATGTTACCTTGTGTGTGCCATTGATCAAAAGCTGTCTTGTCTTTTTATTTCTATTTGCAGTTGTGGATTTCATTTCAGCGTGCTGCATTACTCTTCCTGCTGAATGCATAACTGCTGTGTCACGTAAAGGAGTGTTAAATGTCTCTACAACAGTCCCTTGTTTTTTAACATCTCCCTAGGGCCTTGTAATGGATTTGTTAGGGCTCTGGAGAGATGTCTCTTTCTAACCTACTTTCTGGTTCAGCTGTTCTCTGTTCCATTATTTCCTACAGTGTTTCTGATTTTCTTCATGCAAATATATGCTTACTTGCCTGTTTACTATGCTTTTTTCAAACACAGAAGAAAATGACAGTTCTAATGATTTTTTTTTTTCTGTTGATTCTGTTTGCTCACATATAGAGGTGCTGTACTTTATTCCAGGTATGATTTATTTTTCCCCACGAGTGTTCTAGTAGCATTCTGTGATACTTCTGCTTCAAGGGTGCAGTATCTAAGACAGCTTTTTAGTTTTCCTGGCTTAACTGCTAGCAGTTGGACTGTAGTAACTGAGTTCTTGGTTTGCTTTGATTGAGAAATTGTTTGTTTAAAGCATGTTTTGTAGGCCTTTGCTATGAGCTGACTGAGAAGGTAGAAAGAAAGCAGTGATATAGGCATTCTGAATTCAGGGTGGTAAAGAATGAAGTCATGGATACTTCCTCTCGGAGAATGGCTGTGTGCTGTTTAGCACTGGTGATCCTGTGGGTGAGCATTAAGTGCAGACATCTTCCATCAGTGTGCTTTGGTGATTAGGGAAGGGAATGCAGAAGGATTGTTTAGTGGTTAATATGTTGTAACGGGTTTAGAAAATTGGACGTAGGTCCCTTGCTCGGCCTTTCTTCTGATCTTTGGTAATTAAATTCCTTGGTACCTCGGTTCTGGTTTTGTCAAATTAGGATAAGATTTCTGTTCTGATTGCTGTGTGCTATCTCTGGTTTTTTGGAGAAGTATGTAGGACTGGGCTGGTCTTCTATTAAGTATACAGAATCCTGATTGTGTACACAGATGGGGATGCGTGCCTGTGTTTGGCTAGATTTCATAACATACAGCAATCCCAGTCTTGGCTGAAGTTCCTCAGTGCGTGCTGTAATGTAAATAGCAACGAGAACATAGTTAAGTAAAAATGATATGATGCTTTTCAACAGTTTGGTCATGAAAATGGCTTCCTGCTTTAACTGTAGGTGATGTGTTAGGTCTTGACATACACTCTGTACGATGGCTTTCAGAATTCATGGGTCTGTGCACAAACGTGCAAGAAAAAATTCTGTCTGTCATTTGGTAACTTTATTTTTTTGAAATCATGATTCTTATTGCCATATAACCCAGTGTCTTTTCTGACTTACATCATAAAATACACTTAGGAGAAATTGGAAGAAAGGATGAGAATATTGCATTAGAGCAGAGCTGTGTACCTGATGATCAGTTGTTTTGGAGGGCGTGCTAAGATCTCCAAAGTAGACAGTTGTGAGTGAGTTTCAGAAGCATTTGAGAAATTTGCTGGACAGCAGTGAGATTAAAAAAACCCAAACCAGCAGAACTGCATAAATACCCACCTCCTTTGTGCTTCTGGAAACTGAAGATGTTTCTGTTTTTGTGTGTTTTACCAGCCGTTACAAAGTTACTGCTCTACTGATGAATAAAATAGGCTGCTTTTCTTCTGATTCTATCTTTCCATTTTAAATAACTTGGCTTTTGATTGCAGTGTGTGTTTTGCTGTTGCTTGAAGTAAACAACTTGCTCAGGCACAATGTATCAGCTGCACAAGTGTGGAACTGGCAAGGCTGGCCAAGTAGTAGGCCAGTGGAAAAGAAGCAGGTGGCATAGAGCATCATACCTCTCACATGAGTCAACACTGCAAATAACGTGTATGAAGGAGCCCAGTGGCTGAGACAACTTATCTTTCTCTCTAGCATGAAGTAGTAAGATGTCAGCTGGAATGCTGCAGCCTCTTTTGCACGCCGCACTTAGGAAAGATGAAGACCAACTGGAAATAGCTCATGAGAAAGCAATAGCAGTGAAAATGTGCCCTACAAGAAAAGAAAGAATCAGGATTGTTCAGGCTGAAGAAGATAAATTCATTTAAAAACTTTAAAGTGTGCTGCGAAGAGAAAAATAATATTTTTTCCTCCATGTTCACATAGGATGAGATCAGATGTAAAGGGCTTAAAGTGCAGAATTTAGACTAAACTTTAGGAAAAGCTTTCCAACAGCACAAGTGGTTAAATGGAGCGGATTGTCTAGGGATCTCCTGAAGTTCTGCCCTGGAAAATGTTAACAGAGGTAAAAGGCAAATGTGTCAGGAAGCTTTAGATATCACTGATCCTACCAGAAAGAACTTCCTTTCACGCCTGTTCTCTTGTGGTTTTAGGGGCACTGAAATTGATTCTGGAGGGTTTACATTCAGTTTTAAGCATATTCTTTGCCCTGATCATTTTTGTGAAGATTTTCATCTCTGTTCAGTACAGTTTGAGCAGAGTGAACTGAAACAAACTGAAGGTGAAAGTACTGTCAATAAGTATACAGTAAAGAATACTACTTTATGTATTGTGAATATTATTAATTTCTTCAGTGCCTTGTTTATTTTTTAACTGTACTAATCGGACCATAAACCCTTAGAGTTTCTGCAGGTAATTTAGAGCACATGAGCAAAGGCCTCTCTTTTTGTTTCTTGTGTCCTTCTGGTACTCTGTTGCTCTAGCTGCCAAATGTCTGAGGGTTCCCTTCGTGTTAGAATTTCCTAACCCAGCACACAACCTTTGGTGTGTGCAGTCAGCCTTACTGAAAATTGTGTTCAGCTGAAACATCCTTTGCTTCCTCTTGCAGATACTTAACAACAACCCAAAAGAAAATCGATACTAATCTCTGAGAGCTGCCCAAATACCCTTCTTCCACGCTCAAATCTGATCAGCAATGCCCATTTTGATCCTTTTTGTCAGTTTCCTGCCTGTGACAGTACTTTGTTCTTCTTGCCCGCGCAGTGACTTGAGTAGCCCTTTGTGAAGGACTTCACAAAATCTTTTGAGAACGTTCCGATAAACAATGTGTTCTTGTATTCCTTTACTCCATAGGGTTTTTTTTAATCCTGGAAAGAATTCCGCTCCTTAACAGATCTACCTTGTGTTCAGTTCATCTTGTCCTGCAGCCGTGCGAAAATCTTCCATGTTCACATGCTCAAAGTGATTCTCTTTCCCCCTCTACCTGAATAGTCTTCATTTTTTTGCAGCCTTCTCAGTTTACAGTCGTTCAGCTTTATTTTCCTGTACTGAGGTGTTGCTTACAAATGGAAATGCAAGGCCAATAGTGGACATTTTTAGTGGCATAGCTTTACACACAGTCCAGCTTTTCTCCTGTCACTCTGTAATCTCATGTGCCATTACAAATGCACAGGTGAACGATAAACTGAATCTAAAAATGGAAAGTTCCATGGGCACTGCAACAAGTGGTGGCCACAGCAGCGTGTGGCTGGTTAATTTGTGGGAAAGCGAAGCAAGATAAATGCCTAGTTTTCTCACTGCTGTTGGCTTAACTGTGTAGCATACGTGGCTTAAGACATGTTGGGTTGTTTGGTCTGCTCCTTTCCTTTTACATTAGGTGAATTAGGCTGAAAGTAGGAAATTCTCTGCAGGAAATCTCAGAAATATAAACACATTCACAGCTGTGCTGAACATCATGTTGGGTCACGTGGAGACCTTCTCTCTCTGTGTCTTGCTGGGAAATGCATGGCTCTGAGAATCTTCTGATAGGCTACTTTTTTTCCAGACTTCTGAGGCTAAATGTTGTAGGTAAATCAAATGTTGGTGAAGAAGGCCACTTAACACACAAGAACTAGAGGTATTAGAAACAGGGAGAGATAATCGAAATTAGGTATTTCCCATTTGTGTGGAGATGCTGGAAAGAATGTAGTCAAAAAGCAGTTAACCTGAAATGTGTGCATCCAGGGAGAGTGGAACTGGAAAAGCACGAGTGTTCCAAGCATTTGGGGTGGGTGGCTGTGTAGCAGATCAACCAGTTTGCAGATGCGTTGTGAAAGCAAACAAGAAGTTAATATGATTTGGGGTTATACAAGTTGAAGAACAGTTCCTTCTGGAACAACTGTGAGAGTTAACTTGCCAAGCGCACAGGGCCAAAAATCTTGTTTCTGGACAGATAGAAACTAACTGAACAGAGCTGAGGGAAAAATGGCATGTGAGTACAGACCAAAGGATTGATGGGGATGGGTAGATATGCTTTCCTTGGCAGTGTGATAAATGAAGTGCTGTTATGAGAAGTGATAACAGTCAATGAAAACTTGAGAGGTGTATACTTGAAAGGTGAAAACTAATTAATATAATAAGGTAAGAAGGGACATAACTGGAAATGAGGGAATGAGATTATGAAATGCACCCCCAAAGCAAGGGGTGGAAGAACAAACTATATATATATATACATATACATATATATATATATATATATATATATATAGACTTGTAGAAATATCTGGAAAATAATCTAACATCAAAGAGTCCATGTTCAGATGAAAATAGGTTGGATAATTTAGTAAGGCTCTTTCACCCATTTAATTTCTCTTTGCTTTTGAGGTATTAAGGGAAGTTGGCAGCCTTTCTTACCTTCTTATTTTTGCATCCCTAATGCTTCCTGCCAGTTCCAATCTATGTGATTGCATACCAATCCTAGATCCTGCCTTTCTTTAGAAAATATGCTTTAAAAAGGAGCATTAGAGCAAACGATGTAAAAATAATGGGGGATAGAGAAAGGTGAATAAGCTTTGAGAGTGATTTTCAAGAGCATTATGTTGCTACATACTGCCTAAAAGCTGTGGTTGGAGATAAATGGGAGTAAACTAATACTGAGAAAGGCCTGGTTGCACTGTTTTGATCGAGGTAAATGATGGAGAGGCAGCTCCCAGACTGTGAGTTACTCCTCGCAGTTATGTTCAGCCAGCCTGCAAGGGACAGGAGGTGAGAACAGGAGCGTAGCCTCTTTAGTGCAGAGGAAGGCAGCAGAGAATTTTTCCATAGCGGATGAAATTGTATGTTAAATTGCAGTCAGAAAGCCAGTGTGACTGCATCTGAGAGAATGAAGGGCGGCCCTAGACATCTTGTTTGCCTTTTGCCAAACTGGCAGTGAACCTGAAAAGCTTCTGCTGTGCCCGTTCCTTCTTTTCTGGATCGGCTGTCAGGTACCCGCTAGGCTCTGGTGTGGTGGAGGGAGATGATGAGGAGTCACCATGTGGAGCAGCTGCCCACGTTGCAGGCTTGTGAGTGGAGTTATGTGGCTGTGTTTGGTTGGCAGGCAGCCCTGCAATTAACTGGAGGAGATTATGTAAAGAATTTGGGAAGTGTACTGGTTTTGGGGTTTCCTTTGTAAAGAGTAGAAATGGAACCTTAGTTTTCAAACGACACGAAGACAAAACTAATGTACACTGCATTTCTATACGTGGTCTCTACACGCATCTGTACAGGGATTTAAGCTGCTGTCTCAATTCCAGTATATAGAGAACTTCATCTGAGGCTATTTTACCACTTTCATTATAGGAAGGGTCCTCATGTGAAATTTAAAGCTGAACTCAGTGACTCGATGGCACTGTCATGGAAGTTGTAACCCTGACTAGTGAGCTGTCACCTCTTAAACAAGCCAGGAAGTTCTTACCATGTTCTCTCCCTTCCTGCCTTTCATTTTATCTAATTTCAGTGTTACAAAATTCTGTCTTCTAGTTGCTGAGACTTAAGGAGGCACAATAGTGTGTACACTGTCTTGTTGAATAGTTCGTGTTTAGAACGAAGTGATTGTTTGCTCAACCTGTACATGATGATCTTAATACTCCCATAAAGTAATCTTTGATCTTTCCTTCCTGTGTACCTCTAATCCAGACCCATTTTACTCTTTTTTATTTTTTTCCCCAGCTGGAGGGTTGACTGTGAGCCAGGCATTGTTGGCTTTTGCTCTGTGTGCTGGCTTCTGAACAAAGGTGCTGCTGAAAGGGTGAGTATTTAACTTCTATCCTCTTTGATGTAGATGCATGTTCTTAGGAACTGATAAATTTAAACTCACTGAACCTGTCACCTTAAACTGTACCTAGGTTTGCAATGGGAAGAATCTAATCTACCAGCTCATAAAGTTTTGATCATCAGCCATCAAAGCTTGGTTAAATTATGGTTTAGTGTAAATTTTGTGGCATTCTGCAGCACCGCAAACTAGTGGAGCTGAAAGGTGAGCGTGTTTCACCTACTGCACAGATCTGAGTTTAGAGCAATAGAAATCTCTAAGACCCCAGAAATAAACAGTAATAAAAATGTGATTTCTACTTAGTGTCTGCCATGGGAAAGGATGGCTGAGGAGTGTGTGACCACCTATTTTCTACAGTTGTGTGAATTCCACATCAGATCTGATGTCTAACACATCAACTGTCTTCTGAGACTAACTGTGGCACCCAAGCTTTCCTCGAAAGAGAACAGGTTTTGACCAGCCAGACCTACTTACGAGATGGGTTTATGTTTATTGCCCTGCTGTGACTGGGAAGGAGCTGGTAGTACTTGAGTAGGAATTTCTCGAAGTCTCCCTTGTCAGTGAAATACTGTGTGTGCCAGACACGTGAAGGTGAAGTGTGGGTGTCATTTTACAAGTGTTTTCAATTGGCAGTGAATAGATTAAAATAAAAGAGTGTTAGCACAAAAGGGAACTTCTAAAAACATCTCAGTGCTTTATCATTGTGAAGTAGTGTTTGTGCTCTGTCTGCACGCAGATAAGCTACAAACAAGACTGTGTTTTAGGACAATATTTATACCTCATAGATGAAAGTAAATAGGTGATACCATAAAGTTTATATTAGTCTGTTTTTCAGGACTGCATTAACTGTCAGAAATGGGGATGTCACGCATAAGGTTTGACGTCCATTCTTCAGGAGCATCCATAAAACTTTAGGCTGTCAGTTATGTGTGCATTGGTCTTTTGCAGACAAATTTCCTTATTCTTGTTCTCTATTTAAAAATACTGGTGTTATCTACCTGTACCGCAAAAATACTCTGTATTAGAGTCACCAGCTTAATATCTTAGGACCTGAAGAGAGCCGTGGGTAAAACATTCTGAAAGTTCCCAACTAGTAGCCTAAAGAGGCTTTTTAAACTCATACAAAGAAAAATATCTTGGAATGAACAGTCAAGATTAAACACAAATACATTCCATTAGAAAGCTGGACTTTGAGAGTTGAAACTTGGGTTTCTAGTTCTTGAACGTTCTGAGATACACAGATTGAAATTTGGTCAGTTGTTGTTATTGTTTCCTGTAGTAAAGTTTTTAATAGAGATATTTAATGCCTAAATGGTGTTATGCTTTTTCCTTTTTTCTTTTTTTTCTCCGCCTTTTCCTTTGGCCATTTCAAAGATGTCTAATAAATTTCAGAGTATACATTTGAAATCAAAAAAGGCAAGGCAAGATTCTTGTCTTGTCTTTGCGCATAGATAAATATGCCGTGTAGAGCAAGGTGGTGCTCTGTGACTTTTTTGCTCTACGACACCTATCATGAAAGCTTTTCTGAATAAGGAGACTGATAGTCTCTTAACAGAAGGATACTGAAGTAAGGAGTGTGCTGCATGCAACTCACAGTGGGTTCTGCGTGTCAGAAGTCTGTCTCTGACTGACTTTTGGCACAGCAATATGAATTGGAGTTGCCAGTTGTACTTGGAATATTTCTTCTGTCAGGAGGTGGTGAGGAGCAGTCTTGGAGAACACAGCATGCAGAAGGATTTGGAAGCTACCAAGAAATTAGCTTAATAGCAAGAGATGGCAGGTTGATGTGAGGATCTGGCCTGGAAGAAGTTATAGTTATGAGATTGTAATTTTATCAAATAATCATAAAGAATAATTCTCTGTACCTTGGGGGTTGTTCAGAATAATCATTTCCAATAAGGTCCAATTTAGCAATTCCTATGGTAGTACTGGGGCTTAGTAAGCATCTTTGGTCATTTTACCTTTTGCAGATAAATCATGCAACTCAATGATATAAGTGAGATGGAGACAGTATCAAGTTTTTTCCCTAAAACTTCCTATTGCAGACAGGGCCATTAGACCAAACAAAGCTTATGTGTTGTCTCAGGGCAGTTTTTGAGTATTGCTTGTGTTGTAGTCCTCTAGAAGATATGGATTTCTTTAAAAACAAGCAAACAAAAAAACCACCAAAAACTTCCTTGCTTCCAAATCTGCTTTTGTAGAAGTTTGGAGGATCTGAATTAAGCTGCTTCTTTCCTCGTTTCTCTCATTCTTTTAAATTAATTGCATACTGTGTGCCTTCTGTGATTTTTGTGTAATTGGTTAAGCTGAAGGGATGCAATCAATCCACCTGGCTAGCAAGAGCTGTATACAATGCACAGTGTAATTTTAAGCATTGAAAAGAGATGATGGCTCATCCCTGGTGTTCTGTGGTGTCTGTGATCTGTGATGGAGCAGGGCTTAAACGCTCTCTTTTATGCATGTGAAAAGTGAAGCAGTTCCTCGCATAGGATAATATTGCTCTCTCCCCTTCATTTCTGGTGCCCAGAGAACTGATGTTCTGGAGGTGACTGTAAACATAACTGCTTCGTGCAGTAAAGCTGTCTAAGCCCACTTTTTAGGTCATCACCCAAACCAGAAACTCAGGTGCAGGTAAAAGTTCAGATCTCTGTTTTAGAAACATCAGGTTTGAACATAAAGTGCTGAGGAGCTGTGGGCACAGGGGCTGCCTGAAGCAGGCTCCCTCTGTGTTGAGGGATTTTTTCAAGTAGACTGACATCTCCCTCTCCAGTATGTGGTAGGATCCTTGTGATTCCTTTCAGATTTGCTGGATTTTGTAGACTAGAGTACATGGGGGTGGATATCACACTGAATTTGGTGTTTCTCCAAAGCTGGTAGGATTATTCCCAGCTGTCAGTGACTCACAGTAGCCAAGTTGCTGTCTCAGAGTTCAGGTTAATGGAATTTGCTGTTCAGATTCTCTTGAATTGGCTGACGGAGATGGAATTTCCATGAACTAGGAAGGGCAGGAGAAATTCTTCAAAGTACAAGCTTTGAATTTGTGTTGGGTCTGAAAAATTGCTGAGAAATGCAGTCTTTCCTCATCTAAATGGGGACAGTTCCTTGCCAAAAACCTTGCTTTCAGGCGTTTCATTTTGTTCTGTCTAAATTCCTGCTCTGTGTGCTTTTTGCTGAACATATCCAGTTTCCAGAAGTGTGTTAGGCGTGTGATAAATGTATGTCATATGATTGTCATTCTATTCCTTTTCCACAAAAATTGTGAACTTTATCTGGATTTAGTGATTCTGTTCTGTCAGCAGGGTAACTGCTTAGTTTGTTTTCGTCAAAGAAAAGGGGTACAAATATCAGCAATGGAATTCATTCATAGAATTAAAGTATTTACTGAACAATAAGTGAAGTTTTATGCCTTTTTGCTGCTTGTTTATATTTATTGAGCAGGTTATCTTCACCTCTTAAGTTAATGCAGAGGAATATGTAAAGCAGCTGGGATAAACCGTGAAAAATGAAGACCTGGGTTCACATGTTGATTTTGACTATGGTTGTTCTGGTAGTGTGTGACTACTCTAGGGAGCTTGCTGGACTCTGACAGAGCTGCATTTGGTCAGAGGTCGTGTCCAGTGTTACTTCTGGAACAGCACAGAATCAGTAAAATGGTTTGGATTTCATTTATTTTCTTACAAGACAGCTGTTATGTGACCGAACACCTCTGTCATTTGCCAGAAGTGATAAATCTGAAGGTTTTTTGCCTTGTTGGTGCTCTGTTTCAGAGTATGAGAATGTCTAGAACAAGTTCAGTCTTTAGCAGGTAATGAGTCAGTATCTGACTAGCCCACATTTGTGGTTTGATGAGATTGCCAGCAGTGCCTTGTTTCCCCCTTTTTGTCTCTGGTTTCTATCTGTGAACCTTGGGTATGTGTATGAAAAGTATCTTCCAGTTTGGAATGACATATTAAAATAATGAAAGGCAAGAATTTTCTACATGATGTTTTGGCCTTTCCATTTAATTAATCTGTTAGAATGAAAGTCCAAGAAATCACAGTGAGATGACATCTTGCTCACTAATCAGGTAATCAAGGAGCGAAGAGGTAACGGATGCAATTTCATTTTCTGAATATGCGAAGGAAGAACAACATGAGAAGATTAACTGCATATCTATTTCAAACTGTAGGTACATTTTTTGATTAGACAGGATTAGACAGATATCACTGTAAGACTAATGATAACCCTACATTTTTTTCAGTCCTGTATTTGCTTCCCTTATATGCCATTTTATAGGCAAGATCCTAAAAAATTTTTCTTCTGCTGAATCACAAATAATGAAACTCCTTTTTCCTCACTAGTACTGATTTGCCATGTTGTTAATTGCTCATCAGGCTGCACAGTTCTCTGATATCAGTCTCTTATCCCAGATGTGCTTTGTTACTTCAGCCTTTAAAGCCTGTTGGTCAACTTGTGCAACCAAAATAGGGATTCCAACTATGTTTGATTAAATGCACAAATTGTGCTTTAGGTGGCTGATTTGTGGCTATGCTTTTAGTTGCACTAAGGGAGCAGTATTTCTGACTACTTATGTACATGATGCATCAGGCATCAGGGACTTTATTCACAGACTTCATCTTTGCTTCCCTGCATATTTCTGCTGAGATAAGGAGCCGATAAAATTAACCTTGGCCCCAGCTGACCAGGTCTCCATACCATAAATTAGACAGATTTAGCATTCCATTTATTCTAAAGTTCTTCCTCTTTAGAGAATTGTTGCAAGTTATATCCAAGTAGCGAGATTGAAAGTAACCAGTCTTGGGACTGCAGGGGATGACATTTATAGAGATGCGATGACCCTTTTATGGTCCTTTTCTCCATCAGTACAAAATGCTCATCTCAGAGTCTGGTAAATGAACTTTCGCTTTTTGATATATCCTCTATCACAAGACAATGTTTTCACTCAAGCATCCGTTCTACCTAGCATGCTGTTTTCTGAAGGCATGTGGAGAATGGGATAAATTGCCATACTGACTGCTGGAGACCTCTTTGCCTTAGTTCACTGGAAGAGATGAAATTAAATTTGTAAAGATAAGAAGTCAATATATAGTAAGCTAAGGCACCTTAAATCATGGTGTGAACTTCTTATTCTGAGATGAGGTAACTTGGATTTGCTGTTCCTTATGCTTCCTTTCCAAATGCCCTGTAATAACCTCCCAAAATGCAAGCTCCTTACGTGTTTATGAAGGAGTTTTGCAAACTATCTCCCCTGTTGATCTCGCAGCATAATTGATTCAGCAGAAGTCATCCAGTAAATGCAAAACCATGTAGTGTTTACTACTTAGATTTTCTCAACTCAGTATTGTATCACCATCTTTAATAGTTGTTCAGAGTCCTAAAAACAGTTTTTAGTAGAGGTCATGCTGTAATTAGCATCAGACCAATTAGAGTAGCTTATTATAATTGTGGTCTGAGAATTGTACTATAATCCCTTGAAATGCACAAGAGATGATAATACTGAAATATACTGTGGTGAAACCATGCTGTTACATGGGCATCAAAATGTAGTTCTGTACTCTGCTTAAAGGAAGTGAAAAGGATAAAATGAGATACAAGAAAGATAGGGAAGGAGAGCTGTACAAAAATGAGCAGTAGCATAGTGATGTACAAAAATGATTCCAAGTTGAAAAGTTTGGAACTGTTGCGAAGATGTGGCAAACGTGGAATACGTTTTGGAAATAGTGAATACTTTGGCACAGATCGATTATTAACTCCCTTTTTACATTTCTTCATCCACACGAGATCAAAGAGTTATTCAGAAGAGCTGAACAGAAGCAAACCAAACTGCGAACAGGACGTGCCTAGATTTGTCTGTGGAACTCGTGGCCACTCTTGTTCTTAATTTTGAGGTGCAGATAGCAATTAGTGGGAGTGGTCATGTGTGACTAGGTAGGATAAAAACTCATAAGGTACAATGTCTATCTCAATTTCTAAATGCTGATTACATCAAATGAATATTTTGATTTAGGATTTCTTGAAACTTAAAAAAAAAACAACAACAAAAAAGAGGTGACTTCCTTCACATTGTCCAATATTTGAGCAAGATAAACTCCTGCTCTGAGTTTTTGTCTTCTGTGCTGTTGTGAAGTCTCCATAGATTGTGAACCATGTGATCATTAACTACCAGAGAAACAAAGCATTATAATTCACTTACTGTTTGTAGAAGATGCTTTTTGGTGGAAGGGGGACTCCTGCAGATCTGTTAATTCGGCTTGCTTTGTTCTCTGTTTCCTCTCAGTTCTGTAGTTTACAACTTTTTTTCTTCCTGATCACATTGATACTGCGGAATTCTAAATCCTTCATTCTCTTCTGGTTTCGTCTCAGCTGACTTCTGTGGTCTAATAGAGGAAATCTCAGCCACACTATATAATCTCATATTTTGAAAATTGAAAACATGTTTCAAGTGACAAAGGGAATAACTCCATCTTCCAGTACCTTGAGCTGCTGCTCAGGTGGCCGGGACTGTATACTTTCCTTTTGTCATAAAAACCAAAACATGGAATATGCCACATTAGAAGGGATCATCAAATCCAATTCCTGGCTCCATACAGGAGCATCCAAAATCCAAACCCTGTGTCTGAGAGCAGTGTCCAAATTCTTCCTAAACTCCAGCACTCAGGCTTGTGCTCGCTGTCTTGTGCAGACTGTTCCATGCCCACTGCCCTCTGGTGCAGACCCTTTCTGTAACCCCCAGCTGCCCTCCCCTGACACAGCTCCATGCCGCTCAGCGCTGCCCTCCACTCCCTGTGAGGAGCTGTAGCTGCCATGAGGGCTCCCCTGATTTCCTTTGCTCTGGGCTGAGCAAACACAGGGACCTTAGCTGCTCTCCACATGCCTTGTCCTCCAGACCCCTCAGCATCTTTGTATAGTAATTTCCAGCAGTCAGTAAGGTATTATGCAGTCAAAAAAGAGCAGAATCGTTTTTATGTTAAGAATACAGTAGAACATTTTTTTACTAAGCCACTTGGGAGAACTGAAATATAAGGGCGTGGCAGTTTGCTGTGTGTGGATGATGCTGAATGCAGTGGATGTGCAGAGTCCTTCAGCCAAGTCCCAATGGCAGTGAGCAGTCTCCAGGATTCCCTGTCCAGTTCTAACTAGATGGCAGGCTTCTGCCTGAAGTGGCACCTGGCACTTAACATTTGCAATGTAATTAATAAGAGTACATTTATTCTTTAGATTTTGTGATGTTTTCTTAAAAAATGCGTTTTTTGTGTTTGAGCTGTTTTCTTGCTCTGTTTTCTTAAGCTGGAGTGTTCTGCACTGGAATAAGGAGGAGTCCCTCTTGCTTCTGCATTCTGTATTTGAACTTTAGCAGCTGAATTTGAGGTAGAATAGTGGCTCACTTTTTAAGCCAGTGCAGGTGAGGAGAGCAGCAGCACGAGGGGGTACATCGCAATAATGTACTGAAGGGAGAGAAAAATAGGATGATGAAACACAAACCATTCACTGAAATGAGTTTCTAAAAAAGCAGAGTGAGCATGTGTGTGTGGTGGAGAAGGAGTTGTCTCAAAAAGCTGTATTTGTTCCCTGGAGGTTCCCGTGTGCTATAATTGAGCCAACATGTCAAAGTGAAGTATGTGGTGAGCTTTGAGAGTGGGGGAAAACTGCTGCTTCTGCACATGCAGGGCTTGCATGAGCCCACTCTTACTGCTTTTGCATTACTGAAGCCACAACACAGCAGAATAGCTGTCCAACCAAGCTCTGTAGCCACTGTTTCTCTAAGATCTGCTTTAAATCTTTCTTTGGTTGGGAAACTAAGAATAATTGGCTTTGACTTTGCTTCTGTTGTGGAAGTGAATGAAGATGATGAACAGAGAGGAAGATGACTGAATTGCTATTGAGATATAGGCAGTGCAAGCTACAGGGACCTTCCTTGTTTTAATGATTCTTGAATCTCAAAGAAACGGATCCCATTTCCTGTATGTTGTATAGAATTTTTCAGATTGATGTAAAGGTTTGAGAATATACTGGCTTACTTTTGTTTAGTGCCTTTATTTTTGTGTTATAAACAGATGGAAAGGGGATGCTTGCAGTCCTGGCAGGTAGTTGCAGCCTTTGGCTGTGTGTCTTGATGTGTGATGCTGCACTGGCAGCTCTCTCTTTGGCCAAGGCTCACTGCAGTTTCGCCCTAGGACTTCATATTAACTTGAAAATCTTTAAAGCCAGTCTTTCCATGCTAACAAGCTAATTTTGTCTTGATTGTTTTTTATGTAAAATCTTTACCTTTGGCGCTTTCATATTTTAGAAATCATGCTTGCTAACGTATTTGAAGTTCTGATTGTTTCCATAGTGACAGCAATGGCAGAAACTTGCAAAAGGAAGGTGAAAGCATTGTCGTTTCAAGATTAACTGTTTTATGGAGGAATGGTCTGGCAGGGAGGGGATGGGGGAGAGGGAGACATATATAGTAGGTTTTTCCAAGCAGTCACACAATATTTGTGAGTAGTTGAATACATTTGGAGATTGGAGAAGAAAGGCAGTGGGACAGAAGAATTGATCTGGTATTTTGGCGTTCATCTGTGCGGGGAAGCAGTGAACAGAAGGTCAGCCTAAAAAATCTGAAGTGCTTTCAGCAACATGTCTCCGTTATTGCTGCTCCAAATGACGATGAAATTGTGAAATGCAGAAAGCTGCAATGTACAAATTACCCTCAGAGAAGAGGCAGAAGTTAACATGCCTGTGAGACAGTGTGTGTAACACACCTTTGTTTAATTTCTCCTTTCCAAATTCATCGCTTAAGTGTAGGAAGCTTTTAGCTTTAGAAATTAGACACTTACAAAGCCATTAGCAAGAGCTGCAGCCTCCTTATTTTCCTCCAGTAAAATCAGCTGTCTGATTTTATTTTCTGGGAAGCAAGGCTTTATCCCCTTTCATTACACATCGTATTACCATGTTTGTCAGTAAGACAGCTTCAGAGAATGCAAACGTTTGATGAGAACCTTCTCTGCGGCTTAGAGGAGTGTTGTGGAGTGTTTTGCAGGAGAGCCGAGCCTCCTGTGTCTCTTTGCAGCAGGTGTTGATCCTTCTGTCTGCAACGTGGCCACTGGAAACAGTTGTCTGAATTATAATGTAATGTTTCTTATATCAACTCAGGCAAGCGGGAGGAGATGATGAGAGAGATGCATGTAAACAGTGTTAAATATTTTCTTTCAGGGACTATCCCTTTTCACTGAAGCACTTGATAGCATTCAAAGTGCTTTCTCTCCCCACCATCACAGTCAGGTTTGGGATTTGGAGTCCATGTAGCTGTGCTGGGAAGAGCGAGTCAGGCAGCTGCCCATCTCCAGGTGGCAGGCACGTCTTTGGCCCCTGGGGAAATCAAGCAGGCCAAAAGTAAGGCACAGGTGCTATGCTCTGATTTAACACATTGTTAAATCCAGATCTCTTACGCCTTCCAGCCAAAATATGGCATCATACTGTAAACTGAGTTCGTGTTGCATCTTATTACACTGGGGAAAAAAGCAGGCAGCTGGGTACTTGCATTGCCTTGAAAGTTATAGAAGTTATTCATTTGTCAGTGCCTTAGGTCGCATCTGCATTGGTACCTTGGTGGGTTCTTGCATTATTTTGGTATCTTGGGGGTGGAGGTGAGTAAAAATATGTAATTTATAGGTTTTTTTTTTTTTTTTTTTTTTTGTATTTATCTGCAACATTTTGCACAGCTGGCATGTTGGGAATTGTTTGAGCTTGCTTTTTCTGTTCTGTACCAGCCAGAATCATTGTGTGCAAAACTAGAAAACAGTTTAGAAATCATGAGATTTGTTATTTGTAGCACAAAAAGGGAAGTAAATTGTGCCATCTGCTCTAAATACTGCCCTCTTATTTGTAGAATGGTACAAAATTAAATGAAATCAGTTTCTTCTTCAGAGAAGTTCATTTGTAGATAGTTAAGCTGTTGAGATTCTGATTTAGTACGGAAACAAGAGGATTGGTTAGGATGTCTTCTCTCCATTCATCTGTCTGCCAACCCCCGGAAAAAAAAACAATTATTTTTTGCATTGGTTACACTGGTATAGATCTTTAAGGTGCAGCTTAGTGCTGTGCTATAAGTAATGTATTAAATCCCAAGCATATATCATATATTGCTTATATTTAAGTATGATTATGAAATTTAGACAGAAACACGTTGAGACACATTTCTCTGAAACTTTCATCTCATTTCTCTGTAAGATTCACTTCATGCAATTTTCAGTCTTTTCTCACCTCCCTTAAAATCAAGGAATAGCATTTTTCTTTTCTGCACTGTTAGTAATAGCAGTTAGTGCTGATTCGTTTGCATTGATGCCTCTGCTTCTTGTACCAAGATAGCTTTATTTGCAGAGATACCATGAAGTTCTTACTTTGGTTTGTAGAACCTTTGTACCTGTTTTAATCTTAGAGAGAATGTGTAATATCCAAGAGGAAATTCTGGGGAGCAAAAAAAAAAAAAAGAAAATAAAGACACCAACTACTGTCTTGTAAATTTACCCATTAAGGATGTAGGTCCTGTAGATTTGGATAATGTTACATTCATTTCTTGAAGTAAAACCTTCCCTTAAGTCGGGGAAAAACTTAGAATCATAGAATCATAGAATCATAGAATCACTAAGGTTGGAAAGGACCTAAAAGATCACCCAGTCCAACCGTTCACCTATTCCCAATAGCTCCTACTAAACCATGTCCCTCAACGCAACATCCAGTCTTTCCTTGAACACCCCCAGGGTCGGTGACTCCACCACCTCCCTGGGCAGTCCATTCCAGTGCCTGACCACCCTTTCTGAAAAGTAATACTTCCTCATGTCCAGCCTGAATTTCCCCTGGCGTAGCTTGAAACCATTCCCCCTGGTCCTATCACTAATGACACGAGAGAAGAGGCCGACCCCCAGCTCACTACAACCTCCCTTCAGGAAGTTATAGAGAGCAATGAGGTCTCCCCTGAGCCTCCTCTTCTCCAGGCTGAACATTCCCAGCTCCTTCAGCCTCTCCTCATATGGCCTGTGCTCCAGACCCCTCACCAGCTTCGTTGCCCTTCTTTGAACACGTTCCAGGGCCTCAATATCTTTCTTGCAGTGAGGGGCTTCTGCAAGGAAAAAAGGCATTTCTTACACACCTTTGGCCTCCATTTCCAATTGCAGGCAGCTGTCTGATTTATACTCAATGAAAACATCTGATTGTGCCCTTGTAAGAATACCGTTTGATTTTCAGTTTAAGGGAGCGAATATTTACTTGCTTGGAAACATTTGGATGTGTATTATTGAAAACTTTTACTGAGGATACAAGATTTCAGAGATCAAAACATAAAGGCTGCTAATGCTTTTCTGAAAGCTCTTCCTTCACAGAAGTCCTTTTGCTTCTCCATGGGTCATTTGTGTTTAGTGCAATTGCAATTGCATGGTATTGGATAACAGATTTAGGTGACTCTGTGTCTATTGGTTCAGATAGCATTAGCCAAAGAAATTGTTAGGACTCTGGTTGTGATTTTCTGCATTACTCCTGTGAAACATTTCGTATGATTGTATTTGCTCTTTTTTCCCTAAAGTTAGGGAAAGAATGTTTAATGGAGGATACTGAATACAAGTGGGTATTTTATGAAAAGTTTTAAAAACACTCAAAAAGGAAAAAAGATTTAGTTTCAAGTGTTTCTTAAATTTCAATTTCGTCAGATTCAGAAGATCTTTATCCTTTTAGCCTAATAAACTAATGCTGACTCTTTTGGAGACGTTTTTAATAAACCCTTGTTTTAGGTTCATTTTGTGGCACTCTTGTGGTTGGTGCGACACTGGAACAGGTGGCCTGGTGAGGTTGTGAGTGCCTTCACCCTGGAGACATTCAAGGCCAGGCTGGATGGGCTTCAAGACACCTGTTCTAGAGGGAGGCGTCCCTGTCAATAGCAGGGTGGTTGGAGATAGATGATCTGAAACGTCCTTTCCAACCCAAACCATTCTATGATCTCCTACCATTAGAGAAATAGATTCTGATAAAATTGCATGAATGAAGTCCATCCCTTTCCTTTTGGGGCTGTGTGTCCGAAGTGGAACATGAGTGGGAAATGGGAAATTCAGTGGTACAACGTGGTTTTTTGTTGATGACTTGTGTTGTGTAATTGGGTCAACTCACTTTGTGCACTCTCTGGCTGTATTCATTCCTGCCTTGAAATGACTTTTATTGAGAATAGCTCAGAGATATTTGACCTATGCTTGTCAATTTAAATCAAGGTTTGTTGGATTTCCAGAATGTTGTCCTTGGAATTTTTGAGCTCTGGATTTCTTGGAAGATTTTTGTATGCATTCTCACCATGGTTTTTTTTTATCTTTTTTTTTTTTTTTTAAATTCTGAGAAGCTCTTCTAATATATGCTTTGAAAGATTCATGACCACCTGTTTCTACTGTTTTGTCTTCTGCCTCTTTATAATTGAATATCTGTCTTTCCTACTTGTTCTTTTTCACATCTGCATTTTCAACCGGGCAAAATCTGAGTTTTATTTCATGGTGCTCATAAATGTAAATTAGTGTATATTTATATATTCTTTTTTTCACGTGGATTTGTCTTTAGAGGTGTGTAAGCAAGAGGCATTGCCTTTTTCTGCACGTGGTATTCATTGGGATAGCTGTTAGACCTGGGTGGAGATTTCCGAACTTGAGCCTTTTGCCCTGTCACTTTGATAAATGTGTCATTATTCTGGGGCTGAAGGGTTCTGGTTTATATGAAATGAGGGCATCAAGGATCACAGCAGCTCAACAGTCAGCACTGAGTTGTGGGTGTCAGGCATGGCTGCCTTGCCAGTCGCTCCTCTCTTCTGGCTTTTTGCTAGAGTTTTTTGCTGTTGTGTTAATTTATTGTGTAGTACCACTTTCCATGAGTGTTTGTAGGTATGAAATATCTGACTGAATGAGCTTTCCCTCAAGGTCATGAACAGGAGCAGGGGAGTATTTGATTCCCGCTGTTTTTATATGCCATGTGAGTCAGTCTGGGGCTGGGATATCTCTGCACTGTATTAAAATATCTTTCCAGAAATCTTCATGTGGACACTAAATTCTGGCTCTGTTTTTGCTCTGCTGATGAGGGTAACTCAAAATCTATCACATCTGCTAAGTTTTAATTCTGTTTCTTAATGTAACAGGACTGTTCACCTTGTCCTTTTAATATGCTACTTTAGTGAATAGCCACAGTAAAAGGTTCTGTTGGTAAATCATAGCACTGTTACGGTGTGGTAACTTCAGTTGTTAATTTTCTTGGAGGGCATGAAGGTGTTTTTTCAGAGCAGACATCTGCTTGAAAAATGTGAGTTGAGTTTTGGGGTTCACAGTTGTTGTTTTTTTCCCAGAGCAGGTGCACTGGGCTGCTGTGCTGCTTCCACCAGCAGCTCTCTGCTGGTTCTCTGCCCTGTAATGCTGTGGCCAGTCAGGACGGTGGCTTTTGTAACATGACAGCTGTGTGCAGACCACCAAACTCGACCAGAACCAAAATCAGCTTCGTTCTCAGCCAGCCTGAAGCTATTGCTGGATTCCAGCTTCTATTCTTGTGTGACAGACACACATGGTGGGCAGCGCTTTGAATGCTGGCTGCACTGTGCAGTTTGTTCTATTGCTTGGGAAGCTGGGTGAGACCCTGATTCTGTGTGGGCATGCCTCCCTCCACACTTCAGTACCTCTGCAGGGTGCCTTGTGGTGCTAACTTTAGCCTACTCATTGCAGATTTATTTCCAAACCATAGATCTTGGTGAGACATATCTATGCTCCCTTTCTGGTGGCTGTAGGAAATTACACAATGGGACAGCATGGTTGATTTGAAATCTGTTTTTGGAATGCTTTTTGGTACATTTCTGAATACTGATAACACTGTGGTTAGCATCCTTCCCTTTGCCTAAACTACTCTGATGGAATGGATCTGGGAGAGCACTCCTTTTCCATTGGTGTAGTGTTTGGATCACAACAGGACAAGTGAGTGATACTAGTAGATGGCAAGTCTTTGAAGTATGTTGGAGTCAACTTCAGAGAGAAAGAAAATCCCTTCCCTGTGCTGCAGATAAACAATAACGCTTTCAAACCTTGAAGAGGATCAAGGTGAAGCTGAGCGAACAGCAAGTGCTGAGGAGATGATCCTGCTTTGTGACAAGTGGCAAAAATGCTGTTTTTCCCTTTTGTGCTCCTATAACCAAAGCAAAATAACAAAGTATTTGGAGATTGCTTTATGAAACAAAACCAGTAAGTTTTTGTTTTAAATATCCTCATCTTAACTGATGTGGGTGAATATTTTAAAACGAGGGTGTAAATGCCTTGTTGGGATTCTGAAATATCTTCAGAAGCAAGTGAAAAGAGCTGAATTCATCTGTGTGGATGCATTTTGCTACATTTTTTGCCTGTTTAAACTGGGAGGAGGCTGACAACTTCTAACTGTTGTGTGTCACTCCCAGTTTAGTTGGCTTTGGCTGTATAGAGAGAATAGAACAGGCTCATTTCTCTTTTTCTTGTTATATCCCTGAGGAAAGAAGGATACTGCTGCTAGGCCATGCACCTCGCATGCATTTCAGAAGGCAGATTTGCCCTCCTCTACCTAAGGTGAAGGAGCTCTTGGCATTGGAGAGCAATAGAAAGTGGCAGTACAAGTGTCTAGGATCATTCCCTCAGAGGTTGCTGCTTGTTTTCAACAAGATTCTGACTCTTAGAATGTATTCACTCAGCTTTGAAATGGCTCATAGATAAAGGCTGAAGTTCAGTGGCTGGAGCTGTGTATTAACATGCCATATGGGTAGCAGCAATGTCATGAGTGGTAAATAAGGACTTCTATAAGAAATGGAAAGCTGCGTCTCCAAAACTGAAATAGGAACAATGGAAGCAAAAATGGTGGTTGAAAAAAATGTGATTATTTTTTAACTTATTTGCTAGCACAAGGTAACTGTTGAGAGAATTCAAAACTGCTCTGTATATCATCTTTAACACAGAGCCAACCATATCGATAAAGCTATTACCTTATGTACCGCACAACGGTCTGTCCCATATGCACTACCAAGGAGAGAACAAACATGGGATTGAGAGGCGGTGGGTTTGGGTGGGGGAGGGAGGTTTGAATGTGTCCTTTGGGAAAGAATCTGTATAAAGAATTGAGAAAGAAATAAGATGGCAGCAGCCAGGATTTGCAGAGCTTTTCAGCCCTTTGTTTGGTTATCTTGCATAAGTGCTTTAGCCAGAGACTCTTTCAGTAGCTGCATGGGGCCGGCTTGGAACACAAACGTGCATGAATCCAAATGTAATTTCCCTGTTGTGCACATTCTGGCTGTGACAGCTCAAGTTATGAATGTAAAATAGCAGAAAAAAAGTTCAGAAAGTGGCCAGGCCTGCAACATTAATAAGAGCTGAATTACCCAGAGCTCCTGTAATCTCGGTAAAGGTTCTGCCTAGATTTTAAGCCTAGCTGTTTCTGTGTTTCATTTTGGTGTGCTTTGGAAAGGAAGAAATAGCCTGTGAGTCTGTGCCCCTGGGTGATTGAGCTCAATAGAAGCAACAGTCAAGCATTTGCTTCCAGACGAGACGTGAAACATGCAGAGGGGTGATGTTAATTCTCCGCTCCAGTCGGTGGTTGGTGCTGGCACAGAGTGAGCCGGTGCTGGTGCTCCCATCTGCAGAATTAAAGCACTGCCCAGGGAGCAGTGGCATCTCTTCCCATTCAGACAGTTCTCTTCACTGTAGGGCACTCACCCCAAATCTGCCACTTTCCCTAATTCCCGGCATTCGGGATGCATTTGTCTTTGTGTAGAAGAAGGGATTTCCTCCTCCCCATCATCGCACTGCTCAGAGAAGGGGCACCTTGCTCCAACTGCAGGACAGATTGTCTGGGGGTATGCAGCAAGGAGAGGACTTTTCCCCCTCCTACGTGCAACTTGCACAGCAAAGAGGGGTTGCAAAGTTTTCAGCTTTTCCTACTTCTTCTGCAGTTTTTCCCCGTGTCTGTCCTCTCACTCTCCCTTTCCAAGCTCCTTCCATCCCGTGTTACCATGGAGAATGAAATGCCGGTCCCATTCAAGTTGTCGGCTGAATAGGTTTTGAGGTTGATGGATGGTGAGAATCTTATCCCTCCTTCTCCAAACACCGCCCCTGCCTGGTTCTTGACATTTCACTTGCCAGAGACTGGCAGCCTGGGAGAGAGGACTGAAAAGGAGGCTGGCAGTGTCCTGCTGCGATGCTCTTTCAGTTCCTTGGATGAAATCAGCAGCTGTGAGAAGGTCTTAAGGACTTTGGTGCAGAGCCTTGTCCTCAAGCTGGCTGAGGCATGAATGCTCACTTGAGTGCGTGCTCCTGCTTCCCCAGAGCTCCCAGGGAAAGAAAATTCAAATGCGGCTCTTGCTACTGCTTATGGCTCTGATTGGAGGGGTGATGTGACCTCTGCAACTTAAAGGGAAAGGTAAGGAAGGAATAGATACAATGCACTCTCTAGCAGAATCTATTTCTCTCCTATGTATACCTTTTAGACTTCATTTTAGTACTGCATCCCCTGAGAAGTGGAGTGTTGTGGCTGCTGTCTGTCTCATGTCCTGCCTGTGGTGCTGCAGTTAGTAAGAGTGTGTGCTTAGTGTGGTCCTGCAGACCCTGCCTACACTGGGTGCCTATTCGTGGCATTATTATGAGAGCATCAAAACAGCATTCCAAATGGGGTGCTTTTAATAACAAATACATGGAGTTGTGGATTTAACAGGCCCAGGGTTTGAATGGGATGTTGAGGTTACTGCTGGAGTGCATGAAACGGAGCTGTAAAGCAGAAAAATCAAAACGATAGCGCTGTAAAATTGCACCAAAAATACTTCTTTTGTTGTGATTTATTTCTTCTATTGCAAGGTGATGATGGCTTAGGAAGGGATTGGGAGAGTTCTGGCTAAAGGCTGAAGCCCGTCTTGTGTACAGGAATAGTTGTTTTGCCTGATGACACCTAATAAGAGTTTGGGGGAAGTGTCTGCCTGCTGTTGTTTGGTTTGTGTGTACATATCACTTCTGGAAGTAGTGGTTAGAATGAAATTCAAACATTTTTCCAACTGTAAGCGTTCCATGAACATACACTGGTTTTGGGAGAGGGAAAATATTTTTGTGACCTTTCAACAAAAAGCTGCTCTGTCAGGAGCAAACAGGGCAGGAATCCCTGCTGGTGATCAGGGATGGGCTTTGAATGTAGGGGTCACACGTAGAGAATTGCTCTGTGTGCTTTTGAAAAGCTGTGCTGTGCCTGATGGATCATTTGAACTCTCAGTGCGTCTCTTCCAAGTACCGCACTGATAAGTATTTCTGTACCAAAGTATGAATAGCGTCTGTATGTTCCTGAGCTTGCTAAACAAATACATCTTCCCATAGTACCACTGGCAGCTTTTGCATCTGTCTGAGCTTTGCAAGAGTTCACTTTCTGTTTGATGCTTTATGTCCTGTTTGTTGTTGGATTGTTGTCTCCCTGCTGGAGCTCTCCTGCAGTGAGGTTGTTTTTCCTGTTGTGTGAGCCACTTCCAAAATGCTCGTAGGTTAGCAGCTCGGCCACTGGTGTATTAAAAGGGAATTTTGTCAGTGCTGTATCAGAGAGGCACGTGTCTATGTGAATATGCATGAAATACAAATAAACACAGTGTAAATGAAATAGGTATGAATATACCATAGTGGTCTTCGGTTACTTTATTGTGACAATCATAGTATGATTTTTGCCACAAAGCTCATTAGGGATTCTCGAGCTGGATAAGCGCATAATGGGCCCTGGATCTATGTTGTTTGTAGTCCTATGTGAGAATACACAGGACGTTGGTTTCTGGTTTGAAACCATATGGCTGTGCTACTGGAAAGAAAGAAAAAAAAAAAAAGATTTTCAAAAATTATACTGTTAAGCAGCTTCTTTTCACCATCAAATATGTCACTCATGTCAGATGGAATTGAGAGCGATGCAGGGAAGAAAAGGGGGTAGTCCTTTGGGACACAGAATGATACTGTGGTTTGGGATTAGCTTCCTAATAGGCACTCAGCATCATATTGCCATTCATAAGGGGTGGGGGAAAGGGTGAGCAGCTGTCTTACTGTGGCGATTTTGAGGGAGCTGAGGCGGCATCGGCATCAAGGGTGGGGTGTGCATGGCATTTCATTCTGCTAACTTGTGGGGTTTTTAAAATGTAGATACTGCCTTCTCTATACAAAAAATATACGCCTTTCTGTTTATGAGTTTGTGCGAGATGAAATCCCCAACCTTTCTCTTTCACTCTCTTTGTGAAGATTGTTATGTTAATAACTGTAGAGATTGTAAAAAAAATTTCCAGATATTTCTGACAGATTTCAGCTTTTAAAAAAAATCTTCCATTTTTTCAGCAGGAATGTACTGAGATTCCGTTTGTCCTCTGAAATGCCTCTTCTTTCTCCCCTTCCAAGATTGACCTTTTCTTTTTTGTTTATTTTCTTTTCCCCGATGAGAACTGACTTGACTTAACAGCAACAAAAATAACAGGAAATTTTATTATTAGGATGCTTCTGGTAGCTTCCCTGCTTCATTCCATCTGGTCTTCAGTTAAATTATTCTTGGAAAAAAAATGTTTATGTCTCACTCATTTTAGATTCAGAGTTGCAAAATAGCAGTTTAGTAACTTTTCTTCTGTAAATGTCAGTCAAATGCGTTATGGGTTCCAAGATTTTCATAAATATACTGTGGTTACTATTAACCACCAAAGGACACTTCTGTAATCTTACCTAGGGACACCTCCTGACTTCAGTAATCGGTGCTGAGGTGGTGGCTGTTACAATGCAGTGGTCCTTCCTGGCACTTATGCTGCCCAAAGGGTGACTCCTGCTGATGCCCTGTGTTCCTGTACTGTTGTCTCCATTTTTCCAGAGGCAAAATACCCTAAGTTGTGCAGCTATGGAAATCCTGAACATTTTGCCCTTTGCCTTAAGTTTGGATTACGGAGTTTAGTTCTCTTAGCCACTCTTTCTTTCTTGAATTCACTTGTCCTTAATTCTGCAGTAGCTCAAAACACTTGAGACCAGTCCTTTATAATGTACAAAATGCAAACACTAAAAGCAAAGCATCCAGATATTATGTGACTTCACGTCGACTGCAGCTACTTATTCAAAACCCAACTTTTCAAATCTGTGGTCTTCCTGAACTGTCCTCCTTAAGCCTTAGAATTAAGTTGAATTTGAAAATGCAGTAAAACAAATGGATTCCAGAGTGACAGCGTTGTTCCCTTTCATGGGACTCAGTAAGTTCCCATCACTGAATTTGTTGGGGCTTTCACAGTCTCTCTACAACACAGTGTCACAGATCCTGAGGAGTGTGTCATAGCGAGGGATATAGGCAGCCCTTTGTGTCCGCATGCCTGGGATCTTTGACTCTAGGAATTACTGTTGCACATAAATGATATTTTTGGACAAAGGAAAATGGCAGTATGAGGAACAGCGGCAGATCGTGATGCTGCATCCATCAACAGGGAAGCTGAGGAGCGTCTTACTGACATGCCTGCTCAGCCTCCCAGGAAAGGAATCATTCCATATTTCTAATTAAGCCCATCTAACAGATTGCTAGCTAACTTCTTGTTTAATGTGTTTAAATAACGTCTCAATTAATGCTACAGCTAGTTTGAACAGAAATAAAGTAAATTTATCCAATGTATTATTCTAGCTTCCTTATTATCTACCAATATAATGTCTGTGACAACGACTGCCTGAGTGTGCAGAGGACTTAGTAATTCTGCAGGAAAATACTGAACAAAGGAATTGTTGCACTAAGCCTAGGAAAATTTGCTGGATGATTTGACTGTTCTTCAGTTGTTTATTATTTGTTATCCCTGTTTTCACAGTATATTCCTGTTTCACTCCAGTTATCCCTTACTGGAAATGAGCGTATTTAATAATTTTTCTGAATTTTGCCAGCATTATCTGGGACTTTGGTCTGTCTCTTCTTTCCTTCTGCTGCTTACCTCTGCCCTAAATGTGCTGGTTTTTTCCCTGCAGTCATTCTCAGCCGTGCTTCCGCTGCCATCAGCTTTCCCTCCTCCTCTCCCATCTAGACAGTAGCCAGTTCTCGTCCTTCTCTTGTCTCACCCTGAAGCTTTTGGCCGCTCTGTACGTGCAGGCAGCTGGAGGGAGGTCCTGCTCCAGACCTCCTCCTGTTTGCTGCATGTTCTACTTCCCCTCGTCCTCAGTGAATCAGTGCCTGGCTTTCTGCTTCAGGCTTTCCCAGCGAGTGCAATGCAGGACTGACCTCATTTGCTTCGGTTTCACTCCTGTCCACTGCTGCTCAGTGCCGAGCCAGTGAGAAAGGACACGGCTTTGTTGGCTGCAGCTGGGAAAAAACCCTGAGCGGAGAGGGGTGTCTGCCCACAATGTTGGGAAGATGACTCTTCACTTGTGTATATACTTAAACACTGTCAAATGACTTTCTATCTTCCTACCTGCTCTAGTCAAGTGGATTTTTAAGCCTTGTATTACAGGCTGGCCTGTATGCAAAGAATGAGCTCTCCACTCGCTCGCTCTCTTATCTCAAGTGTCATTTACTAGAATCTCTCTACCTTTTGCCTCCTGTAAAATGTAAACTGAATCACAGGCATTTAATTAAATCAACATATTAGGTGCATGAGGAATGAGAGGCAGTGGGAATTTCGATGGCCCTATCCATAGTGGGAATATTAAGATCTATGATGCCGGGTATCTAAGCTATTTTTCTGGTGTATTGAGAGCACTGGTTGTGTAATAACAATTTCCAGCTGAGACGAAACATGTTTCTGTGCTAGGTCAGCACAGCAAGAGATCATTTCCCTCACCTGGCAGAGCTGCTGCTCTATAAACTGTGTGACTGCTAGTTAAAGGCTCAGGTTTGCAGTAGCACTGCTCCTCTGGGATGGGGGGATTGGAATAATTGGTCAACACTTGTGAGGGTTTGACTGGAAAAACATGGCAGTCTCTGTTTGCTTTTGTGTATAATCTTTGTCTCGGTCCCTCTGTTTCATACTTTATGCTTAAAATCACTTTGATCAATTTTGGGGATCTATTTTCTGCCTAATTTTTAGCGGCTAAGCATTATGCACATAATATTGATATTTGCATTTTCTGTAGATGTAAAGCATTGGATTCTCAGAGATGAGAAATTTTATTTTGTTCTTTTTGCATTATACTTGACAACTGAAATTGCTGTCATCTTGCCATAACCCAAATTTGGATCACAAAATCAAAATGAAAAACTGTGAAACAAAATATAACACAGGAAGCATGACAAGAATGAGATTAATCTCTTTTATGTATATACTTTCCCTCTAATCCTGGATTTCTGAGTAGATGTTTGATGTCAGTTTACCATGAAGACATGGAACAGCAGGCTAGTGAGTGATGGAGTCAAATTAGGGTAGAGCATGAGGGAGGCCCTTTGTCATCAGATGGGGTTGTGTTGTGTGTGCCTCTAAATCAGCTGCTGGCTGTTTCAGTTTTGTCACCATGAAATCCTCTCTTTTAGTCATGATCCAGAGCGGTGGTCTGCCCAGCCTGATTATTGTTTGTTGGTGGTATATTGCTCTTTCCCTAACTGGGACGCTGCACTTTTGCTGTGACTGGATTTGTCAGAAGAGCAAAAAGGATAAAAGTAGGGGGAGAAAGAACTGAAAGGGTTATTTTCTTCTATTTTAAGTAAAACTTAAAGCATTTTTCTCAGCACTGGAGCACTGTAGAAGAAACAGGAGAGCACAGAGCTGATAAAATGCACATCCATGACCAGAATTTTCCCCCCAAAATTCAGTAGCCTGGAGAAAACATGGTCTGATGGTCTAGGATGTTCTCTAGGCAGCCTGAATATCCCCTGCCTTCCCCGATTGTATGTACAGTAAGGTGCTGTTTTGTGAAAGGTGATCTCAGACCATGCTTCTGGAAAGGTCAGTGTTGCTCTCGTCTCCCACAGTTCTGGCATTTCTGTCTTGCTTCAGTTTCTGAAATTAGGCAGCTGTAGGGTGCATTCAATCAACTCATGAATCTGGCTGACTGATAATAATTTTTTGGTGAATTAGTTATTTGGATCAGTGTGCTGTGAATAGCTAGGGATCTGGGCCGACCTTTTATTCTGGTAGCCATCAAGACAGGCTTATGCTCCTGTAAAACTGTACCCTGCAGCTGTTAACTCTTCTCTGGAGCACTCTCTGGGATACCAGACTGAGCACTGAGCAGTACTGTTTTACAGATACATGCAGGATAAGCTGCAGTCCTATAAGCAGTATCTCAGTTTGGCCTAATAACTGCATACATATATGTGAGTTGTGATGCCCTCTTATACTGGGGTTTTCAGACTCAATTGGGCTGGGTTTCAGCTTCAGGAATAACACCAGCTCTGGGCCAAGCTAACATGGGCTTTTTTCCATCCTCTCTATTTCATTCTCTTGTATGTGCTCTCCATGACCCTAACACCACAGGACCTATTTGTTATTATTGCAGAGCTCCTTCCTGGAACCTTAAGCTTGTGTTTCCACCTGTGCTTTACAACCCCACAAATCAGATTAATCCCAAATGCTAACACTATGCTCCTGTATGTCATTCTGTTATGTACATCATCCTGCCGTGCCTCCACTCCTGCGCAGCACAAAGAGCCTGTGCATAGAGCAGCACATCAGTGACCTTAGGCAAAAGGCATTAGTTGGTTTGGCAGAGGTGCTCACCCCACTCTCAGATGAGAACCAACAGGATGTCATCAGGAGTGTACTGACTTGATGCACTAACTTGGAAATTGATTTTGAGAGCCTCTGCTTTGGCAGTTGTCTTCAGGAAGAGGAGTATAGTTCTTCTATGAGCTTCACCAAACTTGCTCTTTCTTGGCTTACAGGGAAGGGATTTATCGAGTAAAGAAGATGGCTTCTAGTCCCATCTTCCCATTTCCATATTTTATCTAACAGTTATTTTAGGTTTTTAGAGTGCATTAGTTTGTTACTCTGGATCATGGATATAAATAGATGCCGGTAGCAGGAGGCCTTATCAGCTGTGAACAGCTGTACTTGCCTTTTTATTTTTAATTTAGGCACCAAAAGTGCAGATGGGCAATAAAACTTGGTTTTCTGACAGGTAAAACCTTTAAAATCTTTGGAATTTGTTGAAAACTGTTGCCTCTATTCTAAAAATGAACTAGCATTGCCTTTGAGGGAAGACTATGACCTAATTATGGGAGTTCTGAGTTCAGGGTGGTATTGAGGTATTAATTCTCTGGTTTTGAAATGCTGTGTATATATGGGCAGTTGTGCTTAACTAAATATATAATTGCTTGCCTATGTTGGAGAGCCTGGAGAATCAGGTCTGATTTCCTGGAGACTATCATCTGTGTGCTCTTAACTGAAGTGGCACTTGGGGAATCCTTTAGGTTACCAGGAAGTGAAGAGGAATGCACACAGGCAGAACTTGAGAGAAAAGGATTTCAAACAGTGTATGAGTAACATTATGCATTGTATTTGTAGGCATGATGAATGAATTTTTGATCTATGAATAACCGTGGGCACTAAAATTGGCTTTTCTTCTATTTAATTTTTACAACTAAGGCTTTATTTTCCCTGGGTAGATTATTCAGGTTGCAAGTTATCCATACAGAAATCCCAGGCTCAGACCTGGAAGCAGGATATCTGTTCATGCGTGGCTCAGACCCCAGGCCATAACTGACCTGCTGAAACCCTGCTAGCTTTATTCACAGCTACGAGTGATGTCTCTGTGTTGTGCAGCGCATGGGCTGTGGCGAAGCAGTTTTGGAGGAGCTAGATGCACAGGAGCCAGCTGGAGTCCACAACTTGCACGTCTGGGCTGCAGCTCTGGCTCTACAAGACTCTGTGCAGCAGGGCTGATGGTTACAGCAGTTCTAGGAGGGAAAACTGATGAAAGAGTAACATATTACATGTCTGTGACCCTTTCTGCTTTGAGAGGTTTGTTAGCTGGGTTTTCATATGGGGCTCTGTACTCCAGGTGATTGACCTCCCAGACCCTGAGCACTGCAAAGTGCAGCACACAGATAACAAGCTGTAGGCTCTGCCTAAGTGGCATTTTGAGGTCAGGGTCTTTTAATCATGTGGATACTCCTGTTCCCCATTGTGTAGTGGAGAGCTGACTTTGTTAATGCTTGGCTGAAGGATGTATCAAGTGGTGTTTGACCAGACTAAGAATAAAGTGTGTAGTTCAGATGTTTTCTCATGAGATGTTCAGCGCTCAGAATATTTATTGCAAAGATTGAGAGGACAGGTCATCCTCAGCTCTGCCACAGAATTCTTCTACACTTGAATAATGCAAAAAAAAAAAAAAAAAAAGAAAAAAAAAAAAATCATCTACAGGCCTACATTGGATAACAGATGTATTTTGTGAAAAGCAAAGCAATGTCAGATTTTCCTACCACACAGGTTATGATAAGCTTTTGTTGTCAAATTGTGGAAAGATGTCCAAAGGGAGATGTGTATGGAGACAGTACTTACCATAACATAACCTCCACAGGAAGCAGTGCAGATATTTTCTTGTATTTGCTGCGGGTAGAAAAGTATTGTTCTATCCTTGGGCAGTAGTAGCTGACAGAGAGGAAATTAACTCTTCTTGATGGTTGTAAAATCCGGTGCCTTCTTCCTCTGAAGTTTTTGTTTTCCATATCTGGTTTTGAAAAAATTGTTACGCCAGGTTTTTAAAAGTTTCGCACTGGGCAAGGCACCTTCTGGTCACCTTGGAGAGCATCTTGCTGCTCACTGCTGTTCTGCTTTCATTTGGAAGTGCATAGTCTTCTCAGTTCTCACCTCATCCTCTCTGTTTAGCGGGACAGTGTGGTGCACCAGGCTGAGCAGTGGCACACGGCAGAGGTTCTTTTCTCTTCTGGAGCTTGTGGACAAAGGATAGTCGAAGTAGTGGTCAACACAGAAAGAAGAAGGAAAATGAAAAAATCTGGCTGAAAAATAAGTAGAATATTTTGCTTAACCTACAGTTCTTCAATTTTTATGTTTGTAGTTTTGGATAATTTCTGGTCGATTAAGTTATTCCTCTGGCCCAAAGAGTCACAAATGCTTTTTTGCATCCTCTGGGGATCTAGCAAGCATGCAAAAGTGAATTAAAGTCAAGGCATCAGAATCAGATCTGCTTCGCTGTAATTTCCTGAACTGGAAACTGCAGTAATGTAGATATTGAAGTGGATCAGATACCATGGCCAGAGAATGTTCAGAAGATGCTGCTGCCATACACTGTCAGGTACTCATATTTACATGATGTTTCTTCTCTCTCCCCAGGTTGGCGGTGCTTTCACTCAGTCTGCATCGGATATAACACAGCTCTTCTTAGACTGTTGCATACGCATGTTGAGGTAAGGGAGAATTGGTGTCAAAATTAATTTTGGCCTGAGTAGCATGGTAGGCAGATAGTGGGACAGAATTCCTATGTTGTGAGTTGTTTGTTCAGTATGTTTACAAAAGTCATAAGAATACTTTTCTGTGACTTAGGACATTAATCTGTTTCTACATTATTGTAGAGTGTTGCCTTTCTGCTTTCTTGATTGCTGTTTATGGAATGCTATAAAATACAAGTAATCAACAGATGCTGAGTAGTGACTCTTCATGTTTTCAGGTCTGTGTTATCTGTGAGGTGATTTTTTTTTTTTTCTTGGTATTGTCACTGTATCATAAATCATAGAATCTGTGCTGTATATCTGTAGTGCTGTATGATAGTATTGAAGTGCATCAGACTTTACTTCCATATATAGATGGCAAGACTGATATACAGAGAGAAAATTAAAGTCAACTTGTCTAGCTCTTGGACAAGATCTCCTGCGTAGGAATGACTGTAACAACTTCATGTGTGGTGTAGCTGTTAGTATATTAGGCCTTAGGTTGTTTTAGATTTTAGCCTTTTTAGCCTTTCTGTTTGGTACAATATACTTTTCTTTTGTACACAGTTTTTCAAGAAGTAAGGGTACAAAAATGAAGCAGTGAGCTTCTCCAGAGTGCACCAGTAGTTATTTTTGGCAGTAGCTTCCTGTACTTTCAAAAGAAAAAGTTTTGAGTTACTTTATTCTTCAAACTTTTGTGGGATGACTCTGCACAAGATAAGGAACTATCACAAATTCTTTCCCATTTGTTGCACTGATATTTGTATTCTTCCCAAGCATGAGTGCATCATGTACTTACCCAGGCCTTTCTTAAATTACAGAGTAGTAGATCTGTAATGCTGGATAAAGTCCTGCTCTATTCAAGGCATGTGGGAATGATTCTGAGGCTGTTGTGAAACAAAACACTAAGTCGTGTACATCATTGAAAGATTGAATTTTGGAATGAAAATTCGCAACATATCGCCAGGATAGAAAAACTTCTGGCATGTTTGTGTCTTCGTTCTCCAGATGTCTTAATTCTTTCCTTCCTAATCTGGCTTCTCTCTTCTTCTGTTCCCCTATGTAGTCTAGCTAGCTTAGAGTAGATGAAGACAACTAAAACAGAAAGTCTTAGCACAGTGAAAGAGTTAAAGCATTCTTCATGATTGTTGGAGTCAGCTCCTGGAGTGTCATGTTAGAACAATCGATTTAATTTCTCATCATCTTCTGGGAACAGGGGTGGTAACAAGAGATTATGACTTGATGTCTTCCGTGTATTCCCTGCAAGCTTCTTATCAGCTGCTGTGATGGACCTTGTCTGGTATGAGAAAGCATATGTCTTCCAGGCGTTTGGGATGTGCCCATTTCATGTTTCTGTGTACCTCACCAGTTAATCAGTTTGCTTCAAAAGGGGAAATTTAGAAGCAGTGAGCGCTCACTCTTCAGGGTTGGCTTTTTGTGCAGCTCTTTGTGTTTGATGTGTCTACCTGTTTCTGGATTGGGGTTAGTCATCACTGAGTGTGGTGTACCATCATTAGCGATAGGCATTACAGAAGTTCACCATGATTCAGCTAATGTGATTTTTAGCAGAACAGGATTATCTACGTTAAATTTTGAAGTTTTGTGTTAAACCTGATGTCACTTTTTGGCACGGATAGACTCCTTAATCTTCCTGTTACCATGCTCTAGAGGAGTTGCAGGGACAGTAGCATCTGTGCTTACTGTATAAGGCTGTTTACTGTTTCAGGAGATGATTTGTGTCTTTATCCAGTGTCTCTTAATAAGAACAGGGTGCAGCCCCCACACATTTCTGCAGAAGGTTTTATAGGATGGCAGTAACTACTGGCATTGCAACATGTGGGCTTTGGCTTTCCGTCACTTCCCCTTGACTTGTGAATTCTTTTCACCTGCAGAGTGCTGAAGTCAGGAGTTGGACTTGATGATCCTTGTGGGTCCCTTTCATCTCAGAATGTTCTATGATTCTTCGTTGGTTGCAAGTGAGGGGAAGTCAGTTGTCAGCCAAGCCATTAGCTTGATAGGTGCGTATACAACTGAAGGGGTTGAATTGTGGCTTTAGTGAGTGGATAAGGAATATTCTGCTTCAGATGGTATCTTGGAGATCCTCCGGCCTCAACCTTCCCACAGAATTACTATGTTGACTGGAAGGGGGTATGATTTCTCTTTACTATCTCCCTCTTTGTTTCTGTGCCCGTTCCTTTCTTTTTCTTTATAATTTTTCTTTAAAGAACTAATATAAAACCTCTTTTGAAATTTTCATGTTTTTAATAAAATGAAAGGGAGGTGCGTAGGAGCCTCATTCATCACCTTTTGTCACCGGACTTGATTTGACATGTAAGACTACAGGAAAACTTTGGCAAGTTCAATGATTCCCGTGTGGGGGTAATAAGAGAGAAGAAAGCTGTCAGTTGAAAACAGCAGGAGCTGCATTAGCAAATATAAATTAAACAGATGGCTAAGATACTACAGCTGTCGCATAGAAGCTCCAAGAAGATCTTTAGCTTAGAACTGCAGGAGGCTATTTTGAAAGGAAAGATGAAAACAACAACAGAGCGAACTTTAGTGTGACGAAAGAGACAATAGAGGCATTCAGAAGACTGTATGAGACTGATTTTTTTTTCTTCACCTCTTTGCATCTTTTGACTCTAAAATTAATTCAGAATGAGCTATTATAAGGTCATATTGCAGATTTCCATACTGTGGGTTTGTTTACTAGTTTGGAGATACATTTTAGTAGTCTTGTGTGAGGTGCTGGCTTTAACCTATATCCCAGGGAGACAGGAGAGGTGTGACACATTCCATACTATTTTGGTCTCCAACTACTTGTTTTACAGCTTTTTCAAGAAAAAGATCTTATTGAATAATTGTTTTTAAATAAAGTGTGTGTAAACGAATGCTGGAAGTGCTGATGTTTTGCTAAAGCTGACACCTGCATTAAAATGTTTTGCATGTTTCATCTAAAGATAACATTTTTCTGATCAACTTTCAGCTATGGAGTAGCTGCTCTCTGCCTTTGCAGAAGTTATGAACCAGCATATAAGTATATGCTGTTTAATAGATGAGGGCAAATGGAATCTCAGTGCTGTTTTTAGAGGCCAAAAGGCCTCTATTTTCCAAAATATTGTATATATATTTTCACCAGTTAGGACTACTGATTTGTCTTAGGTACTTTATATGTAATCAGAGACTGATCTGCTGCATTCCCTTCAAAGATAGATGAAGAAATGAACAGTAAAATAGATGCAGCTGCATTTGAAGCCCCTATTTTACAATCAAAGAAGTAGTGCACGCAGATGAATATCTAGACTTGCTGATCAATCCCCTATTCAGTTTGTGTTTTACTTCAAAAAGGAAAAAAAAAAAGTGTATTTATGGTTGACTTCTAAAACTCTGGTTAATATGCAAGAAATTCTCGGTTTTGGGTTGTACTGCAGCCCTTTGTGAAAAATGAATACATCTTCAGTTGTGTTTTTTTTTTTCCAAATTGTGTTGTTTATTTGCCATAAAATCATGCTTGCAGGTAGCTCTAGGTCTGTACTTCATCTCTAGTGAACTGGGCTCATCATGTAACTCTGCATTTCTCTTGTGATTGCAGCTTCATACCTCAGTAGAGAATAGTACTGCTGATAATATCAACTAACTGTCATTTCTACTCTGGAAATTTCAGTTCTACCCTTGCAGAAACTTTGGAGTGGTTGTTAAACTTAAGAAAAGTGAGAGCAAGAAGAGCCCTTAACATGTAGGCATATTCCCTTTCTAGCATACAAAACTGGAAGAAACGGAGTTGGCCTTGAAGTGTATTTGAACATGAGAATGATAAATGGGGGATATCTGTCAGTGGTGGTGGGACATTTCTGAGTAGGTGACCTTCCACTGGGAAGCATGGCCTCAGCCTCCACATATTTGCTGTTAATCTTTTTCCTCCATTGTTTTAGGTACAGTTCCATGACATGAGCTGAAACAGAACTAACTGGAACAGGAAGAAACAGTGGGGAAGGACAGCCTTCCTTTTAAAGGTGGATAACCTTAATTTTTTCTGCTGAGTATTCTAAAGGCAAGAATGAACCTCAGCTGAAAGTGTAGTTACTGGGTAACGCTTTCTTCTATATTTGATCTTCATGTAGATCTTTTGGTAGTATCAGAGGAAGAGGCTGTGGAGGATGGAGGGATAACATTGCTGCCATGCTGTGGATAGGCCAAATGAAGAGTGCTCTGACCTATGACACGGAGCTAGTGGGGAGAATGCTTTTATAGTTTTTGAAAGTGGGCCGTGACATAAATTTTCATGTCATGTAAAGTGTTAATATCTAACTCTCAAATTGATTAGGAGCAGCTGCTTACATGCAAAATGTATGCTAATGGGAAAAGGAAACATGATCCAGCTTTTATTTTATGCTCTCATGACAAGAAAATGCTTCTTGACTGAAAGCAAGTAAGCCCAACATTTTAGTACTGCTGCTTGGTATATTGCTTAGCTAGCTGCACAGCTTTTTTGTCATTTGGCGCTCATTTGAAACTTGTTCTTTTTGAGCCTAGGCCAGAAATGACAAGTCTGATTTTTCGGTCAGTGCTATTCTGCATCCTATATAGACAAATACTTCAGTGACTGAGTGAAAGTTGTGGAGAACATGTAACAATTAGAAATGACTTCTTATTATTATGCTTATTGTTTGAGAGATGTCACATAAATAATTCTTAGGTAAAACAGCGTATCGAGTAATTCTGTGGGCTGTGGGTTCTATACTGCTAATGTGGTAAATAATACATTGCTGACTAATTTATTGTAGCTAATTTGTCTTAATTGCAGAGAAGGTGGACTTTTGTGTTTTGCTTTAAAGTAGATTTCTCTTTACCTTTCAATGGAAAGCAATTGAATACTGCACAAATCTTGTTAATGAAACCCATCTTTTTCATATGGAAAACATTTTCCATATTGTTAAGTAACTTACTTTTCTTCACTATGGCAATTTCTGTCTTTGGATTATGAGCTTCGTTCCAACTCCATTCAAGCACGTCTGAATGGAATCAGTTTTTGTGAAAACATTTAGCTAGTTTCTGACCTGAAATATGAAATATGGCTCTACCACGTTGTGTTACACCATTGTGCATGTGAGTGCTGGAAGACTGGTACCGCAGATGCATATGGACACATCACTGAAAAAAAAAAATCGTGATCTATAGGGAAGAAGCCTTCCAGAGATGTGAGAAAGGTGAGCTTCCTTTCCTTCTGTAAGCAAACCCTTAGGCAATAAGAATGTCTGCAGACTTCCAGCAAGATGTGGGAATACTGAAAGGCAATGTGTAAACACTCTACTGCTGCTACTGCAGACTCAGACTGCTACTGAGACTAAACATGTCTAGGAAGAAAATGGCTACTGATTATTTGGGAACTTGATGTGATGTCACCTCTCCAACTTTATTAGGGGACAAATTACAACTGGACACTTCACATTGCTCTAACTTGCATGAGGAAGTTGGAGTTTTGAAGAGAAGATAGTAATAATAACATGCTTAGAAAATGACTGTGACATAAGCTGATTTCTCGTACTGCAGCCTGTTCCTTACAGTCATAAAAATCATTTCTAGGCCTTCATTCTGGCTCCGTTAATATTCTGTTCTTTTCCATCTGGCAGAATATAACTGACCATGGCTTAATCTTAATGCTTTTTATTTCTTTAGCTTCTTGCTACTAAGAGGAAAAACAATAACCCCCAAATTATTTTGTAATAAGAAAAAAAACCCAAAAAGCCCCGTAAGTCAAGTACACTGCTGCTAACGGGGTTTCTTCACTGAGGGCCCTGTTGCTTCTAGCTAATATACATGAATAAATGAATGCAGAGAATTTGTATTGTGGACGTGATAAATGCACATCCTTTATCTGCAGTCTCCAAAATGCACTGACCAGAGTTACTGTTCAGGGCTTTGCCAGCATTAACTGTGATTTGTTTAGATTCTGCAGAAATTACCTTCGTTGACATACAATATCCTACCCAGTTTGATTCAACTGAAAATGTGCTGCTGCAGTCAAATATATTTTTTTCAGGGAACTGGTATTAGCTGTTCTGGCAAAATAACCACTTTGCCTGTGTAAACCACATCTCAACTAGGCAGATTTGTTAGTATAGCTATTTTAGCAAAGCCTTTCTACTGTAGAAAAGACCTTATTGATAATACCGTGAGGTTCCCACAGTAGATGAAAGGCACAATACAAAGGGCTTTACAAACATGAATTAAGCTTCACAACACCCTTGTAAAATAAATCGTTCTTCTAGCTTGCCAGTGTCCATTTTCTTTTAATATGAGATGTTTTATGGGGATAAGAAGGAAGGCAGGAAGATTCAGAGTTGAGGGAATTAATGCCTGGTAGCATTGTAGCACAGATAAGCTAAACACATTTCTAACCTCTTGGAATCCTCTGATATCTCTGTCTGAGGTTTAAAATATCCCAGTATTTTGGAGTATCAGACAGCTACTGGTTACTGGTTTTGCCTGATCTTTGATAGTATGAGTAGTTACAGTGTTTGCACTTGGCAGTTCCTTTTATTTTGAAAACCTGGAGCTGGCTTTTATGTATGTGATGTTCTCATTAATGCTATGTTTAACTACAGTTCTGTCTGACTAAACCACAGACTGTGAGCGTGTGTAGTTCTGAGTATGAACAGGTTATGCAGTTTAGGGATCTCAAAGGGAATGGGAAGAGGAACAGAACTACCTTTATGCACAAAAGTAGCTTTAAAGTCTAGTAATTCAAAAGTTAAGAGATGTTTCATATTGATGTTGCCTATGTGGTCTTACTTCAGACATTTTTATATGTTAATTATTATGCAGTCTTTAATTATATGATTGCATTCTATTTATTCCTTTTCATCTTCTAGAGAATGAGGAACAGAAGAACTCTGCCAGGATGTAGGCTAGTTGTCTCTTTTACCATTCACCAGCATCACTTCTGAATTCAGCCTGTGAACTCTTGGGGCAGGTCATGTGTTTCAGTAGTCCTCTGTCAAACACTGTGTTCTGGATTCTGTTATTAATATGCATACCAAAAATTTAAGCAAACTGCAATTTATCCTCTTCCCAGTTCCAAACTTGAGTAAACATTTTCAAAAACAAGGTACCTTTCCTCACCTAGAGTAGTGAGGAGTCTTACTTTTGAAAAGCTGGTACAGATTCCCTAAATTCTGGAAGATGATGGACACAACTGAGTCTGTTCCCTGTCCTAACCCTTCCCACATGTCAGAGGAAGTTCCAATATCTGTTTGCCAGTGTGCTTGATCCTCCCAGAGCTGCATGATCTATTAGTAGTATTTTTGTGCTCTGTTTCCACAGCAACAGCACACTTTCCCTTCTCCTCCCCCCCAAAGATGGCTGTTGCTTTGAGAATTAGACCTGTGGAAAAGCTTGGCCTTCTTGTCCTCTATTGAGATTTGTGCTGGCATAGGTCATGAGAGGGGTAGGGAGAATGTGACCATCACTGAAGCTGCTGTGGTTATGGAGTGACAGTGGAACAAATGAGTCCTACTTAATTGTGGGTTTCAGTGTTACTGAAATGATTGTGCTGAAAATGTTGGCTCGTTCTAAGCTCTGTGAATGGAAGTCCTGGAACTGTGACAATAGCAGCAAACATTTTTACTCTTTGCACATGCTTTTGTAATCATGCAGGACCCACGTCCACTTCATGCATGTGCACAGTATAAAACCAGATGTACGTTCTTCTGTGCAGCTGCTCATAGACACTTCTTGTGTGCATGTTACATGAAGAAACCTAGTCTTCTGTCAAAGTATTTATCATAGTATTGTAGGGAAGGGAAATGCTGTGTTTAATCGCTCCACTGAAATAGGAAATAAACATTATGCTACTTTTCTTATGTTAAAGCATGGCACCTCCTGTGATAGCAAGACTCTTTCAAACTCAAGTTCACATGCCAGTCTGAACATTTTCTGCTGCCTAAAAGACTAGGGAGCTTTCAATTTATAAAGTATTTCCATAGGTCAGTTATTTGCCCCTTGTTACTGTTTAAAAGGGGTGAGAACAGAAACAGCATATGACTTAATACCGTACAAGTCGAGTGTATAATTAATATTGGATTCTGGAATTTGCCTTCCTTTAGAAGTGAACACTTCCTTTAGAAGTGATACCTAAAGCAGTATCTTGTCGTTATTTGGCTTTTACAGGAAAGGATTCTGTTTGATGTCACGGCGTGGTGACTCTCTACCATTAGCATTTTGGTTCCTACTAGTTAGGATGCCAGAAGTTTTTTTTTTTGTCAGAAAGAATTGTTATTTGATTACCAATATCAGTTTCTATTGGTTGAAATGACATGATCTGGGGTTATCATGGAAAGGCACAATGTTTGTAGCCATTTTCACAGTGATAAGGCCAGAAATTTACTGAATCTTGTCCATAAAAAATGTAAAAAGCTGTTCCGTGTTGAGCATGCACGTCACAAATGCCATATATTTATAGACAGAAATTAATATATTAATTAATTAATATATTAATATCTTGTATCAATTTCTAGTTATAAACACATCTAGATATACGTTTCTTTTTAAAGATCTCATATTTAGTTTGAAAATGAAGACCGTTTCAGTACTGAACCTTTTAAAAATGATATCAAGTCTTGCATCACTTGATTCAGATCTGTTTCTGATTATATGTGGCTCTTTCTGACAGCACACTGAAGAAACCACACGTTTTACTTTACTTGAGAACTTGTTTATTAAAAGACCAGGGTGTAAAATTCCATGACTGTTTAACATTCAGTAATTTACCATTAAGCTGCTTGACACAAGTTAAAATTTATGTTAATACTGGCTTGATTAAACAGTGCTCATTATCACTCACTGTGATTTGGCCAAATCAGTTTCCTAACAGATGTCTCAATAAAGGAGCCATCCTACTATAGCATGTCCAAATTAAGTTGAGTGTGTTGCATTAATGTTTTGCACTTACATAGCATCTTTTATTTCAGAGCACTTCGCACAACCATGATTGATATTGGGAAAACAGATTAGGTTAATATTATGACCAAAGTAAATGTATAGTTTAAAGAGCTACAGGACATTTTATACTTCAACAGTTGTCTTGCAGTACAGTTTCTAATGTTTGATATAGTCTAGTTGTGTACTTCATTCAGTGGAACTCTGTTTATGTAGCTTGAAGAAGGTTTGAGTTAACCCTCTAAAGGTTGGAACAGGAGCCTCTGGAAATGCAAAATGTTTCAAGCCTCAGCTTTGGACTACTTTTAAGTAATCTTTTCTAGCCAATCTTAGACTCTTCAGTGCTCTTCATGCCTTTCCTCTTTCATTTTCTGTTAAAATTGTTTTATCGACATAGGAAATAGTTGTGATTTCCCATCTTTCCCTTAAATTGCTCTTTTGTGCCTACTTGCAGCCTCACTCAAAACTCCTGTTATATAGTCTGTGCCAAAGTAACTGGTAATTCCAGTATAGAAGATGGCTTTTTCCATATGCAGAATTAGGATCAAAACTGTGAGTAAAGACATTCCTCCTGAAAACCTCACCATTTGCTTTTATATATTTTATTACTTCATTTTGCATATGTAGAAAAAGCTAATCCCAGACATAATTGTGTATATGCGAATCTAAGGATTTTTTCTCTGTTCAGTTTCTGTGCCTGTAATGCATTTTTCCAGCTTCCATTTTACAGCCTCTTCAGCATTTGGAAATTGTGTTATAGTTGTAATATAGTGCAAAGCCAAAGAAAAAAAAAAAAAAAAAAAAAACGAAAAAAAAAACCCTCTAAACAAGTCACTGCCTAATTTTTTCTGCTAAAGAATTAGACTAATCACATTTTACATTTACTTAATGGTTACATTTATTGATCGTATTTTACAGATAGCATAACTGAGAACAGACACTGAAGGCAATTTGCCCAAGATCCTAGTATTTCCTGTAATTCTGGTTGTGTTTTCCTGATTTGATTTGGAATATCCAATTAAGAACGATATGTAATTTCATAGATGTGTGATGTATCAAGTTTGTGGCTCATCTGATAACATTTAGACTCACCATTTCCCTCTGCTGCATGCACCTGGCTGGATTTTCTTGTAACCGCAACCCATTTTATTGTCAAATTTTCCCAAACTTAATATGAAATGAGTCATGTATTAAGGTCAATGGCCATGTCGTATTACGAGATGAATAGTTCAGTTGGATCTCAGCCATTCTTGAAAGAAATGAGTACTTTTTCCAAGTTTTAAAACTATTTCTTGCATTTTTGAGTCTTTATATAATTCAAAGACAGGGAGGGAAGGGAATTTCTTTAAATGAAGGACATAATATTTCATTGCTGAAGGCAAACGTTTGAAAAGCTGAGGAGCAATGGGGAGCAGGCATAGTTTTGTAATGATGTCAGTCGCTGCGTATGTAGTGTGCAGTGCAGGAAGGGCTGTTTGTCTGTTTGTTTTAAAAGAAGTGTTAGTCGTAGGCCCAGCTGGATGCCCATTCTGAATGCAAGCTGAAGATCTGCTGTTAGTAGCCATGACGTAACAGGTGGTAGGCTATATAGGCAAATTTCCTTCACAGTGCTTTGCAATGAAGGGAGGTAGCTCATTCCTTTCCCAAAGCCTACACTCTGCTGTTTGGGCTGTGAGGTGAGTGGAGGAATGGGACTGTGGCTGTGACAGCTTCTGCCTCCTTTGGCAATGCTTGTTGGGGTCAGCTGGGTAAGCTGGCAGGCTTACCAGGGTCTGCAGAGAGCTCCCCTCCTGACCTCTCTGACTCCTCAGTCCCTGCAGTCTGTCGGTGGCACCGCCCATGGGGAGCTGCTAGCTGTGAGAGAGCTTTGGGTTTGATTTAGTGCTGGTGCTATAACGTTTAATGGAAATGAAAGATACGGCAAATGAGAACTGGTGAGAGAATCATAGAAGCCTTTCTGAGGCATTAATGGTCCTCCTAGTGGAGTCCTCTTACATTATTCATGCCCTTTGAGCCAAGCTGAGCACTCTGCACTCCTGTAGTAGAAGGTAAAAGGAAATTAACCCTGTGGTGATACATTGCAAGTTTCTTGTCAAAGTAATAATTTTGACAGTGTGTTGAGGGAATGGAAGCATATCTGAAAGGGGAAAAAACAGATTTCAACTCTGAACTGATGTAAGAGTGCTCAAGAGTACTCTGCAGGAAAGAAATACAAAGAACACTTGAACTTATGTGTAAGGTTCTGAGGGGTCCCTTTGTAGCTTTCTCTTCCTCATCAAGTATGTCTTCCAAGTATCAAAAGGTACACCTAGTAGCTGCAAGATGAGCTAGCGCTCTGAGCTTTCCAGTTGATGCTAAGAAAAACTTTGCCATAGAAGACTTTGGCATGTTTGGATTGACTGTAGTAGCCAAGTCTTCTCAACGATTTGTAGATCAAATATCAGAAATCTGTCATTCCAACCTGGTTGTAATAGATGTTGCTGTGTTTATGATTGTTTCTTTGAACCTATGTGCTTTTTCTTAGGCAAACCCCTCATGTTTAGAGTTCTTGCTTTTTCCTGTTCTCATCACGTCTTCTTCTGCCTCCTGTTTTTAACTTATCCCATAGTTATATACAGTTGAACTGTGTGCTCAAGGGAGCTTTTAGGAAGGGCTCAGCAACAGGAGGCTTTTAATGCAATGGATTTATATAGGTAATTGATCTGGGATATTTGTGCTGAGGAGGTGTCTTATATCCAGCTTTTACTCCCTGTCCATTCCCCAGTTCCTCTGGGGTATGAGAACAAGTATCCAGAATGTAAAACAGATTATGGCAAACTAGCAGAGAATGACCTCACTCAGCAGTTAAGAGCAACTTTGGGAGGGGAGCAGAGAAGATAACTAAATAGTGTTCTTTGCTGGTGCACAAACTTTGATTTACTGTATGTACCTTTTGTAGGTAGCACTAAAATATGTTGCTTTGGAGGCAGGAAAAGAGAACTCACAGTGGAAAAATCAGTATCTGTGCCAAGCACTGACTGACTTCTGAGCACAGAGCAGAACACAGGTGTGCCCAGTGTGTTCACAGGCTTATTCCTTCTTTTCCCTTTACCTCTTACAGAAAATCCTGTCCAGGGATGATATGTTATTTGTTATCTAGAAGCCTAAGCTCTATAACTTTTAGGTAAAAAAGCATTCTGCAAATTTAACTCTGGAAAGTATGTGTTTTATGGGCTGAAGGGAATTGCTTTGTTTGTATTGAGAATTGATTTGTGTCAAGATTTTGATGTGTTTGCCTTCTTACATAAATTTTAATGATAATTTGCTTAAAAGACTGTGCTTGGAATGAAGGGCCTCAGTGCACAGTGCATATCTTTAGACTCCGGTTTTCAGGAGAAATTAAAGGTGTTTGGGGGAGAGCAATAAAAAGAAAAGTGATGCATGAAACACAGTGATTATTAGTGCTAAACTGTGTGTCATAACCTCCTCCTTAAAAGGCTCTTTAAGATAGAGTGGAAGAAAATAATGGTTGTGAAGACTTGTGAAGGTTGTCCTTCTAGGACTGTGCTTTTGATTGTGCAGCCTCATAGCTGCGTGAAAAATGAGCTGTTGCTGTTTTACTCATTCGAGGCTGCCGAGCATTTCTTTTTGCTGGTGGATATAGCTGGATACTGTTGAAATCCAAATGTTACTAATGGAAGCTTTTGGGTGATGCTGAGAAACTGTATTGAAAGTTTTGTCTAATTTTTGGAGTATGCTAAACATTTAATAGTTAAGCAGTTATACTCTTTGGCCTTGTTCATTTAGGGTGTATCCTTACAGCCACTGCTGATAGCAGATAATTTTTTTTTAACATGGTGATGTTTCTACAATGTCAATCAGCATGTGCAGTCTGTAACAAAATGCATTGAAAAGATGCCGCAAGATCCAAAAAGTCTCTGTGAAGGGCATTGACAGTCTAAGTTTTTCCACTGCGTGCCTGTAATCTTATGAGACGGAGCTTTTAGTATCTGCTCTTGGTTAATTTTGTGAATGATCTCTGTATTGCTTTATGGGGAAGTAGGCAATACTTGCAAATTCCTTATATGCTGCCAGTTTAAAGAAAGCTCGGTTACAGTCTCTTTAAAACGACACAAGGCGGTGCAGTCAGGCAGGAGCCCCGTGCCCGCCCCCAGCACAGTCAGCAGTGGTGGGTTCTTGTTCACCTCCGTACACGGCAGGAGAGCCCTGCTGGGATTTCAGTCCAGCTGCCATGTCTTCCCTCCGGCGATTGGGAAGGTGCCTGCGGAGCTGTGAGCAGTAAGGTGCCAGTCGGGGACTGGAAACAAAGAAGCTATGTGCTTAGCCTCCATTGCAGTCGGTAAATAGGGAAAGTGATTGGGAAATAAGAAGCAGTAGTTGGAGGATGAGAGAGCAAAGAAGCACCTCTCTGTCAGAAGAAGTGTGACAGGAAAGTCCTGCTCTGGAGAACAGGTATGCATAGCCTGGGAAAAACGGGAGGGACTGCAGTGCCTGAGTTTCACATAAAGCATGCTGGCTCCATTTGAGTGTTCAGTGTGCCTGCTATGCTTAATAATGTCGGTATTTGTAGAGTTCTAAGCAGGCTTTGAAATTAGAGCTGCATTGAGTTCGGGTAGAGGCCAGTGTGTTGCAACTGTTGGCTGAGCATTGATAAGAACTTTGTGTACTTTTTTATTTTTAAGCTATTTGACCAAAAAGAAAATCTAGGAGTATGATTTTTAATTGATAATTTAATAATTGTTGCAGTTTTATGTGACAAAAATCAGTACATTGTAGAATGCCGTTGTTTTTCTGCATCCATATTATTTTTCTTCATGGTCTAATTAAACATATGAAATGAAACCATTGGGCTTGGATTTTTCTTCAGACATGCAGAAAAGTACGCAATTCCTATTTTCGAACTTTGATCCATGCTTGTAAGTTGTTCCAAAGCAAGGCAATCCCAGGTAAAAGGGAAATGAGCATCTCTCATTCAGAATGGTGTGCACACATAATGGCTGTGCCTGGGAAACTGGTAGGGACCAGCGCTTTACGCAGCAACTCCTGCAGGCACTGGCAGCAATGAAGCAGGACATTTTTAAAAGTGGTAAAGCAGTGGTAGACAAGGCCAGGACTGCTTATATGGAAGGAATTGGTTCAGAAGATGTTATCTTCTGTTAGGTTTGCTGTTCCTTGCTAGTGTCATACCTCCTCACTGTTTTCCCATCTCTGAACTTCCAGGACTGTTTTCACTTGCAGGTAAGTCTCCCTTCCCTTACGTTTGCCCTGCAAGGCTGTGAGAAACAATAGCAAAGTACCTAAGAAACACATACAGGTGTATTGCTTGTGTTGTTGAGAGAGTTTTGTAGCACTTGGGATGGTGATTGCTGGAGGCACAGCACTGCTTCCCGCATTTTAAGATAGAGTTGAGTGGAGATTGCACTGGAATGGAAAGGCTGATATGAGTTGGAGGAGCAAATACAGGAAAGAGCACTTCAGAGTGGTTAAAGTGGGGGGAAAAAAAACAAACAATGTTTGACAGAAATGTGTGTACATAACTAGGAAAAACTGCTCTTATATCTATATTTTTATCTATGTTTTCTTGGGGAGAACTGCTTTCAGTTATCTATAATTTTTCATACATTCCTATTGGGACAGTAAAATTTGTAAATATAAACCATCCTTGATACTGAACCTTTGGCACATCATCTGTGTATCCCCTCAGATGTCATATATACAGTCCTTCCTTTCAGTTAGAGGCTGCAGAAACCAGCTACATGTTAATCTTGAAGGCAGGAGTGCATGGAACAGCCTCACCCATGACCCCTATGTGCACACTGTGACCAGGGCTCTGGGGACAGCCCTCAAGCTCAGACTTGGGCGTTCAGTCATCATGGGTCATGGATTGAGTGGTGTGGATGGTGTGCCTGTCCCTTCTTTTGTCTCCAGCCTTGTTTTCTCAATAGGCCTTGAAACCACACAGTAGGTGATGTGTCTCCTGTCCCTTCTTGGCCTAGTCTCCTTTTGCTCCTGACTGAACTGGATGGCCCATGGACATAGTTCATCACTTGCCTTGCCTATGACTGTCAATGTACCTCATCACCATCACTCAGCTTTGCTCACTAAGTTCAGATATGGTGGGACTACACCCCATGACTGTAGTCTGGGGTCACTCTCAGCTTCTTGTTCATCCTCCCTCGATGAAGCTAGCTCTCAAGACACTACCAGACTATGAGGCATTGTGCCTAATGAGTTGTTTCTGGTGAGAAGTAGCCGTAAGAGATCGAACAGCTGCTGTCATGATCCCTGTCTCCTCTGAAGCTGAAACAGTTGGAAAGGAAAGGACATGAGAGCACAGAGTTAGAGTGTTTGTTTTTTTTTATGTTGGTATTTTAGTTTTTTCTTTTTTACAGATGTTCCTACTGACCACATAAAGAACTGGTGAATAGCACATGGCAAACAGGCAAAGCCCCATTCTCTATCTCCCTACACTTCCTGCAGGACCAGCAGTGGGTGATAGTGGTGGTGATGGTGGTGGTGGTCACTATTTCTTGTTTGCTGCTGTGGGTTTATGAAATTAAAGGGATTCAAAGTGAAGGGAACAGCTTATACAGCAGCAGGCATAAAATCATCAGGCAGAATTTGCAGGAACTGTTTCCTGTCTGTTGCTTCTTCTTACAGTGAACTTGCGTTCAGATTTCACTCACTTCAAAGCTTTGTGTGTCTATGTACATAAACATAACTTTTAACTTCTTGAGCAGCTGTTGCTGAAAGAAGAGGCTGTACTGTTGGTATCAAAACTGGCAATTTTAGAAGTCTCAGGTATGTCTGTCCTTACCCTTCAGTTAGAACAGAAATGTTAAGGTATGTGAATTAAGGACATATGGCTTTTAGATTAATACTATTCTTCTTATGTGAGAATTTCAAGGAAAATTGAAAAGGATTTATATTGGTAGAGCTGTCTGAAACATTTTTCACACTGTATCATTTTACGCTTTCAAGAAGATCAAGAAGACTATCCAAAAAATGATTGCTGCTGAAGTTTGGCTGATTATTTTCCAGCTTTGCTTAAGTATTTAATATATTAATAAGGGTAATGGAGAGATCACAGAATGTATATCTGAAATAAATCTGTTACTCTAACCCATTTCACTGCTCAGATATATTTTGCATTCAAAGGTCATTTATTTCCATCAGAGTGGATGAATATAACATACTGCTGGTGCTTCTGCATGTCACTCCTTCACCTTGTCAGAGACATGCTTAACATTATTTTGGCCATAATTCTGTTGCTAATTCTCTTGGGTGTTTCTAGTTCCTAGCAGCTGTACAGCATCTTTAATGTTAAATTCAAAATGGCATCTGTGTTTGTGTTTTTGTATGCTGTTCTGCTGTTTAGCTTTCTTTTTTTTTCTTTTTTTTCCCCCTGTATGTTTACTACTGTGGTTGAGGGAGGACCTTTTATACTTCAGCTCATACCTTGCATTTTTCGCCATGGTCTTGCTGAGTACCTACATCCACTGTTGGAACAGCGCTTGCTCCCAACTGGAGGACTACTGAAAGTAGCAAGGCTCAGTGAAGGTATTCTGTGTTGATGGTCCATTTAGTCTTCATAGCTCATGGCTTTCATTAGATACCTCAGCTATTTTGTTTTCATATAACCATTATCTGATTTTGCTGTTCTGCTGGGAGCATTTTGAAGTTCTGAAACTCAAACTGTTTGTTTTCCTGTGTTTATATAGTCTTCTTTTCCATTAGAGCTTGAGAGGGAAAAAAGTTTCCTTTTTGGTTACTCATTACTCATTACCCATTACTCAAGCCCATAATTTGAATTAATACAGAACTTAACAGATAGGTCTGTATGTCCGGACTGTAACCATGTATTTTTTTTTTCTTCCCGTTATTTTTCTAAGACAAAAAAGTCATGCCTCACTCTCTTGTCTGAGAAAATGCTGCATTTCTGCTGCCATTGCCATTTGGAAATTTGTTGCCAATATCACTTCTTTGACCCGATGTTTTGATTGTATTGCCCCTTCCTTTATACTCTATTATTCCTCATTAAAAAATAAGTAATAAGTCATCTTTTTTTTTGTGGCACCCTATAGCTTGTTTTGTCTCAGGTCAGCAATAACAGCCTCCACCCCTAATTTCATAAGGTGTCAAAGTTATCACCTTGCTGTGTTGCTACTCATGCTTAGGAAGGTCTTTCAACAAATGTTCAAAATACCTCCAAAGAAAAAGCTTATTTAAAATAAGTAAGACTGCTGTTCCAGGCCTTTTTTCTCATCTTCCGTTGCAACTTTACTATATATATTTCTATTTTCTCTCTTAACTTTAAACTACACACTTTTTTTGTTCTGTATTTGTATGTCACACTTCATAAGACTTTACATCGCTGTGGCTGCAGTGATATAATTTAAAAACATGTGCCTGCATGAGAAACTGCTACTTTTATGTCTCTTCCAATGCATGTAGTGGATCAGAGCATCTGTCCATCAACATTCAAAATCCTTCTGTTATCAGCAGTAGCTCTTAATGTTTGAGAAAAAAAGATCTGTAGAAGGTGGTTAAATTACACTTTTCCTGGATATTTATTGTGAACTTTCAGGAGCAGAAAAAATGTACCTTGAAGCAGGCGAGTTTCTGTGCTTTGTGATGCTTATTAATATTAATTCAAATATGCTTATTATAAATATTAGTATTTCATACTATTCTTAACATCACTGTTAATGTCAGATGAGGACTACCAGCTAATGGTATTTTTTATGTTGTGAAATTAGATCATCTCAAATCAGCCAGTTTGTGTTTGTTTTTTTTTTTGCCCAATGCCTTTACTGCTGTGGTTTCATTGTGTGTTTCTGAGTTTCATTTTGTGTTCCCCTGTTCTTTTGTTAGGAAAACAATTTAATAGCTCATAATCTGTTTGGTTTCTCCTCTTGACTGTTTTGGACTTCTTTGTGTATTTCTTGAACCTATCTCCTTTGTGATTTTGAGAGAGAGAGAGAGAGAGTGCAAGCAGACTTTACATTGTTTTCTTCATTATTTCTTTTCAAGCAGTTTCAATCCATAACTTCAACATTCTTCTGTTGCTGTAGGGTAAAGCAGTAAGAGCTGACCAGTGTGTCACAGGGGAGAGAAATGCTAATTCTTTTTGTACTGCTCACCTTTTAATTCCTTATTACATGTTTATATAACTTAATTTGCATTTTACTGTCACTATTGAGCATACAGCTCAATGAAGAAAGGTGTCTTTTTTCCTTTTTTTTTTAAAGTTAGTAATTAACAAGCACTTATATACATATATTTACATAAACAGCATGAGTGTTCATGATTTCCACATTTCAGTACTTTGTTTTTAATAACTTTAAATAGAATGTAGCATTATTTTTCTTCTTAGTTCAGATCTTCTGAAGGGAATATAAATGTAAATTATTGTTTGGATTACAGTTGATTTGTATTGTCTAAGTATGCAGTGTCCTCATCACAGGTCATGTGCAAGCTGTTTTGGGTGCTTTGTGAATGCAACACGCACACACACACAAAATCCTTCATTTCAACTCATTTTCTAGCTGAAGAGTCAGATTTTATTAATGTAAATCTCACCGTGCCATCGTTTCTTCTGCTTCAGATCCCATTTGCTACTGCAAGTCTTTAAAATTAATTTTTCTACTGCTAGTTTGATTAGATCAAATAGATACGTTTGCTGTTCACTGGTGCTACAGTTTTATCAGTTGTTACTGACAATTGCTTAGTGTCAGTGTTGCATGCCAGTTTTCATGAATTTTTGTATCCTCTATTTTGTACAATGGTTTGTATAATTGAAAGTTGTTTCCATATGGATTAGATGGTTTTTCTCAAAGCAGTGAATGTTTGTATTAGAGTCTTAGTAATTCTTTGTATATTACAAATGTTTTCCTACCTCATTAATGTGATATTCTCTGGTTTATAACCCAAAATGATCACAGTCCATTGACTTCTGTCATTCTACTATGCTTTGATTTTGCTTGTTTCATTGTTCTTTTCTTACATGGCAGAGTAATCTTCTGTCTTTCTTACACCATTTGTCATTCTACATCTGGCTCTTGTGTCCCAGATGTTTCTGGTCTAAAACCGGGACAGAAATTAACCCTCAGTTTAGACGATCTCAAATGCTATCTTTTACCACTTTAGTAGGATCCACTGATATTCTTGAGAAGGGAGAAGTTTTGAAAGGAGCCAGCACTAAGTGACAGCTCTCATTTTCACATTCCTCTTCTGTGGAGGGTACCTGGATAACAATGGACTGCTCAGATAAACCAGTTATCCAGCTGTGTCTGCCCCCATTTTCCTTTACCACCTACCTTGTGGGCATTACTCAGTACTGCTCTGTCCATAGCCAGCTTGCAACAATGGCTGTCTATTATTTGCTCAGGGCTTATCATCCACTTATCAGCAATTGTGCATTACTTCCCTACTACTAGCTTCAAGACCTGCTGTTGTCATCGGGACTTGCTTGCTCATGTTGGGTTGGCTAGAGAGCTGGTCGTTGTTACAAGAAGTCTGGATGAGGGATGAGAATGAGTAACTGGTGGCAGAACGTAGTTGAGAGGAAAAACCTAAGGGCAGAATCCTTTCTCTGAAGGTTGTTATTATTTTTTCCCATTTCTACCAGCATCTTCATCTGTCAGCATGCTGTGTAATGGAGAATTCTTTGATGCTTGCTAGAGCAGAGGGTCGCTGGGATGGTTCCTCTGTTTTATAGCAGCCAGATGTATGATGCAATATGTTTTATTTCTCCAGTGTTGCATGCCTATAGGTGTTGTTTGTCAGTATGGCTGTGAAGACAGATTCTTCATTGTCCTCTTCAGTTCATCTCTCCCAAGGAGCTGTTGCCTACATCTCTTAACTTCTTTGGTGTCAGTGAAAGCTCAGGCAATCATGGTGATGTAACTTGTATTTTTATGTATGTGAGGGCTAGGGAAGGAGTTGCCTAGTTTGTAAGAATTTCATCATGGGCTATTAATGTTCCTCTTGACTGATTGCTAAGGGTGCATCCAAATGAGAGGCTGGGCAGCAGCCCTGGCAGGGCAGGCAGCAGACTGTGGGCAACCTGGGCCATCGCCACCTCAGGCCATGCTCCAACAGAGCTCCCAGCTCCTCAGTGCAGCCTCCTTGGGGTGCCCTCAGCCTTGCGGGCTCCTTGTGCCTGTGCTTCCTGCCAGAACAAGCTCTCCCTCATCCTGGGAGCTCCAGTATATCACTAATAAACAGGAAAATGCAAAACGAAGTTCATGATGAATAGCTTTACAGTCCCCTTCTCCCACCCACCCCTGCTCTGTCCTGGGAATTTGCTGCCCTGCCCACACAGTGACCAGAGAGGAATCTAGAGGCATTTGCAAGATAATGCCATATCAGATGTTTCGTTCTCACACTTTCTGCTTGTATTTTCAAAACTGTTTACGTATTTCCTTTCATTTTGCATGAATAAGCACATCACTCTGAGACTAAAAAGGGGAAAATGCATTTTCAAATGTGTGAAGCCATATAGCTGTAATAAATTGGTTTAATTACATATGGCGTGTTTAGTTTCTGGAAGCCTGTTGTGCATTTCTGCCTCCAACAAGTAGCCTTTCCTGTTTGCTTGCTGCTGTTTACCAGGCTGGCTGTCCTCCCAAAATAATCCTCATTCAAATTCTGTGTTCTCTACAGATGCTCACTGTGATCTGTTTGATCCTCTCATGCTCAGTATCAACTCGGGTGTTGCTCTGGCAGAAGCCTTCTCAGCAGAAGGTAGAGACCGGATTTTCTGGACTAGGAATATGGTATTTTACCATATTTTTAACTGTTACCATTTTAATCTGGTTTATAACTTTTTTAGAAAGGTACAGAGTTACAGCTCGAGGCAGAAATGTCTCAATTGCCTGTTCAGTTTTTAGGCAACAAGTGAGCACAGGTGGCTGTCATTTATACCACCCTCCTCAGGCAGTCACAACTCCTGGGTACTTGAGCAGTGTTGCTGCATGCTTTTCTGCAGTCTGTTTTTCACAGTAAGTGCCATGCTCCTTCTGTTTTTCTTCCTTTTGTTTAGTGTTTGAGATTATTTGGAAGTTGTGCTATCAAAGTGCTTTGGCTTCTTTATTTTTGGTTGAAAAAAGCTACAGCAATATAAGGTATAATTATGCTATTTTTACCTCTGACTAAATAATATTTAACACCTTTTTTTCTTGTCCACTGTTATTTGTATTTGACCTATTTTTTTGTTTGCTTGTTTCAATTTAGAATTATGAGCATGCTTTTAAACTCTTCTGTCCTTTAGTTTTGGAGTTGCAAAGCTCAAGTTGTTCTGTACAACAGTCAGGACTAACTGAAGGTGGTGTGGAGTGAGGAAGGGTCTTAGTTTAAAGACTGACAACTTGAAGTTGAAAAGGAAGGGGCAGAGGTTAAAGAGAAGCTTTTCTGTTTTCTATTGATGCCTTTCTCTATCTACTGTAGAAGAAAACTGTTCAGAGCTGTTGGGATTAAATGCAGAAGAGAACTGGCTATCGAATTTTCTCTTGCTCTGGAGAGTGACTTTTCAGAAGGCTCAGAATCAATATGGGGAGCTAAAGCAACCCTTCACATTACGGTTGCCTGTGAGTGCCCATCTGTACCCCAGCCTTTTCTTAGGAGCTGCTGCCAGACTGATTCCAAATGTCAAGGGCTAAACTTTGTGCAGCCCTTCAGACAACTGCGAAACTGATAGTGTTTATCTGCTCCTCTGTTCATTATGCAAAAGGGAGATAGAGGTTCAGGAAGGAAGAGCAACTTTCTGTAGATGTTGCTGTGCACTCAGGATATGATGACCATATTAATAAATTCATCAATCACGATAATCTGATTAAATTGGTGAGGGAGAGGGAACCAACAGATGATACGAATAGATTATTTTAAGATATATGAGATACACAATTAGTGACTGACTCACACAGCATTTAAATGGAAGTGTTACACAAGAGGTTGATGGGTAATGAACATAATAAATTACAGTGTCAATTTTCTGAGAGGGAGGCTCATGTACTGCCACAGGGACCTGTAAATAAATCAGTGGCGAATTACCGAATGTAAGAAATATCGTATATGCATTACTTCAGTTTTTTTTAGTACAGATATGTATGGTATATTTTTTACTTAGTAGTGGAATACAGTATGGACAGTAGCACAGGTGGGGGAGATCAGCATGGATTTTAACCCTTGTGCAGGCACTTTGGCCAGAACCTGCTGAATGTGTTTTTAGGCGCAGAGGAAATTGACACTTGAGTAGGAAGGGAGTTGCCTCATGTCCCTGAGGTTTCAGGGGTCAAATCCCTGGAGTACAGAGATAATGGAAGGGGAGCTTTCTGTCAGGGAGCATATGTTTTTGTGACGATTACACTGTGTATAGATTAGGACTTCTGGGAGGGAGGGAATGGAAAGATGTGCTTGGAACACAGAGCCATCTGCTAGTACCTTGGCATAGTCATTTCATTAATGAGAAGCTTATTAGCTTAAGTCCAGCTGAGATAGACAAGAAAGGCAGTAGATAGGACAGAAATGATCATCCAGCCACTGTTAAAATGGAGAAGATACCAGTTTAATAAGCTGTAAGATCTGATTTTGTTGAAAAAACTGTTCTTGTTCTACATGGTAAGAAAAAAACAGGCCTAATGCTGAAGAATGTTTTCCTTAATTTTGTGATGATGAGTGGGATGTCCTTTGGTGGAGAAGATACCTAACTTTCTGTGTGTTGGAATTCATAAGAATGTATGGTACTAGAAAGAGGAAAGAACAGTGATGTTTACTGAGAAACTGTTTTTGCATCAAATGATCGTCCAGTTGAAGGTGGCGTGCATTGAATATAGTGTAATTCATATCTGTGGTGACAAAGGATTGCAGCTGGAAGACAAAGATTATGAGAATGCCACAGTCTCATCTTGGCTATGCCAGCAACCTCAGGAAGCGCAGTCCTGAGCTGCATGTGAGCCAAAGAAGCTCTGAGGTATCATGAGCAGGCAGAAAAGAGTGCTCGGGGGAAACAGGCAGCAGTTAGGTGTCTGTGCACTCAATGCCTCTTACCTCCCATTCTGGATTCTGCTGCTGCCCCAGTAGTTGTCTGTGTCTGTGCTCTGTTCCTCAGTTTCTCTGTTCTGAAAGTCAAAAAAAATTACCCTGTTTTGGTGAGATCTTTGCTATTATTCTGTGGATGTAGGACTTAAATGCTATTTCATTTAAACAGCTCTGCTTTTCTTTTGACAGATGAGTCAGACTTGAGTCAGGGTTGAGGGTGAGATAGCAGAGCCATTGCCTGGAGAAAATAGTGGTTAGAAGTACTAAGTGATTTGAACATTGTTATTTGGGCAATGATTTCCGTTTTGTCTGCTTTCATACTCAGGTTGGATTGGCAGTTAAGCTGCAGGGTAAAAATCAGAAAAAAAAGTGCTTTCCGTGAAAAGCTCTATAATCTGCAGTGGCCCAAGTCCACAGGAGTGTAGTTGTTCTCAGGAGCTGGTTGCAAGGGATACGCAGTTCACAAAGAAGATGATCTGCTAAATAACTCCAGGACAGGGAAAATTTCTCTTCAAACTGCTAGGATAAAAAAAAAAAAGGCAGTTTCCTCTGACTGTTTTGCTAATTTACCAAGTAACTTAGGGGTTACTGAGTTTTTCTGTTGTAAATCTAAAGGAACATGCGTTTTCAAAAAATGAATAGAAGATATGAATGTCAGCATACCTAAACAGAGTAAGCCCAAATAAAAAGGGATTTGGTTAGTTGTTCATTCCACAAATTTTCTTCTTGTATTATGGAGGGGAGAAGATCAGTAAGATAAAAATCTGTGTTATTACAGATGTAAGAACAGGCAACGGTTAAGTCCCAAGGTAGAAGGATGTTTTTATGATACTAAAAGCAAAAGAAACAAAGGGGAAAAAAACCAATAACAACTTTGCTGTGATTTATTTGTAATGAGTAGGTAGTTCCATGCAAAAAATAAATAATAATAGAAGTGTGTGTGTGTGTGTGTGTGTGTTTTAATACTGCATGTCCTGGTTATTTTATACCTAAAGTACACAGTAAAGTGCACAGTAGCACAACGTAAGATTAAATCCTGACCCTCTGCCTGTTGAATTCAGTGGAAATACTTCTGCTGGTTGTGCTGAGCATTAGACCAAGTTCTCATGCTGATGTTAGGTGTTGCATAAAGCTCCAGCAGTCCTTACGCTTTTGCATAATTTTTTCCCACTTGCCTTAACACGCAGCATAGTTGATCCAAACTCTGAAAGAAAAAAATTAGTCCTGCACATTGGGCTGTTTCATCTCCTGAAACACTGATAGTATCGTACAGTGATAATAGTTAAATGCCATGTCACAAGCATTTAACCTGACAGAACATGTATTTTCTTTCTCAAGTAGTGCAAGAGTATCGCTGGTCCCACAAGGGCATGGTAGGTCAGGCTTTTGGCTCAGTCTGCGAATCTGAAAGGCTTTGCACTTAGTGAAGCCATAAAGAAACCTCCAGCTGGCTGGATGCCTCTTTTAAGAACACAAGCATGGCCTTATTCAGGGTGTTGCTCAGACAAAGTTGTGTATGCTCCCATCTCTGGGGGTGAGAGGAGTGGGAGGGGGGCCTTCAGCAACGTTCCAGTAAAGCCAGGAAAGTCAGATGTTTACATGAAAACGCACAGTTTAATCGCTGTGAATCACTATTAATCACATCAAATCACTATGGAAGGATAAAATAAGGGGAAGAGAAAGCAGGAAAGCAACAGAGAGCTTGTAACTTGAGGCTTGAAGAGAAGGTAAGAAGGGAAGCAGAAATTTTCATTTCACTGTAAGCACAAAAGCTCCCCTGGCTGTGTATGTGGACTGTGAAATTGCAGAGCTCTGTGTGGTGTTTCCCTTCCAGCAGCAGAGCACAGAGCTGAGTGCCTGTGCTGGGAGCGTTGTGCCCAGCTTTGCTTTAGTGCCTTTCTGGGTCAGTGGTTCTCTAACAATGCCATACAGAGCTGCTTTAGTCGCGCTTCCATGAGTCAGTCTCTAAGTGCCCACACTTCCCCTTAAGATAACCCAGAGTCCTGAAGGATCTACAGACTTTTCTGGCTAGCTAATCTCAAAACATTTATGGTGTTCCTTGAACTTGGGTTGGTTGATCATGCGTACCTTTTTCAGATGCCATTCTTCCTGACAATTCAACCACAGTCCAATTGTTGACTTCAGAAGACCAAGTGAAAGGATGTGGCCAAATCCTTGCACCTGTAGCATTGAAGGAATTGATATTCCTCACATTGTTCTTACACTACTCTTTCACTAGAACAATCTGTGGCGTTGTCTCATTAAGAATAAAGAGAGAAGAATTACTGATTCATGCAAACATTTTTTTTTCCATGCATAATAAAGGATTGAGTGACTACATTGTTTTTCTTTTAAAATGAATTTGTATGCAACCTTGTTTTAGCTCTGTGTCTCAGGAAATACAAAGGAAAAGGAATGGAAAGCAGAGCTGAAATAGTGCACTTAAGTAGTCTTCCAAACAACCTCATATGGAAGTAGAGGCTTCTGTGGATAGGTCAGGTATATATTTCTGACTGTAGCAAGGCTTGAAGATGATTTGGACATTCATATTAGCCAGGCTTGGTGGTGACTGAGAGCCCCCAGGGAGGAGGGAGCAGTCTGTTCAACATTTGTGCATTCCTCGCCAGCTGAGTGCACCTGCAGTGTCTACCACCAGCAGCCAGCTAGAGGGGTGTTTTAGAAAGCAGCACCAGTCAGGAGCAGACCTTGAGCAAGGCATGGGGAAAGAGAGAAAACTATCATACCCAGTGCGGGAAAGTTCCTGAAGACACAGGTCTGTTTCTGAGCATTGGCTAAGCTGAAATTGGGGCAGAAGACTGGTTAAGTGTGTAAAATACTATTAGGTAAGAAGTTTTTATTTCTTCTTTCCCCCTTCCTCCAGAAGCATCAGCTATTTCTCCTCATTTTCTCTATTTCCACGTATGCAAATTTTCTTCTCTCACCTATTCAAAAAGACAGAATGCACCTAATTAAAGAGGTGTGGATACAGCCAGTCTGCTAACTAGTCTTTTGCAATTTGAGTTTGAGACATTGTATTTATTCTGCTCCCAGACTTAGCTTTCATTCAGTTTTGTGCTATTGCATCCAGGAAGAAAACCTATATCAGTGATTTTTATTTGGAGTATTGGATAGAGTATTTCTTTTTATTAAGCATCCTTTCTGTACAACCAGCTGTATTATGACCACAGAGTCTTGGAAGTTGTTGCTCTGAACCTGGAAGAACAACATATAAGGAAAGCAGTTTAAGCAGGGTTTTAGAACTGAACTATGGAAAAGTCCATTTTTTTTTAATTGCATTATGCTTTTACAGTCATAGCCTTGTGTTTTTTCCTCCCACTAGAAAATGAACATTCCCAATTTTAGTTTTAATTGTTTCCTTGGTGGGGGTGAATCACAACTTGGAATTGCCAATTCATAACATTGTGGGCACCTTTGTGGGGTTAAATGAGGAGATGTTTATACTTTATTATTGTTTTTTTTCCACTTCATCTTCTTAAATATTGGAAGAATCTCCTCTACAGTATAGAGTGCACTTCATATTATGGTAAAAGTCAGATAAAAGTAAGCATCAAAAGTCTGGAGAGGCAGCACTGTCCAGATCAAATATTGACTATGATAAATTGAAAATGTAGAGAAGGAATTACTTGGACAGTTGGCAGGCTTCTATCTTTATGTGTTGTATTTTAAAAGGGGAAAAAATGAGAGAAATGCAACCCTTTTCTTCTTGAAATTCTCCATGATTTTTCTCAACTTAACTGTAATTTGGGGCTCACCATTTAGGCTGAAAACCTTTGTATAATATTTGATTGCTGTTTTGTGCTTACCTTCGGGAATGTGGCTACTTAGTGTTTTCAGGCTAGCTGTCTGGAAATCAAATACTTGACTACCTTTCTTCAATCTGGTGATTTATTTGCTGATTTGTGTGTGGTTGTTGTTGTTTTTTGTTTGTTTGTTTGTTTTCTAAATGCTTTTTTTAAGATGATGACAAGAGGACTGGTACAGGGAATTGAAGTATTGCTTTATCTGTTGGAGCAATGGTTTATTAGGGTAGGACTAATACCAACCTAAGTGCAGTGCAGTTAGCTTTTTCATGTTGCTTTTAATTTTGAATACTTTGAGGAAGAGTAGCATAAACAGGTCATGAGCAGAATTATTTAAATTATCTGAATGAGGTGAAAGGTTTAAATACAGAGAGCTCTGCTACTCTAATCCAGTAATTCAGAGAATGCCCAGTGTTATCATCTTAATTATGGCATTGCTGTCAGGAAGCAGTTGGGCTTGTGACAGGATGGGAATCATAGTGCTGGAAGAGACCTTACAGACTGTTCAGTTCCAACCCCCCTGCTATAGGCTGGGACACTTCCCACTAGACCAGGTTGTTCAAAGTCTCATCCAACCTGGTCTTGAACACTTCCAGGGATGGGGCATCCACAGCTTCTCTGGGAACCTTGTTCCAGTGCCACACCACATTCATGGTAAAGAATTTTATCCTAATATCTAATCTAAAATGAAGGCATCTCTGAAAGTTGTGCCTCCTATTCTATTATGTCATTTCCCTCCTCACTCTCATTTGTCTGGTTGGTTGTTCCTTAGCTTGTTTGTTTTTTTTTCTCCAAATTTCTTTCTTTGGCGTGATTTTAGCTGCTAGGCTGTAACACTGGAAATAAAGTTGTTACTGATATCCTTTTCCCTATTGGCCTTCATAGTAATTGGTTTGCTTTTTTTGTTTTGCTTTGTTTTTTGCTTTTGTTGTTGGGAGACAAACAGACAACTGATAGCAAGAGAGAAAAGAAGAGAGACAAAGACAGAAGAACATTACAGTTTTAACACTTCACTACTTTCATTACCCTTTGTGAGATTTGCTGGAGCTGTCAAGGGCATGGGCATTTCAGAGCAAGATGGGTTGCAGTAGACATACTCCTGCTGATGACAGGCTGGAACTGGACCACATGCACTCCATAACAGTAGGAGACTTGAAGGAGGAAAGCTTGCTTTTATTGTCTGCAGGCAGGATGATGCCACGTAAGGATGTGCAAGACCTGAAACATGACTTAAGTGAATTATGAACCAGGCTAAGCCATTTGCTTTCTGTGATTTAACTGATACTCCTCCTCCCTTAGGAAAACAGCTTTTTTTCTTCTACTTTGAAAGCTGCTCTGGTGAATTACATTGAAAATAAACCATCATGCAAGAGAGAGGGGAAGAATTTAAGAGATCATTTCTAGAGTTTTGTAAACAAGACTGCTTTCACTGTTCAGAAGTACAGATTCATCTAAGAGCTTTGCAGTGTGGTGTTCATTGGACTATTTGTCCAGACCAAGGATAAGATCTTCATGGGAATATAGTTATACTTGGTTGAGCTCCTGTGTGAATACTGTTCTTTTTAACTGAGAGGACCTTGTTGTGTCAGATATATATGAAGTATATAAAGTAAATATAAAGGCTTTTCTGCTTAGAAAAGCACTTCATTTTCCAGAAAGCTGTTTTATCTTGCAGTGATGAGGGGGACCACACGTGTTCTCATGTGTCCTGGGTGTTCCAGAGAGCATCTGTTATATTCAGGCTTGGCCTTTTCTCCAGAGTAAAAAGTAAAATGAAACTTGCTGTGAGGCTGACGTTTGAGAAATAAAACTGTCAGGAATGCAGATGTCATTGTTTATTGAGTCTCTATGCAGTGCAGCCCCTGACTAACAGGAGCTCCATAAGGAGCCTGCAAGGCCAGGTTCTTGGACACAGCAGGAGGTTCCCCACTCTGTTGTTGTGGCTGGTAAATTTGAAACTAAATACAAACACGGGAAAAGATACGATACTCCTTCAGTTAATGATATCGTTTCAAAGTCACTTAATTACGTGCTAGGCAAAGGTTCATGCTGTTTGTGAATACTAATGCCTAGTGATGAAATGTGGTGCTGTTGTGGGCTTTCCAAAAATACAAATATGTTTGCTTTTTGTGGACAACATTAAGAGGTGAGTTTGCATAGAGGAAGGAAACGAAAAATTGTTAGGCAAGGTTTTTGCCTCCTAACTTGGCTTTCTGTGGAAGTTACAGCACTATCATCTATTAGTATTGCTTTAAACCTGTCCTCAAGCTTAAAGATCTTCAAAATAAATCTTGCCATGCAATCAGATTTGGGCAATCCCTGTCATATTCTACTGATGGAAAAATCTCTCCTCAATAATATCAGTCTGTGTTTTTTCACTGGCTACTTTTTGGTAATTACATTCAGTTTGAATTCCTTGGCACCTAATTCAGCTGTTGTTAAATTCTGCCCCCCTGTCTTAAATGGTTGTATTGAGTTTCTACTTTTATTTTTTGTTCAAGTCTGCTCTCATCTGGTAAATAAAGACAGCTAGACCAGAGCGATGCTCTGTCTTTGTCCGCACCCCCCACTTCAGTAATAGTTTGCATCAGAACATGTGGGATACTGCACAGTGACGTGTCGGGAACAACTGGTCCCTATGGAAAACTAATTCCATCAGTTGGGTGTTAGTTTATCTCCTTGTGTTGGTCTTAACCAGTACCATGGGAGATGGAAGTCAGGGAACGGTTCTGCACCAGAGGATGGTGGGCATGAACAGGCTGCCCAGGGCAGTGGGCACAGCCCGAGTGCTGGAGTATCCCATGACAGTGTTCTCAGTCATAGGGTTTGGAATTTAAGTGGTACTGTGTAGAGCCAGGGGTTGGACTCGGTGGTCCTTCTGGGTTTTCCAACTCGGGATATTCTGTGATTCTGTGGATCATGGGAAATGTGAAAGGTTTTATACTGTGGATGGATGGGGGGAAAAAAAAAGTTCCTCTAAAGTAATCTTTATCTAACCTACAAAAAAGAAAAAAGATTTTTCTGCTCTTTTAAATTTGCAGTTTAAATGCAGGGAAAGCAGGCAACTGAGAGCATTTGGTTATATTCACAGGCAGTACAAATGTGAATCTTATTTGTTTACTAATTGGCTGTAGAGTATTAAAGGTAATTGGAAACTCAAAGGTCAGCGTGTCTGTTGAATCCAGGTCTATGTGAGCTGGAAATCTGTGACAGAGTACTTGTATATCTGATACCACGCTGGTGCAGAAGGTCTGCCTCTAGAGGCTATCCAGTGGGCACAATAAGAGCAACCTCCTAAGCCCAACTGTTTTCTAATCTAAGCTCTCTTCGTGGGTCTTGTCATCTCCACTGAGGGCTCCCTGCCAGCAAACTGGTGCATTTTTCATGTCTGGCACAGAAGTTGCCTGAACTGCAGTTAGTTTCACAAAGTAACTTGCATCTGTGTGATCACTAGCCAGGTAGAGGGGTGGAGAAAGGGTGTAACTCAGTCCTTTGGAGGTTTGTTTTTGTTTCACCGTATGCCTAATGGGCCTGACTCTTTTAAAGGCTTTGGCAGTAGACTACGCAAACCTTGTCACACCACTGAAGTCTTACTGAACTGATTTAGCTGTGGCTAAGACTAAAGAAATAGTGCCTTGTATTATGCTTTGTTGGTTGTTTCAAAGGCAGCAATAGTAATGAACAAATATGAGAAATTCCATTAGAACTACTCTGGCTTGTCTACTTCTCTCAACTTAACTGCATTTGTTTGTTCTGTCAACTTGTTTTTTTCTTTTTGACTTACCTCTAAACCCAGGTCTTTTGGTTTTTGGTTGTTTTTTTGTTTTTCTTTTCCCATGGTTGTCATTTCTCTTCTCTCCCCACTCGCTCTCACTACTGCGCAACTGAGCCTGCTGAAATGAGACCTGATGTCATTGTCTGGTTGGTGCCAGCAATGCTGTTGTAATGGTCTTGTTCTGTCCTTATGCCATGGTTAGTGTAATGTAATCATTACCTTGGTTCCGGAGAGCGAAGGTACTCCTGCTAAGTAAATATTTACAAACACTAGTGGAGGCAGACTTTGGGGAAGAGACACTAAAGCACTGTTTAAAGTCTTGTTTCCTTTTTTATTTATTTTAAAACAGAACATCATTCCTGAGAGAAGCAGCTGATGTGCGTGTTTTCTTCCCAAGATTGTAATAGGAGGTAGGTGCAGAATCATTTGTGTTTCTGTGGGCTGTTGTCTTGAGATTTGACAAGAGGAAGAGTTTGTTTATGGCCTTTTGAGTGGTCTCATATCAAAACTGAAGGCGAGGAATTGGATAGAAGGAAGAGGCTGGACTTGTACGCTGCAATGTGATTATACACTTCTCCTTCCCAAGCTTAGAATGATTTGTAGAAGAAACACAACAGCTCTGTGCTTCTTGTCTTCAGTCATGCAGTTTTCAGCGTGAAGTGACAGTGGAGTTGGTTTGAATTAGAAGATAATTTCTGTGCAGTTCCTGAGTGAGATAGGAATGGACGTTTGCTTATTGCTAAATATTTTTTTATTTGTGAATGGAGTGAATATTCGCATACCTTGGGGCAGTGTTATTCGTTGTCCATTAATTTTAACTTTGAAAAGGAATGGGAAGGATGTGGGCTAGAAAGCTTTTAAAATTTCACATTTTGCATTTCACAAAATCTCTGACCCATATACAACAGCTGTAAGATCCCTTGGGGAGTGATTATATTTATGTTGCTCCCAGCACACTGGAACTGCATTCATGACTTATACCCACAGGAAATATCGTAAATGTAATTAAAATAGAAATATTGGCTTGGTCTAAATGTTGTGCTGAAGGAAAGGACCACCACTTTCTTTTCCTCAGTACTGTCTGTATGAATGGTGAGGGAAGGTAATTCTTGTGCAGTACATGTAGCACGTATGCTTGAATAATATACATTTGCAAGAAAGCCCTATTCTTATCCCAGTGCCTGATGCAGAACTTGCATCAGGATTCTGGGGTATTTATGGCTTCCACATGTTGCAGTACATTGAAAATGCCAATCAGATCTTGAAGTTCCTACAGTCAGTGGTGCAGAATAGAGATAGCATGGTCACGATTGCAGAGTTCCTTGATTCTTTGCCTTAAGCAACAAAGGTTTGGGTTTTTCTGTGTCAGAAGTCTGGCTGAAATACTTTTCTTCAAAATGCTTGAAGAGTAATCTCATTGTTACAGTTGTTACAAGGATATCTCAGATTGCTGAATGAATACATGTAGATTGTTATGGCTTCAGCTATGCAGAGAATTAGAGGGTGGAAAAAGGGAGGATGGAACAGTGCATTCATTATGCATGTAGACCGGATTTTTAAAAATGAAATTACAGAGGCTAGTGTGTAATGCTGTGGTCCTCTGTACAGAAACTCTAGTGGTGAGAAAGTGTACTAGAAAGAGGACTTCAGACTCTGAACCCTTCTCACACCACAGTTCTAAACTATATCTGTCCATTAGAAACTGAACTCTAACCCTAATTATCCTTGGGAGCCACAGATGAGTCTGATACTGTTGTTGTAATGAAAGATTTCTTGTGGGACAGGTCTCTATCTTGGTCCCGCTTTCCTTACAGAACTTCTTTCCATCCCCACTTATAGGAGAGCTCTTCCTAACCCTGATTTTTCTGGTAGCGTTGAAAAGAGCCTTCAGGCATTGATAGGATAAAAGGGTATAAGGGGGGTGGAAAAGAGGTAAGTCCTATGTGGTTGGTGTGTCCCTCTTCTCATTTGTCAGGTATGACTTAAATAGTAAACCTTGTCTCCTGTAAAATTTTTGCTGTTAATTTGGAAAGTACAAACTGCAGAGGTTTGTAAGGGAGAAAAAATAACTTGAAACACATGATAAAGATTTTTGTACTTTCAGTACACTGTTGTGGTGAGTGGAGTAACAGAAGCCAGGACTAATTCTGCAGACTCAAAAACAGAATAAATAATATAAAAACTTGTGATGATGTAGAATGAGGGTAATGAGCAAACCAACATTCTGTGCAGTTTGAATTGTGGTGTAATTTCATAGACATTTGCTGTAGTAGTCACAGAAGTTGTTACCTTAAAATAATAAATGAAGGATTAATGGGGAGTCATTCTTTATATGTGGGTTGCTCTGAAAGTAATGCCTCCCATTATTTCCATGGAAAGTGCACCAGATATAAAGAGCACAATAACACTGTCTGATAGAGAGAATTCTCAGCTACAAAACACTATTTTTCAGCATAGTTTCAACCATTAGCTATGTATTTTCACCAGTAGTGAACAAGAGCTGCATGCCATGCACCATCTGCACCAGCAGAGGTGACCCAGTGTGACCGTTGCTGAAACGCACCACTTATCACCTCACTGTGCTCACATCCTCTGTTTGGTCTCCATAAGTCTTCAGTAAGCATCAATGAATGGCAGTGGGTGCCATTTATTCTGCATGGAGGAATTCAGTTACACATCTTTGCTTCATAGAAGCATCCATGTCAGATAGCATTTTTGCCAGACTGCTGCCACAGCAGCAGAATGTAACACAGTATTGGCAGGAACCTCTATTGCTGTACCACCGTCTGCCTCTGTTGTTGTGGGCCAATGTAATAAAATAGGAGGCATTACTTTTGGATCAGCCCTTGTACATGCTATGGATGTCATTTTATATCTGACACACTTAGAAGAGGAAAGGGAGAAGAATGTTTGATTTGAGAGATGACCACAATAAATTGCCACTGTGACTATATTCTCTTTGATGCAAAGTGCAGGGAATGAAGGCAGAGATGAGAGATGTAGAAATGTTAGCAGGTGGAGAGGAGACCAGTAGAATATATAACCAGATTGTGTTTGAAAGCAGAAGCACTGGAAACTGTAAATTATGGTATTAGAAGTGAACGTTGGGCTTTCTTTGTGTTAACCTAATTAATTCAGTCCTTGTTTTAGCAGGACTTTCCTATTGAATGTTTCCTACAGTGACATGATTGTGCCAGTGATATTACACACTCAAATGAGAGAAAGAGAGTATCACAGAAGCCAGAAAGCTTAATTTCTTACTTAAAAAAAAAAACAAGAAGCCTGTAGGTTCCTAAAAACTTTACTTTCGTGTGAGATCTCGCTTTATTGTCATAGATGAAACAGATGGACAAATTACCTCTTTCCCTTCCATTACTTCTCATCTTTTTACCTTTCTTAACTATGCCTGTTTTGTCCTATCAGTTGGATCTGTTAAGGACTTGTCTGTTAGGCATTTCTCTGCAGTCACCAGTTCTTCATCCCCTTGTCTGGAACAGGTAACCAGTTCCTCTGAAACCTAATCTAATCTCGTCAGTTACGTCCTGTCATTGAAACATCTCCAGAAATAGGCTGGTATACTTAATGTAAGATGATGTGTCATCATGACATCATGCTACATTTATGCAAGAGATGGATTCTAGTGCTTGAACAGAATCAGATCTTAAATATTTTAATTGGTTTATTGGACTGAAGTTTAAGAGACCTGGCAGGTTAGTGTGATGGATTTTTGCCAGTTACTATCTATATAATTTTTAAAGATGAGCCTGCTGAGTATTAAAGATGAATAAAAAAAGCAATAAACAGAACTGTCTCAAATTGTAGGAACTTCTAAGTGCCTACTTAAAGAATATATAAAGCTAGCAACGTGCATAGCAACACCTACTAACCTCATTATTTTTTTCTCCGTATTAATTTCCCTTACCTCCAAGAGGGCTTTGGAGATCTTTTGGGAAATGAAAAAATGTGAACACAGCTGAACAAAGACAAAAAATTAATTACAAAACAGGAGGACATGATGTAGGGTGCTCTGGTTCACTTACTGTCTTCTAAATGTGCCATCTATTTGTCGATCTAGTGGCTAAACTCCAGCCATTTCCACCATGTCTTTTAAATGAATATAATGTTATGGCTAGGGATTGCTGTGTTCAATACATCAGGAGCTCTTGTTCTGCTTTAATATGGGGAGGAAAAATAGCACATTACCTTTACGTTTTTTCCTGTCTATGGATGATCTTCTTTTCTTTGACTTTCTTCCATTAAATGAAACCAAAGCCATTATTCATGTCCTTTTATAATACAAAACTATATTTGTTTCTCAGAATATATTTTCTCATTCTGGCATTAAAACCGTTGATCCATTACTGAGCTAAGGCATTCACCAAACTGCCAAGGTCTGTCCTAAGGCCATGCTTAAAGGCTTGGAAATCAACTTAGGTTGTGATTATGGAGAACTTGGAGGGCTTCCCAGAAAAGACCTGTCCAGTTACTTGTCAGAAAAGATGAATATTGTTTCCATTGATTTTTAAATCTATTCCTGCAACCACTGTTGTAATAGCCACTTGTCAGGACATAGCAAGAGCCAGAAGGCAAAGGTGACTCCACTGCAAACAATGCCCTCACCAGTGGGATGCAACACAGCAGGCAGAGCTGGCTCCATTGACAGACTCAGGCAAGGTGAACAAATGGCCAGGCACAGCCTCCATCCAGGGACATAAAAGACAGAGAGATGGGTACAGTGTGAGCTCAGAGTCCAGGCAGCAGACAGGGCCAAACGTAGGACTTCTGTGCTTCTCTCAAAGGCTGGCTCTCCTGTCCTCCATCCTTCCTCCAGAAGTAGGATCGAGTAGTTCCAGAACTATTTATGCTCTCTCTGTTTCTCTGTGCAAACAGAGTATATTGCATCCTAAACCTGATTTGAAAACCTTGTAACAGAAAAGCATATGTCTGCCTGACAAGGCAGGGCGTAAAAAATCTGCTTCACCTATCTGTGTAAAGTCACCTTAAAGGTCCAGGTAAATACCTTGTAGTATAACCCAGTAGATGACAGATATCTGCTTCCTGGGTGTGAAGCCAGGTAATAAGATAGGTCTGTTTGGAGATTTGCGTGGACAGTGGGATTTTGCTCTTTTTTTATTTAAATTTTGAAGATTAACACACTAAGACTACTTCAAGCATAATTATCTTGATACCATACACCTTTTTAAGCTACTGATAGAAAACGCAGTGTGAGGGTTGGATGTACCCAACATTCGGAAATAATGCTGTTACACAGTATTATCTTTATCAGGAGAAACAATGTAAATGCTGTTAATATTTTTGTAACTACCACCACTCTTAGTTTAGGTATAGAGACTCTAAAAGACTTTTCCCTTTCTCCTAGTAATTTCTTCTGGTTTTAAGCTGAGTTTTGCAGATTATGAGTGCTAGAAATAAAGGAAATAAATGGGCTGGTTCAGAAATGCTGCAGTGGGCACATGATTTCAGCTAGTGAAAGAAGACAGGCTTTTATCTGAGTCATGACCAGACGTTTTGAATTTACTCTCATTTTCCTTTGTATTGCTCTAATAAAATCTACTCTTAAAATCTGTTTTAGTTCACAGATCTTTAAAATAATAATAATAATAATATTGACACCCGTGCAGTGAATTAATGCTACTGATGATTGGCTTCATTTTTGGAAACCTTTCCTCAGTGGAAAACCACTGCTCTGATGTTATATAATTCTGCAGCTGCGCCTCAGCTCTCACTGCAATTATTAAAATACATTGATTAGTGAAGGCAAAGATCACATAATGGTGTCAGAGAGGCCTTGATGTGTATCACAGCCTGCTCAGGAAGGTTACAGAGAGACCTACGTGGTTATCCTCATCTATCCTCATCTTCATGATAGTGGAAGTTGTCTGGGAATGAGGGGTGGGGGTTGTACTTAGAACATGCAGCAGTATGAGCTGTCTTTTTAAACAGCTAGCAACATAGAGTGTTTTCAGCTGTATTTCCACGGTTCTTTGGGGAGAGCTGCCGTGAAGCAGTGCTGAGCTTGCTTCCTGCCTGGTTGGTTAGGGCCGCCTGTTTGGGAAAATATCACTGAAATCTCATTAGCACTGCCTACTAGTATGAGGATACAGTTGATGTGATTGCCTGCAAGTGATGCTCAGCAGTAGGGAAGCCACTGAACTTATTTTTTCTTGGCTGTTGATCTCTAGGATGGTAAGGAATGGGCCCGGAAGTTGGGGGAGAGTAGGAACCTGAGGGAAGTTTGAGGAGGGAAGATAGGAGAGCTAGCCTTTAAGAGAAGTGCAGAAATTCTTCAGGCAGTGAGCAAAAATTGTCTTCATGTACATGCAACAGCAATAGTTCTTCTCTCAAATATTTTCTAAGTGGATAAATTTGAGAGGACTACTTGCAAGTGCCCCAAAAAAACAGAGAATGGAAGAACATTTGTTAAATGTTCGGTGCAAACTGTTCATGAAAGTCTTAGCTGTTTTAAAAACTGGTCCTGTGTTGTGTGGAGTCAGTATTTTCTGCCATCTTTGTGGTCACTAATCAATGGCTTACTGAAAGGTGTCCAACATCTGCCTTTTGTGTACTGCAGCTTGAATGGAGACAATACGTTTACTGGCATAGATGGCAGCTTTAAATGATTTTAGGTTATGTATAATTGAAAGTATCTGTCAGCATCATCCGTCTGCACTTCACAAAATAAAGAGACTTGCAGTGCTGCATTTTATCCTGACATGTCTGTGAGAAGTTTTTCTAAAATGAAGCAGAACAGAGAGTTGTCTCCTCTGTTACACGTGGAACCCTCATCTTTAAAAGGTACTCAGCATCCATTTAACTTTTGCTGATTAATTAGGACAGCAGCACCAGTTTATTGTGTGTAATCTGTGTCTCTTAGCACCTTGGCATTTATTCACCACTTAACAATAAATAGCCTAGTGTCTATGTGCTTTTCCTTCCGAAAGAATTTTTTTTTCAGTTTCCGTATTAAATGAATAAATAATTTAATGTGTTTTTGTAATGTAACTTCTAGAATGAAACAGCATTGAGCAAATTATTGTGTCATTACAGAACAGAAGGAATACATAATAGTATGCCCATTCTGAGTTAGCTTTATTGTTAATTCAAAAGGAAAATTACCTGACTTATAATAAGCAATTTAAACTATGTTAGATCCTAGTCTGAAGGTTAAGACTTGTTCTTGTTCTGCTTGAAAAATGAGACAGTAGAAAATAAATATTTTGAGACAGCGTATACTGTGGCTACCTGGTTAGTTTAACTGGGAGAAGGCAGACATCTTGCAAAAACAGGTGAAGGCAGAGGAGGTAAAATGTGAGAGCTCAGTAACTGACCCTTGTTTCTGATTGTTGTTTTTATCTTGATAGTGTCGGGAAAAAATTTTAAGGAGGTGCTTTGTTTGCTTTATAATAGAAGTAGCAACTGAATCGATCAGATTCAAGCCTCTTCCAGCACTCCCTAATACCCTGTAACACTCCATTGCACTAAGTTTGCAGTGTCTTATTACAGGAGCGTTCACTGTGTGCTGTCAGCTTCTGTTAAAATAACTCCTCTAGAGATGTGTGCTAGTATGTCATCCTGGCTGAAAACCCTCTTCTCCCAGACCTTGCCTGGGAGAGGATACAGCATTGAGCCTCGCTCCAGTTTGCGTCTTCAGAGAGTAGAGCACAGTGGCATGGCCAGAAGCACTGTGCTTCCTCCAACGGACCCTGCATGCATCACCGCTCCACCAAGCACCATTGCCTGTTATGTTTTAAAATACAGAACACTTCTTGTGGCATCCTTTTAGTGGTTTAAAGAGAGTTCATCTCCACCGCCACAGGGGCAGAGCATACTCTCAGATTTATGTATTTGTTCTTTAAATGTGTTAATTTTTTATTAGTGGTGCTAGAACAGGTGATTTTTCTGCGTCCATCCACAGATTTATTCCCATCTCAAATTCCAGTAATAGTGTCTGAGCATACTTAGCTACTGTGCATTTGGTTTGGTTTCCTTTTTTTTTTTTCTCTTGATAATGAGGTCAGTTCCCTGACTGAAACTGTGAACCACATTAGGGCAAGAGAAGCAATTTAGTGCTGCTGAATGCATTTGCAGTAGTTTCCCTCGTCAGCTTGTCAGTCTGAAGGCATCCATAAAGCTATGACAGCTTCAGAAGACAAACTCCGGCAGCGTGCTGTCAGGGTGCCAGGCACTGCTGGCTATGTGGGCTGCCTTCCTTCCCTCCCTCCTTCTCACCCTCCCTCTCCCACCCGCTTCTCTCCCCCTCTCCCTCCTCATCCCCCCGCCCTGCATCCCTCTACCTTATTGATGTGGGTCTCGGTGCTGCCATGCTCTGTAGCAGCACCCTCTTGCTTTCCCCCTTGATCCTCTTGCTGCTGGAACAAAAGGAGAGCTGGCTGCCAGCAGTGCAGCACCTGCCGGTGCAGTCCGATGGAGGAGAGGAAAGCGGGCACCCTGCATCCCGCTCTGCCCCAGCGGCGGTGAGCGTGTTCAGCCACTTTGCTTGAGATGCCTTTGAACCGCTGCCAGATCCCATTGTCTGCTGTGCAAACGGAGCTCAACGCCCCACTGCAATGAAATGCACAGCATGTTAAGAGGAAGGAACGAAGCTGTATCCCCACCTTGAAGGAGAATCGTGAATCTGCCGTGTGCCATGATAATCTGAATCCAGGACCGTGCTTCTCTTACTTTCCCTTCATTGTTCCTGGGATTTCAGGGTGTGATGTGGAAGCTTTCCTGAGAGGAGCTGCAAGGCAAGATAGTTTATGGGGAGAAAGCAGCTGTGCATTTGAGCTGTTTATGTGAGACTGTGCTTTGCCCACTACCCACCTGTAGCTGCTGTATGGAATACCAGCTAGGGCTTAATGTTCTGTGTTAAGCTCATCATGGATCTGCTCTCTTCAAATGTGAATTTATTTGCATTTTTCCATTTGTTTGTACTTAAAATTCAGCATCCTTAGGCTCTCAAAATGGTTTGGCAACATTGAGCGAAGGGAATGCAGGCACTGCTACTGATAATGATTCGGGCATCCACCAACTGTGCAGCCCAGCTGCCCTTCTCGGGAAAGGCCAGCTTAGTTCATTTGTAATTTTTGTGGAGAGCAGCTCTCAGGCTTTCCACTCTCCTTGCTTTCTCTTTGGCTTCACGTCTTTCCTTACTGACTGCCAGACCCCTTTTGAGTGAGAACTTCACTTTTGGGCATCACCTTTAAGGTAGGAATTTGAATATTTGTGTTAATCTGTGTTATTCCTTATTATTACCTAGATTGTAAACATTGTTTGCAAGAAAACATTGTTTGCATTCATGCTCTGCTATTTGACTGTGTGTTTAACTAGTTGTCATTTGCAAGGAACATGCTTTGACAGGAGGATGGAGGAGCTGTTCTGTTCTTCAATGATTGTGTTAGGCAGTGCACTAAGTGGAGTTGGCAAGGCTTCTATCTTGCTCTGCTATGCTTGCTACATTTCTTGAGTGTTAAGCTCCATGTTAGTCCCTTGTTCTCCTCCTCCTCCTCCCTCTGCGCTCTCTTTCCCTTCCTTGATTGAGTGTTTAACCTTTCCTAATGAGTTAAATTCAGATACTAAAATGTGGCCTGTAATAAGTTGGTGGCTCAAATGCTTGGGGAATAGTATAAGGAGTCTGGGTGTAACTGCATTCCTTTGCTGTTATGCTGAAGCTACTGCTTACCCTCTATTAAAGGTAGATACTCTGTTGACCCTTCTAAGTCAGTCTTGGATACCTGACTAGAAGGTGAACAGATATCAACAATATTGGTAACTGATGAAATCTTTGTAAAGATTGGAGCCATTACAGACAATATTTTAAAAATCATATGATGTTTCTTGCGCTCCCTGAGGATTAATGCAGCCACGTTTCCTAGTGGTTTGTTGTGCAGCAGTCTAGATTTGTCTTTGCATATCAAGAGCAAAGCTGGTTTTGCTAAGCTAATATTTAGCAACATGAAATATTAGAAGTAGAAAATTTTGTATATGTTCTTTTTTCTTTCACCAAGAACTAGTAACAGAAAATCATTTTGTTACAATGTGTTTGATTTTCATTTTTAAATTCCCTGGGAAATGATTCACTTAGAAGATGTTCTGGTCATTAAGAAATTTCTTGATCTTCAAGCTTAAGGATGAAGACCTCCTAACCTACTCATGCTCACGGCACTTTGAACAGAATTTTAGTCTTTAAGTGATGTGCATCAGTTAACCAGTCAAGTTCACCTCTGATGATATTGGTGCTTCTGCAGCATTGCCAAAGGTTGCAAATGTAGAACATAAAAGCGTGGCTTGGAGCACAGACCAGAAACTACTCACAGAAACTCTTTTCAAAATCTTGTTTTTTTTTTTTTATTCTTATTGTAGTGAATGTAGTCAGATGATTAGGCTGCTTTATAGGTAACTATCTAAATGCAGTGCCTGCAGTCTACAACCTTTTCTCTGTGATGCCACTATGTGGGGAGGAGATGTTATTTCCAATTCCCTTCTCACCCCTTCGTCTTCCTTTCCCAGCTTCAGCTTGTAAAAGACAAGGAAGGCTGGTGTTCTCTGTTTAAGTGATGTGATATACTTTGGGTTTGCAATAAATTTTTTTCCCTGTTATCGTATTTATTTTAAGACTTTGGCCTTCCTATATGCTATTAAATTCAAGAATCTCAAAAAGATAATTAAATTGTTGACAGATGTGTTCAAATAACGAAGAACTGAAGTAACCTGTCACAGGTCACATGCCGATTACTCCAGGAAAATTGAGTATTATTTCACTGCTGGAATTGATGGGCAACCTCCTATATGCTTTTTCTGCTTTGATGGTTTGAAATAGAATATAAAAATATAAATGATTGTTTCATGAAAATGTTCTCCATTTTTTTGCACCATCCAGAAGTTATGTATCGAGTCTCTTCATCTTAGATGAAGTATAATGAAAAGTTATTAAGCCCACTGCTGTCCCCCATCCTAAAGCAACCATTTTATATGCTTAGTAAAATGTTACAGCATTTCATGAGTGGATGCAGCCATTTGCCTGAAACCACAATTAAGTTCTGATTACACAAGCTCCCATTCTGCATCGTATTAGCACTTCAGTGTGTAGCTGTGTCTCTCCTGACAGATATCATTGCTCACACCAGTCCCTGAGTTTCCATCTATCAGGATGGAGTGCCACCTGTAGCGTAGTGCTGCTGGACTGGAGTCGGTACTTGAGCAGTTACCATTCTGTGGGATGCCAGTTTTGTGGTGTTTCATGATGGAGTCACTCAGTGCAGCGAAAGCACTTTGGTGTGTTTGAAAGCTAGGAACCTCATTTTAGTCCTCTAGAGAGCTCTAAATAAGGTGATGGATTCAATAAGTGTGTTTCAAAGGAGGCAATTGGTAGTGCTCATTTATAAAAAATGTTGCTGGGTTGCTGGATAACAAGAGGGGGAAAAGGTTGAGAAAGACAGTCTGCAAACTAAGCCTACTTATATACATTAGGATGAGCCCAGGCATGAAGCGAAAGACAAACTCTGAGCTCTTTATTATCTAATACTCCCTTAGGGCAATAACCAACTCCCTTTAGAGCTACAAACCAGGCACAAGGACTGGCAGACAGCAAGTACGCATTGTTCTCAGAATATGGATGGTACTGGAGTCTTTCACTATGAATTTGAAGCCATCTTTAATGCAAAATATTCCTTGAAGGGATTTTTGTTGCTTACCATCTCAAAAGCTCCTTTTAATCCAGTGTGACGCATTCTTCCAAACAAAAGGTTGTAAAGTTAAGTATTGTACAACAAAGGGTGCATAATGTTGCTTTTTCACAGCCTCATGTATGAGCTGAGGTTATACAGATGCCCTCCTTTTTAGAACCAAGAAAGACAGAATGGAGAAGTTCACTTTTCTACAGTATTTACTGGGCACTTCATGCTGCATGCTTCATTTCAAAGTAAGCACTTTTATGCTGAAAATTCAAGAGAGAATATATTTGTGGGCAAATGTCTCCTAGGGAGAGGGTGTGTGGTGGGTGTTGGGCGAGCACGTAATTCCACTGGTACCTCCCACTGCTGTATATACAGCTACTGTTTTGGATTTATATAAGGAGTGGGGAAGACAATTTGAGGAGTCTCTTCTGAAGTGGTAGGGAACTTGGGGGTAGCATTCATGGCATTGTTTTTGCCTGTGTGCATGAATTGGTTGATTGGCATCCATCTACTTAGGATCATGAAGGAAAGCAAAGCTCTCTCTAAAAAGGTAGAGGACTCAAATATCTTCTTTTTGTATTCCTAGCTCTTGCAAAGTCCAAGGTGATTCTTCATATAAGCAATTTGACCTAAAGTAAATTCACTGTCATCCTCCTTCCCAATGAATTAAATGCCACTGCCAGTAGTTTAACCTTTGAGGTGGCCCTTGTTGAATGAGCGCCGTTCCTCTGTTTGACGCAAACAGCAGCAATAAAAAAAAGAAACGTATGAGTTTGGCAAATACAGTGGAGGGGAAAATGTCTTCACCCCTTTCACAGACCAACTTCTGTGCTGTAAGCAAGCGAAGCCAAGTTGAAGTCATTCTTCTAATTGAGAACTGCAAGAGGATTTTTCACCTTCTGTCTGTCTCAAATCTCATTATCTGGTATGTTTACAATAGAGCAGGTGGCAATCCCACCTTTATCGCTTTTTTGAATTTTATTTTACAGGGTAGCATCAGGATAAGAATTCATTCTGATCTGTTCACAAAGTGCTGTTGAGGCACCATTGCTCACAGTCTTTGTTTAACATGGTTCTCATTTTACAGATGCGGTTTGGGCAATGTGTAACCACAAGTTAGAAGTGGAATAGTAGACAGATCTCAGTCCTACTCTCAAATTCCCTTGCTTTAAAAATGATATTTATCTGTCTCCCAGAAGGTACTTAAAGAGTTCTCATTGTTTCTACAAATAATCTTGGAAAGCATTTTTTATGCTTGTGGACAGATGTGTATAGAGGAAGTTGAAGATTTCAAAATCCCAGCCTGTCTTGTCTCTTGTGATAATGCTCCTCTTCCTTCTGCCCCTTTTGTAGCTGTTCTTAGGAGAGAAGGCGGCAAAAATGATGCTGACATTTACCTGACGGGCAGTCTGTGGTATTGGTCTCCTGAACATGGAGCTCCCAGTTCTGGCTCAGCAGTGGAGCACTCAGTGGAGTGTTCCTCTCTAAGTGCCCTGTGGAGTCCAGATCTGGATGGGAGGACACAATTGGCTCCTCAGTGTATGTGTGTTAGAAAATAGGTGGCTTAACTCTGAGAGGAGCTGAACGGGAGTAGCCTACAGTAGTCCTATGCACACCTACGTACTGCTTGGATGGGGTTTGCTGCTGCTGCCAAAGGGCCACTCTGCTGAGTGGGAGGAAATGAGAAGCTGAAACCGAGCACTGGGTTTCCAGGAGCTGGAATGGCCAAGGCGTTCGTCAGTCTGGCAGCCTCCTGCAGCCAAAGAGGAGGGGATGTGTGCATGTCCTCTCCTGACTAGAAAGGATACAGGTGAGTTTGCACGTTTGCCTGTGCAGTGACTCCAAACCCAGCAGGCCAGTAGGAATACAGCGAGGCTGGGTTGCCTCCAGCAGCAGGCTGCTGCCTCGAGCTGCTGCTTGGTCATGTCAGATAAATAGGTTGGGACAGTGCAGGCAAGCAAAGAGGTCTTTGTGCAGAAATTGGCATAAAAGCAACAAAGCAAGATTCTTGCTACGAGTATCAAGGTATCAGCAGGTCCTTTGAATAAGCTTTCCATTAGGCCTCCAGTAACAGATGTTCTGCAAGCCATGTAGTGCTTTGTGAGAGAATGAGGACAAAGTCAAAGTTTTCTGTATTGCAGAAACACTAACCCAGATCCATAATGCAGAGTCAATTTTGCAATTCACATGGAGGCTTCATTTCTTCGTTGTGTACCAAAACAGAGCGTGTCTTCCAAAAAGCTGTAATTTTTACATTCCAGCTACCAAATTAATTATGTCAGATTTAAGTAGACCAAATAATTAGAACTAAAATTAATCTGTGTATTTAACTTTAACATTGTCTAAAATTTCAAAAGATGCTTATCGTGGTTTAATTTTTTAGTAGAACAATTACAAAGTTTCTTTAGCTAAAAATTATTTAATACTTGTGTTTTGGCTACACTAGAGAAGATAAGAAAATATGGTTTGGATATCTCAGGCTGCTGTTATTCTCCCTTTTCATGGCATAGTAGAAAAAGAAGAAACAATTTTTAATGTATGTACAGTGTTAATCTAATTCAGAGCTTCTAAAATCCATGAATTATTTAGCTGTAGTGTTACTGCAAAGTCAAGTTTGCATTACTTGAATGCTCTAAATGTGATTGTTTCTCTCCCATCACAACTGTGCATAAGAGTTTAGTGTTAAGTGACTGAAAACTATAAAGTGTCTGTTACCTTGCTGAGCTTAGCTAGCACATCTCTACTTCAGATTTCGATACAAATGAGGAATTTCAGCATTTATCATGTTCATTGTGAGTGTTCTTTAATTCAGGTGCCAGGTACACCACCTTTCTAATACAGCTTTTGTGTCAGTATGGAGAACTATCTCAGCTGATAGGACAGAAAGTACTGTAAGAACAGTGGTGTAGTGATGCAGTCTCTGGCTTCTTTTTTTCCCCAGCACTTCTCTGTGAGCAGAAGAAACAGGTGAATGTAGTCAGTACTGCAAGCATAATACATTTTCACAGCCAAACCAGCAGTGGCTTCAGTCAGGATGAATGAATGAAATGCTCTGTGTGCCTGGATATTGCAAGACATGGTGAACTTTACACTTGCAGACTTCATGAGCCCTCTTCCATGAGCATTAAATACATAAGCTGTAAGCAAGCTAGTGTATTCCTCCTGGAAATTCGTCCTTGTAGATGTTCAGTCTTTCAGTCCCTGCTTCTTCTGATTATTAGAGAGCCCATGTTTTTTTAGAAGTAGGCAAACTAGACCTAATGTTTGAGGCAAAATTTGTCTTTAGCTGCTATGTTTCTGCCCCCATACGCAATGTGATCTGTCATTTTCTCCTATGCCCCTCTGACTCTCTGTATATTCCTCCCTTTATCTCTTCCTCCTACTCTCAGCTTTGCATTTTGTTGTGTGCTGCCTCCTATTCCTGGAACAGTCTCCCAGCTCTGCTGCCAAATCCTCCCTCTCTCTCTCTGCTCTTGCAAACCTATTTCTTCCAGTAATAATTTTTAAGCTGTCTACCTGACTAATTGTCTCTCTGTGCTTTCTTTCCTATATTTGTTGTTCTGGATCATGTTTCTTATTGTGAGATAAGACATACTGCAGGATAAGGAGTATATTTGCCACTATTTTTGGTGCCTTGTTTACATTAGGTCATTATTCAATAATTACTAATAAATTCTCCGTACTATTTGAGTGCAGAATCTTTCACTAATTTATAGTTCAGTTTTCCATATGCTATGAAAGAGCAGCTGTGCTTTATCTTAAGGTAATTGCTAGACTGTGAAAATTAGTGTCTGTATTACAGCATGTAGCATCAGCTAGCCTCTTTGTAGAGTTCAGCTGTGTTTGCCCACTTTCATGAAATGGTGGTAGAAAATACAGGGCTACCAGCAAATCTGGTGTTCAGTAATAGGATGGTCACAGCATGGCTTCACTGTTGGTGGTCATTTTGGAGCGATGACTGTTCCTTTCCCAGCATGGACAAGCTCTTGTAGGCATGCAAGGAGATGTATCTTCTGTTTATAAAGCCCTAGCAAGTCATTGTTTGTATGTAACAAATTTTACCACAAAAACTTTTGCAGAAAAGGAGCCACTGTATTGGTATAACTGTATGTTGATAAGTTATGTTGGTGTATGCAATGGCAATAGGTCACTGGATTTTTTGCGGTGCATTTTCTGGACTGAATGCCTTCTATCAGGCTAGACTAAGAGAACTGGGTTCTCTTTTCTACTGAGCACCTCACCATACAGCATGCAAAGGATACTGATCTTTCTACTGCAAGTAATTTCATTTTTCTGGCAATTCTGTTCTTTTCTGTAGAGCTGAGTGCAAGGCAGTCTGAGCAATTTAAACAAAAAATTGTTGGCATTTCATGTTTTCAATTCAGTTTTTTGAATCAAGATTTATTGAAGGGAAAAATAAAAAAGCACAAGACCTGAAAATATTACTGTTACTTTACACTAGATTTCATGATTAACAGTGTTCTGAGTGCTTTTATTTTCTTAAGTCCCGTTTCTGTTAATATCTGACCTCGTGACTTACTGTTACATGTGAAATGCTAATATTTCCTATATTTAAGCTTATCCTATAGGTACTTACATAAGCTTGCAAAGTGGCATACAAGAATGACTCAGTTAGGTTAGTTATCATGTTAGTTAGCCTGACCCAAAAAGTTAAGCATAAGTTTTTGTATAATCCAAATAAAAAATTGAACTTGGAATCTAAATTTCTTAATGGAAAAAATAATTTATTCGAAACAAAAATAGTCTCCTTTTTAACAGTGAAAAATCAGCCAAGTTTTTACTAGCTTAGTGAATTTTTTGGAAATTTTAATATCTATACATTTTGGGGAAAAGGCTCCAAAGCAGCTATATATATGTATTTACATATATAAAGGATCTGAAACCTATATTTGGGCATCTAATAGTTTTCTGTACCCGGATTCTTTTGTCTTCAGCAGCACTTTATAACTGAGATGTACATTTTACTCAAATTTCTTCAGCTTTCTTGACAAAACTTCAGCTTTATCAAAGGGTTCATTTGATTGCAAACATGGCAGGTTTTGTTCCTGAATTTGTCAGTACAGTTAATTAGGATGTTAATGAGGCCCTGGACTTATTCTGCATGAAGGAATATTCTAAAGATGCAGCTTCAAAGCAGAAAGAAATTCTACTCGTAATCAGTTGACTAATTAAAAATGTAAGAATGCAGCACTTTCTTTAGCAATTAAGTCTATAAAATGGGAGGAAGGTAAAGAACTAGTGACATGTAATTATGTAACAGTAGTTTTAAATGAATTAATACATTTGAGGCGTATGTATTTTGAAATCATGAGTTTTATTTGTCCATAGTGATTGTCTAAAAAGCAAGATTTCTACAAGGAGGAACTGAAAGTATACTGGAGTATTTAAATTCTTGTTTAAAAGTGATAGCAAACGTGGAAATAAGTGCATTGCCTGTGTTTCTGTGATTGTGTAACAATTACAAACACAGATAGCATGAGAGAAAATTAAATAATTCCACCCACATTAGAACAGGGAAGTCTAACAGTAGCCACAACTCCTTATCACCCTGTTTCTCTAGGAAAACTCCCTCCTGCTGTCACTTGCAAACTAAGTGTACGAAGCTCCTGCGGAGTCGTAAGGTCATAAGGACTCCAGTAGTTGCACTGACCCACCTGATCTGGGGTCTCCATCTATCTTCCTCCTCTTGCTTTCCTGCTTTTGGGTGAGGACAGGGAGATTCTATCCCCCTCAGCCCTTGCCATGGGATGGCTGTAGGGAGGTGCAGAACGTGGAGGACCTCCTTAGATTTTAAGGCCCCACTTCCAACCTGTTATCAGGTTCTTCTCCAGGGTGGCATCTGCCTCAGGGCCTTGGATAGATGAACTCGTCTTTGTGGGCATCTGTTAGCCATGACTGATAATGGATCACATATCTTCTTCTCCCTCCTCGTCAAGCTCCATGACTGGATTTACGAGTTAGAGGACGTATTTAATGACTGCCTGGCTTCAGCTAAAGCTCCAGCGACGTTGTCTCAGCAACGCTTGCCAACCCCCAAAGAGTTGGTTCAGAGCAGTGACAGAGATAGTTGCATTCTTAAGCGTGGTTCTTAAGCATGGTGCTCTGTGTAGGAGTCACCTAAAGTCATCTCTGAGAGCCAGGAGCCTGGTACTCCTGAGCAACTAATTTGTGTCAGGTAGTCCCACAGGCAGGTAGCAAAGCTTAGCTACATCTAACAGGGTATTTATGCCCTGTACAGTCACAAATTTCCATTGAAAGGTTTGGGAATCAGGGCTGTGACCTGACTTGTAGACTGGCTGCATTCTTCTACAGAATTTGGAGATTGACCTAAGGCCATGGGTGACAGGAGGAAAGCTTGTGCACAGCCAAATGGACCAGGCCATGTGATGCTGGTGTAAGGCTGGAAATGGCCAGAGCTGACTGCTGGGGAGCAACAAGTGCTGACTGCTGCACCAGGGAATAGGAGATGGGAGCCAAAAAGGATAAGAAGCTGATGTGGGTAGCATCCTCAGCAACAAGGTGCAATCCTGAAGTATGCACACATGACAGCAAGAGGTGATTGTTGACATCAGATTCAACATTGTGTCCAGTGGTCACTGAGTGAGTCTGTAAGGCACCAGGTAGGCCCAAACCCAAGTGAACAAAGCAGAGCACATACAATATAGTTCAGGTCAGGGTCTAAATTTGAGTACAGCTCGCAGGCAGGGAGGGAGGGAGCTGCTGTACAGAGTCAGGGAATATGCCCTCCTTATAAATCTGACAGATTCTGCCCATGTGAATCTTGGCGCAAATACACAAGAACAGGTAAGTACAAGAGCCTTTCCTAATGCTTTATCTTTGGTAAAGCTTACTTACAACATTCTGGAGTTAATTTGGACAAGCTTTCAGCATGAAGGTATTAAAACAGTTGTAGTTGTTCCCTACTGTCATACTTTACTAGATAAAATAGGCTGGAAAGGATTAGCTCCTATGTGTTAACTGACAGGAGGAAGCAATTGAATGTAGATCAGCGTCTTGCTAATTGAGGTGAATTTTTTCAAGTATTAGGAAGTTGAAAGGGAGAATGGCTAGGCTACTTCGTATTGCAAATGAATTTTCATAATATACATTTCTATATTAAGACATTTCAAATCTGAGTTGTCATGTTCTAGCTGCACTTTGACTATATTTCTTCACTGGATTAAGTTACTGATGAGAAGGCAGCAGGGAAGACATTTTGCTTTCAGTAGCAGGGTCCTTTATCTGAATTGCAATAAGCAGGGCACATGAGGGAGTGGAAGTTAGATCCATATCCATATCTCTTGTGGAAGGAACTGCATTTGTTTCCTGTTCTCACAGTTGCACCGAAAATGTTCTGCCATGATAGAGCAAAGTCGTTGATCACTGAGTTGAGAGAAGACTGAAGATGGTGCATTCCCACCATTTGGAGTGACTGACATCTTCATTTCTCCTCTAGGTGGGATTGGAGTGCTCCTAGTGAAGCTGCACTTATTGTAGCTCTCTATTCCCCAGCAATCAAAGGCTGGCATCTCGTATCATTGCCTCTTCTGGAAAAAGCGTTAAGGGCAGAGAGTGTGCAGATGCAGATTGTCAGAAGAGGCACAAAACAGACAGAAAGCAAAGCACCCATTAAAATGGTGTCATTTTTGTGGTAGGCTGATAGCTGGGTCTTAGAACTTGAGTGGAGTATGAAATAAAGAATTAGGGTTGCCCCTTTGGATATCTCTGAGGAAAGTACCTTCTCTGTGAGCAGGTGCATTGCAGGAGCAGAGCAGTTACATCCCCTCAGCTGGTGGAAAGCACAGCCTTCTGTGAGCTCTTGCAGTGCCAGTCTTTCCTTTCAGTTCCAGCGAATGTGTGCTGCTGGCAAGCTGCGTACTGTTTGCGTTAAGTAGGTAATAACTGTTGAAGGCTGAAGTTTTTTGTGGTTTTTTTTTTTTTTTTTTTTAATTTATTCAGATCTGCATTTTGTTGCTCTTGCAGGAGGTGTGAAGTTGCACACCTGTCTGGGGATAATTAAAAGAAAAAAGTAATTACTGCTTCATTGCACAGGTCTTCTATCAGTCTGACAGCTGGCCAGCTGGCAGCTTTCCTCCTTACCACAGGTCTGTACCAGAATAGGCCTGTCCCTGCATGGGGACTCATCTAAGCAGAGCACAGCATTGCCTGGAGGCTCTGAGTGTGTCTGCAGGAGCAGAGTAGGCACCATTGGTGTTTCTTGCCTCTTTGATCTCAGTTTGGAATTCTGTGGGCAGTGTCTCACTGCAGGATTTGACTGGCAGTGGGTGCTAGCTGATACACATGTCCAGAGCCCAGACATGAGCTTGATTGGCAATTACATTACAATGTGGCTGTAACTTCCAAAGTATTTTTTTAATCCAGTATGTGGAATACAGCCACCCCCATTTTTCTGAAGGCTCACCATTTTCTGCTGACATTATTGGATTCTTCATATTCACAAGAGAGCTGAGCAGTGCCTGCAGGCCTGACATATGGGTAATCACTACAGCCAAGGGAGAGGTTGCGGTGTCCCAGGAGGAGCCAGGCAAGGGAGGAATTCTGTGTCATGATGACAACATTAAAATGGAATGGGTTGGAAAATGGATCAAATTCTGTCTCTGATTCCTTTGTAACTCAGTTACTGCAATCCCTCTCGTGCCCAAAGCACCTTCCTGTCTTTCATCTTCCTTGTGCCTTGGCATGAGTGTGTTAGCAGCTCCCAGAAAATATATGGATATTCTTGTCTCTGGTTTTGGATGAGTACTGGGTTTTTGTACCCATCTCCACAATAATTCAGAGTGCTGGAAATATCTGGAGATCAGATATTGAAACCACACAATTCTGATTATTATCTTGCTTTCACATCACATCAGTTGCCATGTGGTTTAGCAGCTGATAATTCTTTAAATGGTTTGTGTTTCACATTAGCACTGTATATCAGTAGGAAACAGAGCTTCTAAGTTTTATAAAGGGTTTGTCTTAATGCTGGTGATTTGCGAGGTAGCTGATGATGGACCTGATACTCTCTGATGTAGCAATGCTTTCCTGGTAGGACGGGAGCTCACTGAGCCTGTGTCAGTGCACCAGAAAATAGTACATCCTTCCTGTGCTTTCAGACTGCCTCCTCCTGCAGTTTGCGCTCAGGCAGTGCTGGTAAGCTGGCAGTAAGAGAGTTTGGAGCAAACCTTAACTTACCTCTAAACTTGAAGTTTTTATGGTGATGAATTCCAAGGAGTTCGATCTCAAAAGAGGAGCCAGGTATTTTCTTTTCTTTCGAGAGGGATTAATTTTCAGTGTGGTGAGTGGTGTTTTGTTTGTTTACTTTGGTGTAGATTTTTCAGAGCTTTGTATTTTGAGTTGTGAGTGGTTTCTGACATCTCTCTTACCTTTCAATATAAATTTTGCTGGGTATTTTTGTTGTTTTTTTTTTTTAACTTTTTTTTTTCTTTGAACCTTAACTAGCTAATGTGGTCCCCAAAGAGCTTAACGCATGCTGTGCCAGCTGGCATGCCCTCTGGCTGTGAAGCCTTGTTAAAGAGATCAGAGCTGACAGATTCTTGAGCAGCAATCTGATACAGGCCTTTTTAAAATTTTTTTTTATTTTTTTGATTTTTTGAGCTCACCCATGTAACAAATGGGGGCTTGTTTTGTAGCTTCGCTAGAGGCTTGAATGGAGTCATTGTTATCAAAACACTGCTGTGATTCACAAGTGCCCAGAAAGGGGCTTCCTCTCCCTCTTGCCCCTCAGTTGGGCACTGCAGGTGTGGTAGCCCAGCTTAAAACTCCAGTTTTGTCCTTATTCTACAGAATAATCCAGCTGCCTTGTGATTTTCATATTTAAACTGATACCCAGGAAATTTGAAGCTACAGCTCTTTGCAAAACACTAAAAACGAATTGGGAGAGGTGAGTGAGAGAACCAGAGAAGGTGCTCTTGACGTTGACACTTTGGGGCTAGAATCATAAAAGTAATGTATTACATTGCCAGGCTTTGGCACAGATCAGTACACTCCGTGTTCTTACTGTTACACTGGTGCTTAGATTATGAGTTCCACCAGAAGGCACTTGCTTGGAAGTTTCTGCAGGTGATACACAGACTATTGAGTTTTTAAGTCCCTCTTCAGATTATTTTTGCCTGTAAAAACGCCATTTTGTTTAACGCATGAAGATCGTGGACATATCAGGGAATCCCAGATAGTCTAATTATTCTATTTCATCTAAAGGGATCAAAAACCGAAAGGATGTGAGCTGTTTGGGAAGACACTGACTTGCAATTCTCAGTCTTCTCAGTTAAAATTGAGAATGTAGGACCCAGAGTGGAGTGTTTTGTACGGATTTATGGTGCAGGATTGGAATGAAGGCTGCTTTACTTCACAACTGATGTGCCTGGAGCTGTTTATTTGGCGTGTCTTGTATGGAATTCACCTCATAAAAAGATGCGGTATTTATTATGTGGTTCTCTCTAACCTGTGTCTGCTTTGCTGAATTCTGCCTCTCTCTGCCACTGCCTCTGCAGTGAAAACATGTCCCAGGAGCTCTAGTGCCAGGTAAGGATAGTAACATCAGTGCCTTGTATGCAGAGGCAGTGGGGTGGGCAGGGCTTGATGTGGTGGTCCAAAGGCTGTTCCCCCATTTGCTTCTGACAGGTGGCATGTGTTTTTGATACTGAGTTGCCACACTGGCACTCCTTATTGACTCAAACTGGAATTACGAGCTATATTTATATTCTGCAATTCTATGCAGAGGATCATGTGTTTTCATTTCAGTAACATACACCAAAAAAAAAGAAGAAAAAAAAAGAAAAAAAAAGAAAAAAAAATCCATTTGAATTCCATTTGTGTATTTTTTGTTATTCCTTCCTTGGTAATTTCTCCTCCTCTTGTCCTTTTTCCAGTAAGAATTTAACAGTATATAGAGGCAGAACAGAAAGATGATCGATTGTCTGCCTTGAAGCAAGTGCAGCTTATTGTCAGTAGCTGAGCTGGGCTTCCAAAGCCAGCTCTGTCATGAGAGAGGGCCATTTGGGCATGCAGGCTCCATCCAGTTGGAGTCTGGAAAAAAAAAGAGTGTGTTGTTTTTTTTTAATCTTGATTCATCTGCTGCCTTGCAGTGTGACCTTGAACAAGATTTGCTGTATCAGGTTCTCCAACAGAATGTGGAGTGCAATATACTTTATATTTACAGACTGGTTCACAAGGGCTGGGCTTTGTTGTGCACTGAACAAGCCAAACTACTCTCCTGAGCTTACAGCATAGAAGTTGTTTTGGATGATAGTTAATGATCATTATAAGGCTTTTATGAAGAGCACTCTATTTTCCATTCACTGTTACAAAATTATCAACATTATATCTTTTTGTATAAAATCTGCTTTTTTAAAAAAAATCTCTACTTCAAACAACACCAGCAGTGTGGAAAAGAAGCCTGGTGGGAATCTTTGAAGTGGACTTCTGGCCTCATCTATGTGCTGATCTTTTCCCTGACTCAGAAGGATTTTTTTTGTTCAGTAATACACATTACAAAATAAGCATCTGTCTCACAAGTGGTTTCTTTTCTGGTGGAGATGGTTGTTAAAACCCTCACTTATGATATAAAAACCCTTATGTCTGTCTTAAGCTCATGCAAAATCTTCTAATGTTATTTATCAGATGATAACAACAGGCTTAAGAATGGGAGGAATGTAGGGATGATGAACTGTTTTGTTAGTACTTTTGTTGTTGTTGCTCTTGTGCCTCCTGGTGTTAGTGCTGTGCCAGCCACGTAGGTGGTTAGAAGGGGCTGAATGTGGTGGAGCGCGCCTACAGGAGTGTGGGTGCACAAGTAAGAAAGATTTTGAGAGAAGTTTTTAACTGCTGTGGAAGACTCATTGCGAGCATGACTGGGTGAGCAGCATGTGGTTTTCAGGGTGTTCCTGCTGTGCTCAGATGGGCAGCAGATGCTCCCCAAAAATATGCCGGTATCCACACTCGTGTTGTTGCTGTAGGCGGTCCCATTTCTGGTAAGGGAGAGAAACCTACACAGTGGTTTAATATAATTTTTAAACCAAGAGACTGTGTAGTTACTTTCCCTGGTGTTTGTGTTCTAAATGGGTTGGTGTGGTTGGCTTTGCTGAGCATTTTATCCTGGAAAAATAACAACATACGGTGAAATAGTCTGTTGTCATAAACAGAACACAGGAGGTGAGGGAGCTTCACAACATGAAGCCTTCACATGAGTGGCATGTGAGAGAAGGTGTGGAAGGTTTCAAGAGGTGTTTCTTCTCCAACTGTGTATGAACCAGTTGGCAGCGATGAGCCACACAGCGCAGGGGTAGCTCTTGCCCCCTGGCTCCAGTGATACTCAAGGCATGCTGCCTTCACAGAGCAGTGTTTCAGGAGCCTTGGAAGAACATGAGTTCCCAGAAGTGAGACTGCCTTGTAGACAGGGCTGAGAACCAAGGAAAGCTGCAGAACAGGAGAGGTGGCAGGAATTTGAAACAGCGTGCTGAGTTCTGGACATCCATATCCCAAGGTCCCAGGAAGTCACTGGCAAGGAGTCAACATATTGTTGGTAGTATAGAACAGGACAGGAAAGGCACTGTGAGGCTCTGTCCTTCTCCTGTCTATATAGAAACCAACACTAGAATAAAAGCATTTTTATATCATGTTCAGTGGCATAAAGAGGAGTGAGGGAAGGCTAGATTCCCCAGCTCTGTTTGCTGTGAGGTGTGAGAACCTCCCCCAGGGTGTTGCATCCTTGCATACTGCCAGGATCTCTTTTCCAAAGGATGCGATGGTGGTTCTGCAGCTCTGCCAAGCTGCTGTACAAAGCATGTATGTCATTTCACAGGGAGCAGGTCTGCCTGGTAACAGGCTAGTGATATTGCCCACCTAGCACCTGCTGGTCCTGCCATTTCATTTCAAAGCCATTAAATACCATGAATTCATACTAAGAATTGACTTTTTCTTTTAAATTGCAGGATGCAAAGAGACGGTGCCATCATGTGAATGCAAAATTGCTAAATGAGAAACAGGACACCTGGGAAGGCTGAGCTGAAAGTGCTTGTGCACAGGATGACAGACTGATTTGCTGTTGAAGACAACACTCAGGAAACCCCCCTCCTCCAAAAGACTTTCTGAGTGAGAGAAGAGGAACAGGAGGAAGCACACAAAAGAGCAATGGGAATTGAGGGCCATGGTTACTTGAGATAAATGGCACATCCCTGGGAGTCTAGCCTGGTAGCTGTTTGCTTTTGCTTTGTCTCTCTCTGCAGCTGCTGTTACTTTTTTGAAAGCTGCTGCTGGGTACTGCCGTGGTGGCACTGGAGATTTGAGGAGCGACGTGGCTGCAGGGCGTGAGGAGGGTGGGCAGCCCGCCTCACCATGATTCAGTTGTGGAAAGTAGTGCGGCATGTGCGACAGCTGGAGCTCCACAGGTTGATCCTGCTGCTCATTGCCTTCAGCCTGATCTCCATGTGCATCCTGGCTTACTACGTCACGAACAGTCCCAAAATCAAGGAGCCACCACCCCTGCCCTTCAGTGACTGCAGCAACCAGCACCGCATCTCAATCCCACCGCAAGCCAGCTGGAGGCTTACAAAATCTGTGGACACCTCGCGCACGGATCCTGTGGTGCTAGTCTTTGTAGAAAGCATCTACTCCCAGCTGGGGCAGGAAATAGTGGCTATCCTGGAATCTAGCCGGTTTAAATACAGGACAGAGATCGCCCCTGGTAAAGGGGATATGCCAACATTGACAGACAAAGATAGGGGACGCTATGCTCTTATTATCTATGAGAATATCCTCAAATATGTGAATCTAGACGCTTGGAACCGAGAGCTGCTGGACAAATACTGTGTAGAGTACGGAGTGGGGATTATAGGCTTTTTCAAAGCCAACGAGAACAGCCTACTCAGTGCACAGCTCAAGGGTTTCCCCCTTTTCCTACATTCCAACCTGGGGCTGCGGGACTATCACATCAACCCCAGTGCTCCTCTGCTCTATGTTACACGGGCTAATGAGGTGGAGCAGGGTCCCCTGCCTGGTGATGACTGGACTGTATTCCAGTCAAACCACAGCACCTACGAACCTGTGCTGTTGGCCAGCACGAAGTCCTCAGAGTCCATTCCTCACCTGGCCACCCACAAAGCATTGCATGCCACGGTGGTGCAGGATCTGGGTCTGCATGACGGGATCCAGCGGGTTCTCTTTGGCAATAACCTCAACTTCTGGCTGCACAAACTGATTTTCGTGGATGCCATTGCCTACCTGACTGGCAAGCGCCTGTGTCTCACGCTTGATCGCTATATCCTGGTCGACATAGATGATATATTTGTGGGAAAAGAGGGCACTCGCATGAAAGTGTCTGATGTAGAGGTAAAATCCCCAGAAAATCATAGGCCCCAGATGAAATTCCTTTGTGCGCGGTAGGCCAGGAATGTCAAGATTGCATTTAATTTGAGTGAAGGAGTTGATTGCTACAATTTTTCTCATCTTAAACACAGAGAAATAACCTGCAGAGATGCTGAGGCACAGTATGCAGTACTCACAACAAGTTTTTTTCAGGTTTAAATCGAGCATGTGCTTTGTAGGATCTGGCATCTCTGAATCTAAAAGGAGGATGTCTGTGATGGTCTGTCCTATCTCCTTTCTTACAAGGGAATAAGCCTATGTTGAAACCTCTAAAAAAGCTGTAAGGGAAAGGCTGAATACCAGCTATGATGGCAGTAAGCCTATGACAGCAGCTGCCTCAAAGTTGTTTTGGAAACATGCTGAGAAGAAGGGCAATATGTTCTTTCAACCAAAGTTAGAGAATATCTGGGGCATAGATATAAAACAAAGTAATTTTCCGCGTGTGCATCCCCTCACGTGAACTAAACCTAATTCTTAACACGTTTCCAGGAGCATCCTCCCCCCTCACTGGGAGTCTTAGCACTTCTTAGGTTTTGTGTGCATCCATGCAGGGTGCATCTTTCATCTCGTCTCAGTTTTTTCAGGTGTTAGATTTTAAATCGTGGTTCTGATGCCAAGTTTAGGTTGGGATCTGTTTAGATCTTGCTGTTTTTAGAGCTCGTTTTATCTTTTTAATTCATTCAAAGCTGTATACTTGAAGCAGCTCTAATTGCAAACCGTTGTTTATTTTACTTGCTCAATTCCTTAATAATCCTTTACAGCCACCCTTGATCATGACTAACTGGGACTTATAAAAAAAAAAAATGGAACAATTGTATGTAACTTTACTTGAAAGAAAATGCTAACATTTTTTTCATTTCACTGCAGTATCCCTTTGTTTTGAGATACTGAAATGCTCTGAAAGTGTATTTTCTGAGTGATCATAGTCTTCTCTTGCACCTTCTAGTTCTAACGCATGGAGATTCCCAGTTCTGTGTTGTCTGAGCAGGTTACAGACCAGTGTGAGAAAACAGAGGATAGTTGACCAAAGCTTTTGGAGGCGAAGGCTGTTCCAGTGATGATAAAAACAAACCCAGACAAGATAATTCCAAAAGATGCTTTGTTTGGGTTTTAACGGTGAAATGGAGGAATAATCTGCGATCAGTAAGCAGAGAATCTCAGGCAAAGCAGATAAAGCCCAGATTTATCTATTTAAAAGAAGTTCTCTGATTGCAGAGCCATGAGAGGTTAATGAATTTTTATTTTTTAAAAGCGAGAAATAACAACATGGATTTGTTGATAGCCTCTAGCTGTGGGGAGAGGGGAATATAATAGTGATGGAACAGCTGGCATTTTCTTTGGCCTTTTATATAAAAGCTGTGTTTCAAGGCTGCTATCTCAACACACAGTTCCTTATCTTGAAGCTCAGATTACAGTGGTCGGGGGAGTGGTTTGAAGATTGGATGTTGTGTGAAGGTATAAAATTGACTCTGCTATCCCAGTGTGCTTGTTTGCCATATACAGATCCATGTTCAAACAGCTTCCCAGACAAAATGATTATTGAAAGGAAATGCTGGACATAACTTGATTGAATGCATGGATGTCTATGTTAGATGTCTATGAGAGATGTTTTTATTTGTGATGTTTAGAGGAGGACTGGTTAGCTTTTTATCTTTAAAAAGAAAAAGAAAAAAAAAGCAATCTTGTTTGTTTTTACTTTAAAGATGCTCACCCCTTGAGTTCCTGTTTCTGCTAAAGGGCTGGAGCAAGAACTTGCAGTCCTCTACTGAAGTGAAACACTTGGGAGCTGCTCAAGGAAAATGTTTTTCCCTTGTAAAGTTCACCAGGGATTGAACTGCACATAATTAACAAAACAAAATCTCAGAGAATCCTTTCTCTTATCAACAAGTCCACATTCAGTCTGTTGTAAAATCATAATCCTCTGAATTTACCAAACCTCCATGGAACTGGCCAACAAAGACTAATGCAGGAAGGATCTGGCTTTTGTGATCCTTCCTGGTCTGCTTTAGGTATGAGGAAAGAAGATTAAGCAGATGAATTTTTGCCTGTCTGGTGGTAATCTCTACAAGGGCATAAATAGCAAGCAGTCGTTGCTCCTGATTCTGATAGCAAGTTAAGTGAAAACTGAGGACTTTGGGTTATTGAATGGTGAGGGTGGAAGAGAGTCTAGTATGGACAGCTATCAATCAGCTCTCACCTTTCTAAATTGCACATGATAATCTTAGCTGAAATCAAAATACCCAGCAATTCTAACTGCCTGATTCTGGCATTGCTGGGAGCTGGGAACACAAGCACTGAGGGCTTTCTCTTTTGACTGCACTTTTCTGAGCTATGCCAGTGCTACCACCAGGCAATGAGGAGACTGCAGAAGACCTTTTGAGAACGTGCTGCTCTGTGATGGGCAGTCCCACTGAAGGAGCTGTTTCTGCAGCAGTGCTTTGGATGCCTTGGATGTTCCCACTATATTTTGCAAAAGTATTTATTATGTTCTTTATCATTTGTCCAAGGTTTTCCAAACTCTATGGTATCTTCTCATCCTAGCATCCACCTTTCAACCTTGTTTCCCACACTTCCTTTGTTGCTTTTTTAGAGATACCTCAGATAGAAGAGATAATATTCAGGGTTTGTGTGAAGCACTGCAAAAGCTTTTAGAAGATTAAAAAATATGTATATTCATAGCTAAAAAAGCAGAGTGATGTGAAAGTTGAATTCTGTATTAATGTGATGCCTAGATGATAGACTCTTGATGGACTGTGACAAGCATGAAGTCATTCTGAGCTCTCACGGGGTTCTGTTGGACACCCCATCTTTTCCTTCTGGGATGAGCCTTGCTGAGCTTCTAGTAGAAAGCAGAGATAGGGAAGGGGCCTTTTGGGCTGGCTCGTAGACAGGTATACATCTTGGAAGGATTTTTGGAAAGGAAGACAAAATAGAAATTTGTGAAGAGTGATTTTCTAAGGTAAGAAACTTTCCTTTATAGAGATGGGGAACAGCTGAAATACAAGCTCTGCATCTAGTGCAATTCCTTAAATATGGACTTGAGGATGTGCTTGTATCTGGCTTGTTAAGTAAAAGAGAAACAGAGTGCAGGGGTATCAAGTGAGAAACGCCATCTTCCCAGCCCATTCCCACAGCTGTATTGTTTTGCCTTGGATTGGAACCCATATGCTAGGGAACAGTGGATGGTAGGTGGTTTGTTTTTGGTGGGTTTGTTTGTTTGTTTGTTTTTTAATGAATTTCCAAATACTTTGCTTGGCACCTTACTCTCTTCGATCCTGTGCAATGAAAGGCATTTATTCAGACGTACACTGTGCCATGCAGCTGTGAGAGAGACCGAGCATCAGTGCAGGGATGGCATGTGATGAGCAATAAACCCTCCAGGAAGGCAGGGCTCTGCTAGGCTCCACGGGGCTCCACAGTCTCAGAATTGCTGGGGCCCCCATGGACTCTCCCTGGGTCCCTCCCCAGCCACAAAGGATTGCTGCCTGCCAGAGCACAGCTTTTGGGGATTTATCATCAGACAGATGTGTCGTCATGGTAACCCCAGCCAGGCTTTAAATCTCCCTCAGCGCAGAGAAATGTTAAGCCTCTTAGCTGCTGTCTTTCCTCCCTCTACCTTCCCACTCAATCTTGAGGAAGTGGATGTGCCTTTCAGGGCACCAGAGAGAAGTGGAAAGGCGTGGGACAGCTCCAGGGGCAATATGAGGAAGTGGTACTTTCCTGCCTAAGTGTTCCAAGTGCTGATTCTGTGCTGGGAGTAGTGGTGTCACTACTAAGTAGGTGGGCAAACAGGCTCTTCTCTGGAGAGAAAAGCACAGCTCTTAGTCAGCGCTCCCTGTGCCTTGCGTGAAGGGAACTTGATTTCCCACTGCCTATTCAGGAACATGCACAGCAAAAAAGGTTTCAGCCGTCAGTGCTGCTGGCATGTCACCTTGTTAAGCCCTATTTGCATGTGTAGTGAGTTCTGGAGATGTCATATGCCATACATCTCTCAAAATACCACCCTTGAGTGGGAACTGGGATAAAGGTGTGGTAGTCATGTGGTCACGGAGGAGCTGGGATCTCTGTAGAAATTTCTTCTTGCTGTTGTATGTGTGTGTGGAGATGGGGAACGAGCACTTAAGTGTTTCTCTAGGGAAAAGTCTGAAAGCTTTGTTATTTGGGGCCATTGGAAAGCATGGGGTGTGTATTCAGCACTGTAGAAATAAACTGTCTGGTCTTTCCACCTTGCCATGTGTGAGATGGATGGGTCGTGGGCTGCTTGTCTTGGGTAAAAAAGTCTCAGTTTAGTCCACTAATCACCTCTCTCCAAGATGCATATGAAAGAAATGGGTGGTTGTGTTACTTAAGTTGTTGTGTTTAAGTTAATGTGATGGTCAGCTTTTGGGTCAACACTATTTTGAAATATTAGTAACAGCAGTGGCTCATTCAGGATACCTTCAGTGGTATATGACAAAAGTAGCTCCTCAGCAGAGTTGGCATTTGTCAAAGCACTTTCCAGTACCTGAGGGGCAGTTGCCTAAACAGTGCCTATGGATCAGGAGGCACGTGAAGGCAACGTTGTTGTGCTCATTTGTGCCCCTTGAAGCAAGAGAAAGGCAGCTGATGAAGGAAGATCTGCCCATCTCCTCAGTTCCAAGCAGTCTGTGTGCTTTCTCCTGTGTTATGTGCACGAACATCTGCATTTATCCCAAGGCTGGTGTTAAAGGTCATCACTTTGGTGCATCCACTGCTGAACTGCTTTCTTAGAAAAGCTGTTATAATATAAATAACTGTGGGAACAGGACCATCTCTGTAACCTGCCAACCACCCTCCTGTCAAGTCCCTCTTTGATCAGGAACTGCTCCCACAGGGGGCTCCGTCAGTGACACTGTTCCCAACATAGTGGTAATAGCAGAGGATGCATTTCAGGGCTTTGATTTTCACTGTTTTCTACCAGAAGAAATTTGACTAGAATTAGTGTACATCTTGCTCATGGCATACTGAGCAGTTTTTTTTCTGTCAAGTCTGTCTGCTGTCTGCTGCTGGACCTTGGAGTTGTGGCACAAGGCTCCTTCCCTTTGGCTATAGCAATTATTTTGGACATTCAAAGCTGAAGGCAAGGAAGAGAGAACCTGTAGGGGAAATCATGACTGTGAATGTCAGCTCACCCAGGATTTTTTTTTCCAGAATCCAGGAAAATTTCAAGCCAGAGGTACCTCCCTGTCATTGCAGGACTCCTTATGTGGGTATTCACATGTGAATCCACCTTTCATCTTTGAATCCTCGCCTTGGAACGCTTAGTTACTCTTTGTGATACAGTTGAGTTATTTTCCTCAGTGCCCCAGGTCCAGTTCTATCTTGCTTTTCTTTAATCCACAGACTTGGAGAAAGGTAAAAGGTCCCCAGCTGACAGGGAGGGGAAGGGAGTGTTGAGGTTGATCCTGGGAAGACTGAGGGAGCTGTTACTTGGAGGTGAGATTTGTTCCTTTGCCTCAGCACAGGTGCTTTGGGTACTTTACAGTGAGGTGAAGAGGATGTATGAGAGATGGATGTGACTGTTTTTAAAGCAACATCGTTCAGTAAGGCAAGATGGTACTTCACATAAAGGCTCTATGTGGGAACCCTTGGCTTTGTCACTCCACAGGTAACAGTGCCTTAGCTCCATCTCCTGTGACACCTCTTCAGACTGAGCTGGCACCAGCAGAGCAGAGGAATCTTACAGAACAATTGAGTGTGAACATTTCTTTTTCCTTTTGTTCAAACAGGCTTTACTGAGCACCCAGAATAAGCTGAGAACTTTAGTCCCAAATTTCACCTTCAACCTGGGCTTCTCAGGGAAATTCTACCACACAGGTAAGCCTCCAGCACCCCTTTGTCCCAGCACCTGCATATGGCCCACGTGTTTGCGGGAGCTTCATGGTACAGGGCACATTCTCATGTAGCTCTGTTGTGGTTCTTGGCAGAAGTGATGCATCTCTTTTACCACTTGCAACTTTTGTCAGCTCCCTACCTTACTCTTTGTGCATGTGCATATCCGTGTAACACACTACTCAGAGCTTGATCCTCTATTGGAACAACTGCTTAGAAACATTGAGCCCTTCTTCTGCTTTGTGTTTTTGCATCTCCTTGTCTGCTCTCTGTAGGTACAGATGAGGAAGATGAAGGTGACGACATGCTACTCAAGCATAGGAAGGAGTTCTGGTGGTTCCCTCATATGTGGAGTCACATGCAGCCTCATCTTTTCCACAATGTCACTGTGCTGGCTGAGCAGATGAAGCTCAACAAACAGTTTGCTGTGGTAAGGGGCATCACATTCCGTTACAGTACTAATCCTAAAGTATTCTTCCCCTGGAATAGCTGTTCAGACCCTGCTGAAGACAAATGTTAGCCAAGTAACACAGCGGCATTTAAAAAAGCCAGCCCTAAAAGTTTAAATTGGTGCATGCCTCCTGCTGTCTTCAGGCAAGAAACAGAATTCTCATGCCTGTCTGTTCAGTGTTTCCTGGCACCTGCATGGCCCCAGGCAGCTCCGCCACATTCCAGGGTGCAAATCCCAGGGCTGTAGTTTGCTGAGGTGTGAACTAGTTGTAGCATTACCTTCCAAATCCAATTATTGTATAAACTGGCAGTGAGAAGGCATTTCCTTTCAATCCTTATTCAGACTGGTTTTGTAGGAAGTTATCTACTCTGTAGTATAAAATGCTCTGTGTCCTGGCTCTGGCCTCCTCAGATAATGCTGGAGGGAGTCTTTTATCTAGGAAGTCCAGGGGAAAATCCCTGGTTTTGGCAGAAGAGGAGGGAAACCTTGAACGTCTTACATTATAGACAATGTCTGCTTCATGCTTACAGCAGAGTTGAATATAGCATGTGTTTGAAAAGATGTGTCCTTTTCAACCCCAGTTTGGTTCTGTTGATGGTAATCTCCTTGGGAATAGCAAGCTGCTGTCTCATGTTTCCATGACACATGCAGAGTTGGAATGATCCCAAATTCAGAGTACAGTTGCAGCATTATAGAAACAATTTCATTTCCTTCTTTTCATGCTTAAGTAACATTGAGGTCTCTTGCTAAGAGAGAAAAGGCACAGAACACAGTTATACATATTTAACATAAAACAAGCTAGCAGTGGGAAGGGAAGGCTGTTGCTTCATTTAGGGACTCTGGTTTTATTGTGTACCACCAGGGCAGAATTGTCATCATTCATATTATTACCAGAACCACATAGTGAAATTAAGAACCATGAAATTCAGTTATCTCTTGTAATTTTAGTATAGCTCTGGGCTCCATATCTTCGGCCTCAACAGCCACTAGTTTCATGCCTGCTTTTCTTTGAATTGCCATCTTCAAGGCAGGCCCCAGCTGTTGTCTTCTTGCCTTCTATGTCAGTTAAAGATACTTTGTTTTCCTGCTCCAGTGGCTCAGACCTAGGCATAGTGTGTGTGAGATTCGTGACTTAACAGCACTGATTAGTTCATTGGTAGTAACCAAGGAGCCTGACCTGAGGCTTTGAATTAATCTGAAGTGTTACACCTGCAAGCTACAAGACTGTTCTTGCAGCAGCTGTTCCAAGTGCTGAACATTCTTGTTGGTCCAGAATTGCCCTTCCTATTTCTACAGATACATAATGCAAGAAGTATCTCAAGTTCCCAGTCAAGAGAGATTTCTTTTTACTCTGTCCTCTTGGCTCCAGCTTGGAAACTGTTGCTTAATGATCCTTAGTAAGAATAATAATTAAGTATTGGATGATCAAGATGTGTATTCTGCTTCCAGGAGCATGGGATCCCCACAGACTTAGGCTATGCTGTAGCCCCCCATCATTCTGGGGTTTATCCTGTCCACACACAACTCTATGAGGCATGGAAATCTGTTTGGAGCATCCAAGTAACAAGCACAGAGGAATACCCACATCTGCGACCTGCCCGGTACCGACGTGGATTCATCCATAATGGAATCATGGTGAGCACAGCTGGGTGAGCAGAGCCCACAGGCTCCTGAGCAGTGCACATTTTCTTCCCAGGGGATGCTCTCCTAATGACCTGCAGCAAAAACATAAATCTCAGTATCATCCATATTTCCAAAATTATTAAGTGAAGTAAAGAAATGGAACTTGGCTACAGTTTTTTTTTATTTCTTAGTAGAATTCAGAGGTCAGTTCTGAACAGAGAGCAAAATTAAGCATGACAAGATTAAATTTATGTCCCGCTCACTTACTTGTTTGCTAAGTGCTGTGCTAAGTAAATGTCTGGGAGGACTATCAAAGAGTCCTCTGAAACTATGTTGCTTATATCCCTTACTCTTCATATTGATCTGTATAGTACTGCTTAGACACATCCATGTATAGATTTCTGTTGCATCTGCCTCTTACCTAACTTTTCTTCTATATTGTCAGGTTCTGCCTCGACAGACCTGTGGCCTTTTTACTCACACTATCTTCTATAATGAATATCCTGGTGGCTCAAAGGAATTGGACAAGAGCATTCGTGGTGGTGAACTCTTCCTGACAGTGCTCCTGAACCCAGTAAGCTCATCTTCAAGGGGGATCAATGTCTGAGTGTCTCAGCTTATTCACATGATGTGGAAAAGGATTAGATCTTGAGGCTGATTCAGTGCAATAATAAAAATAATAATTGCTGTGTGGATATCTTCAGTGTGAGGCTAAAGAGATGTGAAAGAGAAGGCCAAGGAAGCTGTAGCTATTTAAAGTTTCTTTGCCTTACTCACTGCTAAGGAAGAAGTATTGAGTGTTGGCAAGTGCAATAGTCCTCATCTAGAAATGAGCCAGGGTGATGTGCTGACTGTGGCCCAGAATGAAGTGTGTTACCTACACTGCTGCACCTTCTTGAATTATTAGTGAGATGTGCCTTGGTGCCTTCTGTCCCACACACATCTGAATCTTGTTGGCTCATCCTCAGGCTCACTGGTGAATTTTTATTGTAAGTGCTTTCTCTGGGCTTTTCTTAAGTAATATACTTCCCATCCTTTCAGAATGCATATACTGAAAGCAATTACTATGTATGACAATGTATGCTGTTTTTTGTGATGTAGCTGTCACCCTAAGGCATTTTTGGGATATCTGTGTCTGACACAGCTGTTTCTCATTTAATGCTTATCAGTTCCATCAAGACACCAAGCTACTGTAGTACCTTGAACACTATGTAGCCCCTTCTCAATTTTTAGCAATGGAAGGCAAATGACATATTTCTCACTTCTCATTGAAGCTGGGACGATGTGCTGGGTGTCAAAAGACAAGAAAAAAAAAACAACAACCAAAAAAACCCCCCAAAAGCAGTCATTAAAGAAAAGTCCTAAATGGGTAGGAGATTAAGCTTTGTAGTCCTCTCCAAGTGTAGATCACACTCCTTCACTTTCATGCTCATTGGCTGCTGTCCTTTTTGTCTGATCCTATGTATGATAGCTTTCTCAATTCTGCTCCTGAATTTGTTTCTTTCTACAGCTGATTTGGCACCTATTGTCATCCATTTATCTGAATGAACATTTTCCTGCCATGTTTAGATAGTGATTTTTGAAAAATCTACTTCCATAGCCATTGCTTGATCTTGTCTTTTCTTAGAATTTCCAAGTTTCTGCCTTCTTACTTCTCCTTTATCTATCTTTTCCATCAGTGCCCAAGTTTGGGTAAGAACGTGTGCAAGCCAGTCCAGGAGAGAGCAGCTTGTTTCTGACTAGGTGTGAGCCATGGAGTGCTGGTCGCAGTCACTGAGTACTTGTTGTGTCAGATTTGTCATGCAACATCAGTGACTGTGCTCGCCATGATATTTTTTTTCATTCCTTGCTTCCTTTGGATATTGATTGTAGGTCTGAATACAGAGCTTTTAGCCACCTCTGGCTCGAGCTGCAGAGGCTCAGTGAATCAGAAAATCAAACTTCTTCTCTCAGTGAGTTTAATTTTTTTTGTTTTCTCTTTTTTCCTAGAGCTTTGTGCTTCTCCAATCCTAGAACCATGGTACTGAAAAAAATCCTTGCCATGTGTGTGATGCACCCAAAATACAGGTTGTAGTTTACAAATAAGTCCTGGATTTCTGAGCATTAGCCTGTGACCAATTCTGGACTGGTGTATGATCTGTAGAAGTTAGGAGTCTACAGTAGCCCTAGCTAAAAAGCTGTAGAGGTTTATACTTCCAGTTCTGGAAGCCAACCTTCAGTCCTCCCCACCACAAATAGAATTATTAATTTTATGCACAACCAGCAAATTCACCTTAATAAGAGTCTTTCATAAGGAGAAAGCTATTCTTGGCTTTAAATATGGAGTGATCTTTGCCATCATTGGTCAGACTGAAAGTGAAGCTTTTCTGGATCTCTCTTCCCATATGTAGAGTTCATTTCACCTCGTCCTACTTTGTAATAGCTAGACTTTAAAGAAACAAATAATCACTGCGAAACTTACGAGCTCTAGATCTCTCTTGGAAAACCAGTTGCCAGACTAATTAAGAGGACATTGCTGGTCTAGAAGGCTGTGTCAAGAAATTTTTTAAAACTTAGTTTGTAGATCCACCCGTTAAAATTTACTGATAAGCATGTGAGTATTGAGGCAGCTGAGGGTGATTTATGATCCAAAAAAGCTTGGGAAGATTGTGCTGTGGTACAGGATTGCCTTACTTGCCAGTTACTCTGTTTGCTCTTTGACTTTCAAAACTTAGATGCCTTCAGACATTTCGTATGTTTACACTTTCCCTTCCTTTTGGCAGTGCAGCATTCCTCTCTCTGTCAGCAGTGGAGGACTGTGCTTTAAGCTCCTTTTCATTCATTGTGCAGCGATTCAGACTCTTGTATTCCTCCCACTCTGATAGAGCCATCTCAGAGAGTTGATAGAAAGCTGGCCAGCCCTGCAGTCCCAGCAGTGATCCGCAGCAGACTTGGACCAGTGTCTCTCAATCCTTTCTGGTGCTTCCAGCTCTCATTGAGTGGGTATACATATGCAGGAGTCTCCAAGCCTGTGTGCATGTGATTAACTCCACAGTGCAAACAGATGATGTTTGATCTTCTGACTAGTGAACAAGGTCTGATGTCAGTGAAGAGAATAGTTGTTGATGTTTAATGGACAGGCTGCCTTGTGCCCAGTCTGTTTCCCAGAAGCAAAGGACATCTTTCTGATCGTTTCCATGCCGTTGTTGATTGTGGAAGAGAGTGAGAGAGGAGGGCTGTGTGACCATTGAACTAGTCCTGTGTGTTACCGATTGTGGATGGGAGAGAGAAAGAAACAGAAATTGAACGTAGGTTATGTCAGAAGTCGTACTTGGAGCTGTTTTGCTAACAGTAGCTGTGGCAATGCACTGCAAGCTTTCAAGCCTTGTTTACCAGTGCATATGTTACAGGGTATGACTGCACACTCAGAAACACGAGGAAATGGTTGGGCTTGTCTTACCTTCTTGTAAGCCATGTTGCTGGAGATTCTGCAAATGACAGCGTTGCTTGTGTGAGCATGGCTGGCATAAATATTTTACTGAATACAGTTAGTCTTGAGACATGGTTGCTAGCCTTGGTCACATGCAAACCATTTTTTTATTCTGGAAACCCTGCAAGTGTCCTAGGTAGTAACCTGCGTCCTCCCTGCTTGGATTATGTCAGTGAGAAAGCCACTTTTTGCAACAAACTTTTTCTCCAACTGTTCTACCAGAAAATCAAAGGGATGAGCCACCTTTGCTGTCACGCCATCTTCCTGGTGTTTGTCAGAATTGGGCAAAAGACAACACGGCGTACATCCTTTTGCCTTCTGATTTTCTCCACGATGTGGCCCAGATTTTTCTGTGTTTTGCTGTGTTTGAAGAATAATAGAATCCTTAGAGTTGGAAGGGACCTTTAAAGGTCATCTAGTCCCAACTCCTCTGCAATGAACAGGGCGTGCACAGCTCGATCAGGTTGCCCAGGGCTTGATCCGGCCTCACTTTGACAGTCTCCAGAAATGGGGCATCAACTGCACCTCTGGGCAACCTGTGTTCCAGTGCTTCACCACTCCCACAGTAAAAGACTTTTTCCTTATATCCAACCTAAATCTACCCTCTTTAAGCTTGAAGCCATTTCCCCTTGTTCTATCAGCACAGACCCTGCTGAAGAGCCTGTTCCTTTCTTTGCTGTAGCTTCCTTTTAAATACTAAAAGGCTGCTATCAGGTCACATCACAACCTTCTCTTCTCCAGCTGAACAGCCCCAGCTCTCTCAGCCTGTCCTTAAAGGAGAGGTGTTCCATCCCTTTGATCATTTTTGTGGCCCTCCTCTGGATGCGCTCCAACAGATTCATGTCTCTCCTGTGCTGAGGACTCCACATCTGGACACAGTACTCCAGGCGAGGCCTCACCAGTGCAGAGCAGAGGGGCAGGATCACTTCCCTCTCCCTGCTGGCCACACTTCTTTTGATGCAGCCCAGGATATGGTTGGCTTTCTGGGCTGTGAGGGGGCATTGCTGGCTCATGTCCAGTTTACTATCTGCCAGTATTCCCAGGTCCTTTTTAGTAGGGCTGTGCTCCATCCCTTCGTCCCTCAGCTTGTATTGATAATGAGGGTTGCCTTGACCCAGGTGCAAGATCTTGCACTTGGATTTGTTGAACCTCCTGAGGTTCTCCTGGGTCCACTCCTCAAGTCTGCCCAGTGCCTCTTGATGGCATCCCGTCCCTCTGCACCCCACAGCTTGGTCTCATCAACAATCTTGCTGAGGGTGCACTTTAACCCACTGTCAATGTCATTGATGATGATATTAAAGAGTATCGGTCCCAGCACTGACCTGTGAGGGACACCACTCATCACTGATCTCCATCCAGACATTGAGCCACTGACCACCACTCTGTGGACTCGATCCTGCAGCACATCGTTTTTACACAGCAGCACCAAGTGCAAACACTTGAAGTGTAGGTGCCAGAACCTGCCTGGCAGGGCTGCTCCATCAGTTCAGCGGGAAATAAGAAGTGAAAGATTCACAGGCAGGCAAATGTGATAAATCCTTAACTCTGCTCAGTTTCTTTGTGTGGTAATGCTACCACTGTTTGCTGCTGCCTATTCAAAGGTAGGGTAGGATTACATTAATTTTCAGTGCCTTGGGGAAGGTTTGGCACAAAGTACCAGAAGTACCTCTAGTTGCACTAAGATCATTCCATGGTGCCACTGTGCAGAAGACTGAATTCAAGCATCTGTACTGCCACAAGTGTATTCATCCAGTGCCATCCATATCCTCCTTCCTTCTTTTCCCTACTGTGAGAGGGAAGGCTACTCCTGCTCACTGCCAGAGCGGTGTTTGGTTGCCTGCTGACATCGCCTGGCACCATCAGAGTTCAGCAGTGGGTGCTTGGAGAGAGGCAGGGAAGCTCCCATTCTTCCAGGTGACCCTGCAAATAGCAGGAGGGTTGAAACTAGATGATCATTATGGTCCTTTTCAACCCACGCCATTCTATGATACAATTCTATGATAAAGCAGGCTTTGGAAGTTTTAGACTAGGAGAGGGTGGCTGATTAACCTTTGTTTCCCCTCATTGTCCCAGAGCCACTAGAGTGGGATTTTGAGCTTATTCTGGACTCACAGGCAGGGCTAAGACTCTACAACCATTTCCAGAGGTTGCTGAGAAATGCCTGTCCCTCCTCTTCTTAGTTTCTGCTACTCTGCAAGCACTAAATTTCTTTTGTTTTTCATCAGCACAGTGCTTGCTGTACACTGGCAGATGCATGTTTGTCATCCAAGACCGCCAGGGCAGTTTGAGGTGTGAACAGCCTCTTCCTTGCCAGTACAGTCAAGTCAGGAGGAAACAATACTGTTATCTGATTCAGCAGTTTCCCATGTCCTTATTTTCAGATCAGCATCTTCATGACCCACCTGTCTAACTATGGGAATGACCGCCTGGGACTGTACACTTTTGAGAGCCTGGTCAAGTTTGTGCAGTGCTGGACCAACCTTCGCCTGCAGACACTGCCCCCAGTCCAGCTTGCAAAGAAGTACTTTGAAATCTTTCCTCAGGAGAAGAATCCCTTGTGGCAGGTGAGAAAACTGTTCTAATCACTCCTCCTGGTTTTCCTAGAGCAATGTTCCGTATTTAAAGCAGAGAAACTGGTGATCAGAGCACAGAGTGGTAATGCATGAAGGTTTTAGGTTTAACCTTTGTGGCTTCAGGCTGGAAGTGGAAGGGAAGGGGGTAATGGTGTGAGCTTAGGAACAGGAATGGCTGGTGAAAATGACTGGAAGGAGGGCTGTAGACATTTGGGTCATTAAAAAGCTTCAATAGAGCAAAGTGCTGTGAAATGCTAAGTGTATGAGGAATAACCCTGTTTGTTGCTCGAAGAGCATGTTAACGTGATTAATCTTAAAGTAATTTCACACCACAGAATTCATGTTCATTAAATAAAAACATGTTTATTCCATTTTATCCCAGAGCAGCAGCTCTGCCTGATAATGAGCAGATGAAATTAACTGAAGGTGATAGAGTTGTCTGCCAGCCAGCAGTTCACAGATGCTTAGCTGTACTATCGTGGTGGCCCAGCCCAGTGTGGCTACACAGGGCAAGTCCTGTGGTTTACACTCTCGGAGGGACTTTGGCTTCTGGGTTGCATTTGGCTTTCGAAAAATGTTCCCTCCTGCTTTTATCTAACTCGCTGCTTGGCAGAGCAGCAGTGTGGCTGTGAAGTGTTCCTCATATGCTAATAGCATCTTCCCTAGAGGACTGCCTTCCAGCTTCTCCTCCCCTTTTCATTAGCTCCTGTGCTAATGCTTAATCCCATCACTTATGCTGCAGAATCCCTGTGATGATAAGAGGCACAAGGATATCTGGTCCAAAGAGAAAACATGTGATCGACTCCCCAAGTTCCTCATTGTGGGACCTCAGAAAACTGGTAATGTGAAAACTTTCTCTAAAAATAGATTGCATCTTTCATCTCATTCCTCCAGAGAGGAGAACTGGAAAGGTCTGTGTTGTAGATCTGTATTGCTGCTCTTCATACAGTCTGCCAAATGTCCACAGAGGACATTTCAGAGAATCTCAAATTTGTTCTTAACAAAATCTGGCAAGTCTGTTGCTTCGAGCCTTGACACTTTCTTAGCACCAGTCCTTGTTTGCAGGGAAAAACCCTACCTGCAGAGTTGTGTTCTGGCTTTTCCACCCAAGCTCAGAGAAGCTGTGACCTTTCTTAGTTTGTCCCAAGACATAAGCTGTCAGCGGGACTAAACACACGCTTAGCGAAGGTTACAGTGAACGTCCCTTGGTGCCTTTATTGTGACAGATCTGTGTACCCGCTGCATACTCATGTCACTGTCAGTAGGAGGCTGAGATCCTCTTTTGTTTGACCTCTGTCACCACCTCTTAACTGCTGCGGCATTGTGGTTGGCAGTGACATGACTATGTGTGTGTACTGTCCTGAGAAGTCCCTTCTAGCCTGAAGAGAGCAAAATCTCTTCAGCCAAAGCCAGATCTTCGGACCTCGGCTTTCTTTGTAGTGCAGTGAAACAGCAGGCACCAGCCCAGCCCAGCAAATGGTGATCCTTGCCTAGAGCAAGAGGCTTGCCCAGGTAAACTTTTGTCTCTGGCTTGTGTCACTGTGAAGCTCTGTTGGCGTGTGTGCAGCGTAGGTCCTCTGGATCATGGTCCAGGCTGCTTGCAACTGCACAGTAAGAAAACCTTGTCCTGGCATCTGATTTATTGACCCATGAAAGCCCTACAGTTGGGGGCAGAGTAGGATTATCAGGCTTGGCTGGGTAAGGGGAAAACATTCACAGCAGATTCAGGCCATGCTATCTCTAGCTGAATTCCCATGTGAGGAAATTAATGTCCCCAGTGCATCTCCTCCCTGAATGTGTGATATTGTCCTGCAGTGCCCGTGTCACCTTTTGGTTGACAGGTATGAGTTCTGCCACATAGGAGTGTGGCTGCACTGCTGAGACAGGTGGGAACAGCCCAACTGCCTCAGTGCAGCTGACATGGATGACAGTTGTGCTACCGAAGTGTCTTAAATCAGCTGCATGAGTTGAAGTCTGGGACTGAACTATTGAGCCATGCTCAGTTTCAAAGTGTTTGGTGTCTCTGCTCTTGAAGCCTGCATGAGGAGTGGGTTAGCCATGTACGGCCAGAGTGTGTCCACTGGGGGTCTGTGCTTTGCAGCGAAGATAGAGCTTTTGATTCAGCCAAACATTATGTGCGAGTAGTTCCTGCTATCTTGTTCCTGTTGCAGGCACAACAGCTGTGCATTTCTTCTTGACCATGCATCCAGCTGTCACCAGTAACTTCCCAAGTCCATCCACTTTTGAGGAGATCCAGTTTTTTAATGGACCCAACTATCATAAAGGAATTGATTGGTAAGAATCCTGATGTGTGTTCTTCTGTCATAAGTTGCACCTGTATTGTCTTATCCTGAATGTTCTTGTATGTCCATCTCAGCCCTCTTAGTAGCTTCTCCATTTCTGTTTGTTTGTTTTCATTGCTACTGCTCAGCACATGTTTGCCTCCTAACCCAACTGCTTGCTTGCAGGAATAGGACACATAGTTTTGATCTTAATATCTGCTCACCAGCAGATACCTAGGGGTGTTATGGAGCTTTACAAATTAGAGAGTCTGTTGAATCCACTATTATCGTGAGATTTCTTCTCCTTTGACAAGCAAAACAGGCAACAATGTGCTTGTTTAAAAGTTCTTTGTGGTTTCTGAGTTGAGACATACAGGACAGAAGGGAGGACCTCTATACTGTTGTTCTGAGCCCATTAGATTTACAAAAATATCACTACATGCTGCACATTGACTACAGTTTCTCTTTGGCCACATGCACACCCTCACCTTTACCTGTACAAGTATGCAATTACGATGAAGTGTTTCCACCTGTCAGGGAATACAAGCCACTATGGCACTATTATGCTGCTTCTCCTCTGTTGAGGAGAAGCAAAGACATCATTTTGCTGTGTGCCATTTCTTTGCTGTGCCACTCTGCTCACCAGTGTCCTTGTCCATTTGGCAGGTACATGGAATTCTTTCCAATCCCCTCCAATGCCAGCACAGACTTCATGTTTGAGAAGAGTGCCAATTATTTTGACACAGAGGTAGTACCAAAACGTGGTGCAGCCCTGCTTCCTCGAGCCAAAATCATTAGTGTTCTGATCAACCCTGCAGACCGAGCCTACTCATGGTATCAGGTAACTTTTCCATACTGTTTTGTGGATGAGCACATGAGAAATATTCCAGTAGGGTGAGGCAGAAAGCCACAGATCCATTTCCGTAGGGAAGCCAGGAAAGATGATACAGACTGGAGAGCGTGGACAAAGTTATGTACAAAGGCAGTGGTGGCTGTTTGTATTGAGTCAGTGGGGTCTGCAGAGATGGCATGGGGAGGGAGGAATTTTGTCTTCCTGCTCCTTAATTCAGCTTATGTTTTTCAGCACCAGCGAGCTCACAATGACCCCGTGGCACTCAATTACACCTTTTACCAAGTGATCTCTGCAAAATCCCAGGCCCCTCAGGAGCTGCGCAACCTGCAAAGCCGATGCCTGCTCCCTGGCTGGTATTCCACTCACCTAGAGCGCTGGCTAACGTACTTCCCTTCTGGGCAGGTAGGAGGTGTAGCTGCAGAGTGAAATAGATTAATAATGCTTTGGCAGTGCTGACTTTGAAAGAGATCATGCAAAATTTCTGGGTGTAGGAGACGAACACTGCTGTCTGGCCTGAAACTAAGATGACAAAGCAGGAACTGGTCTCAAGGAGTCCCTTGAGTTTAGTGTAGAGGAGCAGAGAACAAATCTCTGTTCCTTCCTCCCCTGCTCCTTCTCTTTTCCCAGATCCCTTCCCCTCAGTCCATTTATATTGTTTTCATTTCACCCCTTCTCTTATCTTTTGAAACAGGAACCACCATTTACTTTTCCTACTGCAAGCCAATAAGAAATCGGGCTTAAATACTTCAATTTTGCACTTTACTGTATTTGTAAATGTAAATGACTACAAGATGATAATGTGATCTCTCAGACAGCTCCACAGGCTTGAGATGTTCAGGAAGAACAGCAGTATCAGCGCTCCCTTCCTTTCATCTAGGCAGCCTGCAGCCCTGGGATCCCCTACAGGCCCAGCTGGTGTTCGTCCGCTTGCTGTGGTTTCATAGCTTTAAAGAGAAGCTCTTAGACTCCGCCACTTGTTAGCTTCCAGGTTGTGAAGTCTTTAACTGTCTGCAGAGGTTTAACTTTGCAAAAGGTCAGTTAATATACACTGCAGACCATTTCTGTCTCAAAATTCCCAAGACATTTATAAACTAAGACGTTATGAGTCAGAAAATATTTTTTCAATTTCTTTCTGATACTGCAGTTATCCTCAGTCTATATTCCAGCAGTCTTACAATGCCCATTAGTCTCTTGAGATTGCTGCTTTGGCAGTCAGTAACAGTACATGATAGATCTGCCAAGACTAAAATTAGAGAGAAGGGAAAATAAATCAGAGACCTATATCTCTGTTACTGTCAGAGTAAGACTACTGCAATTCAGCTATTTGTCATGGAATAATTAGCAGAAAGAGTAACTGATTGGTGCCACATTGCAAGGAGAAGTTGTAGTGAGTAGATCCTTCAAGACAGCATGATGTGTAGCCAGAAGTTATTGTATTAATCCTGCAACCTGTGTCTTCTTTGCATGAGAATTAAGAATTAAATCAATAGCTCAGCCTGCCTCTTTCATAAAACTAATGCAGGGGCTGGTTACTGTGTTCTTCCATGTCTGTGGAGCTGGAGTAGGCAAACAAACATTGCTGTTCCTACATAAAATATACCATCACTTTCTTGGGCTTCAATCTTACTATTCCTGGAGATGTGAGTAATAGAGCCAGGGACACCAACTGGGAGATAAAAAGGGAAAGAAAATTGTATTGCATGGCCACTCTTTGTGGTGTTAGCTTTGTGTTGGCACACCATTCCTATACTTGCTAAGGGTCAGGGTCTCCTACATTCCCCAGACTTCAGTGCATGACTATTTTTCTTTTGAATAGTTGATATATCAGCAAAGTGCTGTTCTTTATTGTCTGTTATATGTATGTGCAACAGGAGAATAATCTTAAGTTATGGCAGAATACTTAATGATTGACATCTGAAAAAAGGATACACAAGACAATCTATAAATAATGCTATTGCTGGACCTGAAAACTGGCCAAAGACAAGTTATCAGACAAACTCTGTTGGAATCTACTGTCCTGTAATATTTGTGGCCCTTATTGTACTTCTCTGTCTGCCACATCCTCCTCTGTTGTGTGGTTCCAGAATAAGCAGATACCAGTAAGCTATACTCACATGAAGGAAGGCAGTGGAGTTTTGAGAGCTGGAAAGCTCAGCACAAGCTGTCGGAGGCTAAGGTGGCTGGTGTTATTTCATTTCAGATTCTCATTGTGGATGGTCAGGAGCTGAGACACAACCCTGCCTCCGTAATGGACAACATCCAGAAGTTCTTGGGAGTTACACCACTCTTCAACTACACTCAGGCTCTGAGGTAGGGAAGTAATTTTTGGACAAGCTACTTTTTTAGCCAAGTGTAATACAATAAAGCATTTGATTGGAACAATATATCTTATCTCTGACCACAAGGTCTGCAAAGGTTTCAGAGGTATGTCTAAATGTTAAAATTAATTTCAGGTGGCTGTGTCTGGATGGCATGAGACACTAGATTGGACTTGTAACTTAGTCCAACGAAATGAAGGGGGAAGGGCTGTTTTTTGGCACTGTCGTGGAGAGGCGTGAAGTTGCTCACAGCAGAAATTACAGTGTTTTTCATTTGGTCTTCGTGGTTTCAGAAAAGGTGCTGAAGCTATTAGAGCTCATTATGCTTTGTGTTTCTTACACCTTGAATCTGGCAGAAAGCAAAGAATTTGGGATAAAAATGAATGACAGGCTGCTATTCAGCTTGATGGAGATTAGGGACACAGCAGAGAGTTTTGAGATGATAGAGTCTGTTATTACAGAAGATGTGGACTTGACAGCCGAGTCCTAAGGAACTGTTAGCAGAGGCAGTACCTCATTGCTACCAAGTTGAAGAACATTAGTCAGCCATGACTACGATGTTCTCCACAGTGCAGTGTGAATAGGTTAAGTAAGTGCTAGCTGAAGGTGAAGAGAGTTGGTATCAGTCTTCAGTGGCAAGCCACTGGAAATCTCGAATGTTGTTCTTTGCTGCTGAAACCTGGCTTTTCACACCTTCTCTGCCATCTCAGCCTATGCTAGGTGAGGGTAATAGGTGTGTCTGTGTATGTGTGTAGGCACTCTGCAATTGCTCTTCAGTCTTCTTCTTCTAACAGTAAGGATAGGAGTACCAATTTAGGCCTCTTCCTCCAGGCGTTTCCCAAAGGAGTGGCACACCCCAGGGTGTGCGGATCTAAAGAAATGTAAGATTACTTGGAAGCCTTACTTGCAGAAGGCCGTCACAATCAAATTCTAAAAACAACAAAAACAAAAAAGCAACCTGAATTGCTCAGGTAAAAAAAAAAAATCATGACAATAAATTAAGGATTGAACTGGGAAATGCCTATGAAGCTATTAAGATTCTGCAGCTACTAATTGGGTATGTGGCCATATCTTCTAAATATCAGCGTCCTTTTCAGATTTGATGAAGCAAAAGGATTTTGGTGCCAGCTGTTAGATGGAGGAAAGACAAAATGCCTGGGAAAGAGTAAAGGAAGAAAATACCCTGACATGGATTCCTCGGTGAGTAACTTTCTCAAATTAGTTAGCAGCAGCAGATGAGCTGTATACACATGGAATGCAATGAGCATACCCACCTGGATTTTTCTACTGCCAGTGATAGGAAATGACCTGAAGACCACTGCCAGAAACATGGTAAGGGTGACATTTTCTTTCACGCTAATGTAGTCTGTCTTTTCCATGCAGTCACGGCTGTTCCTAAGAGACTTCTACCGGGAGCACAACATTGAATTATCCAAGCTGATGAACAGACTTGGACAGCCCCTTCCAACCTGGCTCCGAGAGGAACTGCAGAACTCCAGCTGGAGTTGAGAGGGACTTCCCTGTTCCCAGTGCCACTGGGATGTGTGGTGCTCCAACATGTGCTATGATGCCATCTCTCGTCAAGCCAAAACAAGTGGACAAATGAGCAGTAGCAGAGAATGTGCATGTGGAGCCTTTCCCCACCACTGGGAAGGGCTGCTGCTTCTGACACTGTCCTAGGGCATGGAGTGCAAATCTCATTCTGGAGTATTAATGGTGTGTCACACTTTGAATCTTACTTGCAGGAAGGATTTGTAATGCCTGTCCTAGTTTGAGCAGGAGCAAGAGCACGGTTAACACTTTATGTTTAAATTACTCTTCTCAGTATATGAAACAGGCACTAGTTGGAGGGTTAATGTCTTTCACCTCTGAGTCCAGAGAAAAAGATGTGAGAGGTAAGATACAGAGCCCGCTGATCAGAAAAGGGGAATCTGCTCCAGTGAACCTCAGCTTTGATCCAGTAATCTATTATTTGGCAACAGCAAGGCACAAGAACACCTGTTTCCTCCCCCTGTAGAATACAGTGGCCATGACCATTACTTATAGTGCCACAGTGTGTGTGCTGGGTACTGCACCATCTTGGAGACACAGGCCATCTTATGCCTGTTAACATGTCCTTATCTGCAGCCTTGCCGGTGCAATATGGTGTCCAACAGCTCTGGTCCATGGGCAGTGGGAGATAAGGCAAAGCTGCAGACACTGACACCAAATTAATTTCCTATCTTAGGGAAAAGGTTGCCATACATGACAGCATGGCAAGTATTTCTCTCAATGTCTTCAGCCATTTCAGAAGATACCCAAGGAATGATAAGTCAGTCCCCTTGAGCACTTTGGAGGCCTGTGTTAGCAGAGCACAGTAGCTGGGGGAGGCAAAGCTCAGGCAGTGTTGAATAAGGCTGAAAGTAGACAGTTCAGTTTCCCCTGTCTGATTAACTTAAAAATGTTGCTTTTTTTTCAGTCTATCCAGCAGCTGCAGGGCCTCTACCATGTATGCTAATACTTGTTTAATCCCCCTGCAGTCCAGCATCCTCCTGCCAGGAGAAATAAAAAACCCAACCCACAGTAAGTACCACTAAGATATACAGGGAGGGCTTAGCATTTTTAAGCAAGAATGTGGTTTCCTGTATCCAAAAGGGGCTGTTTGTTTAGATTACTATTTCTGCACACAGTCAATACTTTAAGTACACTACGGTGCTGTGCCTCCTCTTGCAGTTGCTGGATAATTTTTCTCAGAGGAAATCCTCCATCATGGTTGTACATTTTCTGTTGCTGAGCCATGGGCTTCTGAAGTTGTGTGGGCTGTTGTCCCTCCCTCCTGGGCACAGATGGACCTGTCTTGCTGCAGTTCCAGAGAGGGATAGGATCCATGTGAACACAGGTTATGGAAATTTCTACAACTGTCACAAGCTCCTTTTCACCTACCAGTGGAGAAAAGTTGCTTCAACCAAGCTTTTCCATTGAGCCTTAGGTATTGTGTATTTCCAATTGAATGGTGCATTTACCGTTGTATGTAAATGTATATAGTATGCAATATAGTATTTTATTTCATGTGCCCTTGGAAAGGGTTATTTTGTGCAGCCAAAAAAAAAAGGACAAAGACTAGAAACCCCTCTCTCAGTCCTGTTAGAGAGAAGAGCCCAACTTCCTGCACTGGATCATGTATAGCATCATTCACATTGAATGATAATGAAGAAATTCCTGGCTCTCAAAACTGAGCACAAGTGTCTGAATAAAGGCTAGAAGTAGTAGTAAGTGGATTCAATAAATGTACTACTTATTTTTCTTCCTTGTGATGATTTGGAGTGATGTCGTGGATCGTAAGCTGGTAGAAAGATAAAGAAAAACCCTGGAAAACATATTCCGGTTCTTACAGCTGATATTTGAGAGGGCAACAAAAGTGTTTGCTTTAATTATAATGGAAATGTCCTTTTGCAGCTGTAACAGTGTAGTAAAAATGTCTTTCTTGGTATGTGCAACTGGAGGCTCACAGAAGCCAGTACAGCACAGAGAACCTGTGGTCGGATACTCACCCTTATTGGGTTGCACCTAGTGATGAATTTTGAGCTATTTCCAGCTACTGCAGTAACTCCCAGCTGCTGTGCTGCAGCAATAGAGCTTTGCTCTGTCCTTGCTGTCCAGATGTGCAGCCATTGCATGGCCTTGGCCAGCAGCCCACGAGTAATCTGTGATAACACAGAACCTTACATTCAAGACAGAGCAAAACATGATTTAAATAGTCACAGTTGTGGCAGAATTATAAAATAGCCTTTCACCTCTCACTTTACCAAGCACTTCAGAAACAAACATAGCATCAGCGAAACAGGTATTTTTTACATACTGCCATACTGGGAAGAGCCCAGGACCAATGGTACTGCTGCCCTATTACACACAGATCTTCCTTCCTTCTCTTAATTCATTACAGGTTCTCTCTTACACATTTACCTCAGAGCTGTGATAAATATTCAAGTAGATGGATTCAAACACTGGAAAAAAAAAAAGTCAAGATACTAGGAACAAAGTTAGAAGGGACTTACTAAACGTCAGGGCTGTCAACTGACAATAGTCCTTCAATCAAGGCAGCAAAGAGCAGCTCCGTGTTCTCATTATTTGTCCTTCCATCCCCACTGATTTCTTTGTTGCTGTGCTGGCTTTTTACTGCTTACAGCAATGGAGAAACAAATCACCTGCTATGTCTAGACCATGTCAAATGTATGATGTCCTTACCTGATGTAGCCAGATACACTGATTACTTGGTCCTGACACAGTCACTTACTTGCTACTGACCCTTACAGCTCATTTTGACAGTGGAACTGAGTTGCAAATAAACCTCATCTTCTTGCCTCACTATTTAGTAAGGAAGAACTTGACAGCAAGTAGTTAGTTTTCAAGACAAGGAAAATGTTAAGCATAAGACATTATCTGAAAATTATTTTGTAATGTATTAACATTTTCTTTTTTTGGCATAGGAAACTGAGTCATCAGAAAGGTATCAGAAGGGCCCGTGACTTTAATAGAAGCCAGATCAGGTCACTTCAGAAATGGAAGTGTGTATAGCAGGTGAGAACTGTGAAAACAAATGTTAAGAAACAAATAAAAAAATAAATATAAGTAAAAAGCAAGCCAGCAGAGTATACATGCCAATCTAAACAAAGAAAGGTCAGCAACATGAAGCCAAAACTTTTACTCACTCACAACCTCAGAAATTCAATCAATTAGAAAGATGCTTACTACTTGGCTTTCTAATTTGTACAGGGAGTACAGGGAACTGGTAAGAACATGTGTAGAAGGATAGAAGACTTTTAAAGGCTCTGGGAGAATTTCTCTGTAAGTAGCATCATAGCTCAAGTCTACATAAAATCTGATCCCTCTGATGACAGTACTGCAAAAGCATGGTCTTGGCAGAAGTGTACAGACAGTGGAAGTCAGAAAGAAACACAAGAGTGTGTTAAGAGTGTATTAATGTAATGAGCACCTTGATCAAATATACCACTACTACTGTTTTTCAGCAGTTTTACATATGCAGTTGAGAAGAGACTCCTTTCATTCCTTGCTGATAATTTTGCTGTAGCAATAATAATATGGCAAGAAAAGTAATGACAAACCAACCTGAACGGGACTGTGGTCGCTCATCCCTTTGCTGACTCCTGACTTCCACTGCCCATCAGGGAGTAAGCCACCGCGTGAGCGTGATCTAACAAGCACAAGCTAAGAAGAAAAGCTCCATTCACTGGATATGGAGTTGTTGCTGTACCCCCCTCCAGTTATTAGGACTTCAGCTATTGTTTATTTCTGTCCCCTTCTTTCTTACTGCCTTCTGGAATTTAAAAAAAAAAGAAAAAAGAAAAAAAAAGAAAAAAAAAAGAAAAAACCCTCCACCCATAAACATTAAGAATTGTTAATTTTACTCTCATCTTTGAAAAAGACCTTACAATTTTGTGGCAAAACCAACAATGTATCCCTGACACTTTAATCTCCAGTGCTCTAGTGGAATACATAGAAATAATTTATTGATCTATTCAATCTGTTTTTAGCTTTGAAGAGCATTTTCCTTCCAAGATTCAAATCCTCCTCATTGCCATCCATATCACTTTATTGACATCTCTAGTCTCTCCAAAATGCTTGCAAACCACATGTCTGTAATTCTGACACTGCATTAGCAGGCTGAAATCCAGCTCGAGTTTACTTTGCAGCAACAACAAAGGATCATAAATCAGACTGTTCTCAGAACCCTGCCAAGCCAAGTATTGGAAAAGGTGCACATCAGGATTTATAGCAATGTGTTGACAGTAAGGTTTGCACAACTGCTGCCCATACAGCCCCAGCATTCCTAACAATTATGTACTCCCAGTTGACTTAAACAAGACAAACTGAAGTATGAAATAAGAGAAAGTTATGGAAGACCAATCCAACTCTGCAAATTACTATATATAATAGATTTTAATGCATTGCTAGCATTTCTCCCCCCAATTCCTTAATAGTTCATCATGTCCTTAGTGGCAACAGAGTAATTGTGCAGTGCAGACTGTACAGCATTAAGTAATTACTCTATAACTGCAAACAGGCAACATCAACAAGAAAACAATTGCTTACAAGCACAGACACTGTTGTTATACCAACAATTAACAATATACAGCAGTGGAGTTACCTTGTGACAGCTCACAAAGCTTGTATTTGGCAGTTAGCCCTGAGAAAAAGCTTTAACTCATGGTAGGCTCAAACTGAAACCCTAGCACAGAATATCCCCAGACTGCACTCGCAGTTCTCACAGAGTAATGATGCTCTTTGACAGGAGCTATTGACCACCCTGCCCCCAAGCAAAATGTGAGCAGGAAGTAGAATGAAGATCAAAATCCACTTTTAAATTGTGCTGAGGAGTGAGAGGAGAGGTAGTAAACAAAAATGGTAATATTAAGAAAGACTCCCTGTTGTTATTTTACCATAATCACATCATATGAAGCTCTAATTAGGGCACAGATAAAAACCAAAAAATTCTAAATAAACTGTTAATTAAGAGCAGTTCATTCTATCACTAGGGATGGATTAAAAGCAAAGTCATACAGCAGCTGTAGTCATAAAAAATATGTATATATTTTAATAGTTAAGTTCTGCTACCCTAACTTGCATTTTTAATTTTTCAGTTCAGATTTATAAAAAAAAAAAAAAGTCATCAATACTGTTGTAGTCATCGACACCTTTTTGTGATATATCTCCCAAGTGCACCCTGGAAACATCATTTTAACACTGTGCCATTTTTTGGATTCCTGGACAAGTAAAACAAAACCAAGAAACAACCAAAGTCTTATAGAAAACTACTTCTCTACTACTTAGAAAAACATTTATGTCACATTTCAGCTAACTTATTTATACGAGGATGTATTAAATTTCACAGACACAGACCTTGCTTACTCCATTTCTGCTCACGCTGCTCTTGCAAAACTCTTCAATGCCCTCTAGCACTATGTAGCAGTGGCCAAGCCAGTTCTAAATGCGCTAAGCTTGATTAAAAACCAAACTCCCACCACCAAAAAAATGCAAACAGTTCAGGTTCAGTGTGCCCCTACAAGGGTGTTTCTCTCAGGGTTTTCTCAGAGAAGGAAAATATATATCCCAAATAAATACTAATGAGGGTAAACAAACATTAGAAAGAAACACACTTTTCAGCTAACTCTAGCCCTAGCTGTTAGGCTCGTTATTCATCAGATGACAATTCTCATGGTTCTCTGGCTGGAAAGATGCTGAAGTCCAAAGGCAGATAATGTCCTTCTGTCTCATAGTCCTGGAAAGGACTTCCAAAAGGAAAACCTTCACAGGCAAGAAAGATGGTTGTAGGTGAATATGTCCTACATATTTCCCTATGGAGGGGAGAAGCAAAGCAGGCCCTCACAGAGGCTGATGTGCCCGATTTTTACAGAAAAAGGCTGCATCTGTATCAAGAGATGCGTTCCAAGCAGTGACTAAAGCTTTTATTTTATCCACTGCATAAGAGCTAAATCAAACCATTCCTCCTGATGACCCAAATAGCCAAGAATCCAGATGTTATTTTGGCACATTTATCAACTTCACTAAAGATATGACCACCTCTACAGACTGAGAAACTATGCAGGAATCAAAAGATTAAGTTTAAATACACTGCTGTCCTAGAAACAGCTTTATTTATAAGACCACATATATACAAGTGGAAAAGATACTAAATGGCCATTAACTTCTTCAGGGAAGAAACATATTTCCTGTGGTCACATGAGGAAATAAATGTAGCAAGTCAGAGAAAATCACTGTGAATACAGAACACATGAAGAAGTACAATCTATAGATCTGAGTACTTTCCCCATGTCTGGAACAGTGACAAAACTGAGACAGCTGCACAGGATTTTAATTTTTCTAACTTATGGTAAACTAATGCTTCTTTGATCACCATCATCTCTTATAAAAGAAAGATTACCTCAAGCACCTTCCAGGCACATAGCAGGAAAAAACATACCCTTTCTCACTCTTTCTGTCCTTGTTCAGATATATTTCCATGGCTCAGGAACAACAAGAGATTAATGGATCCAGAGATCCCAGATATAGAAACGTTCTGATCGGTCTGAATAAACTATAAGGCAGCCCCTCCACACAGCTCCCTGAGTGCTCTAGTTTTCAGAGGTAAGACTGGAAACTTGCAAAACTACTGACCTGTGCCTCAGACCACTGAGCTGCTTGTTCAGTTGACATCAGTCTGAGGTGAGATTCCTTGGTTCTTCCTCTGATTGGGCCCCACAGCTGCTAAAGACAACTCATACAGGGTCTGTTCTGGTATTGAAAACATTCAGCTTTCTCGCCCATTTCCCTCTGCTTCTTTCCTTCTAGAAGACGCTCTCTCCTCTACCCTTAATTGTTCTCCATAAACAACGGAAAGGAAAAGATTAAACTTCATTAGAAAACACTCATTTTTTCCTACAAACTCCTTTCCCAGCCCTGAACATATGAGCACTAAAGGGCACAAAGTGCTCTAGGAAGGCCAGAGGTGAGGCCTGGACTTCTCAATAACAGGCAGCTCACAACCAATCCAGAGTTAACTTAAAATCACATAACTTCACACATTCTTACGCACTGGCATTTATAATTAGCACGTAACCAGAGAGCAGAACACGTGGTGGAGGTATACAAAGGGCTGCAAGGAGAACTTTAAATAGTTCCTGTTGCACAGTCAGAACTAAGAGAAACTTAGTGATGCTCCTTGGCCTGTGCAGCACACAGAAGTCAGACCGAAGGAGTATGCTCATCTACTTTGTCCTATGCTTTTGAGTTAATTTATTTCTTATGAACGTCACTGAAAATATTAAACAAACATACACTTTTAGCTTGCAAAAACTGAAACCTCCCTATTGTCATTGGCTAAACCCAAGTAAGTAACAAAATATATTACTATTGAGACATTAAGATTCTTAACATACATCAAACCTCTAATTATGGCATTAAAAAAAAAAAGAAGAAAATTTTGTGCTTGTATGCTTCCAGATGGCATTAGCCTTGTAAATTTCCTTGGTATAAAAATAAAAGCTTCCTAAAATTAATTTTCTGCAACATAAAAATCGGGTAGTCCAAACACCTCTCACAACTCACAGGACCAGACTGCACATCCTTTAGTAATTACATCAAGTGTGAGCAGCTCTGGTTTTGCACAAAGCTCTGGAAATCCAAAGAAATACATTATCACATGGTATCCCTTGTGCTTTCCAAAGCACAAGAGGAACCCGGTGGCCAGCATAAGCGTAAAAACTGCACTGGGATGCCCCAGGCTTTCCACCAGCTCTGCTCACACCCATCAGCCATCCAGTCAGTGCAGTCCTCAGCCCCTGTAGAGGTATGACATCCACAGAGCACAACCAGACAAGAAACTTCTGGATCACTGCTTGTACAAAAGCTCTGGCCCCCTACCTCGTGCTAGCTGCTATTTCCCAGTGAGCCTTAGACTATCTACAGCACTCACAGGAGCTCCCACTGACACACGGCTGGCCAGTTCCATCAGAATGTCAACATCATAGCAGAGAGAAGAGAGAGGCAGTCTAAGAAAACGAGTGTTTAATCAGGAAACGAGAAGAGACAAGGGATAAGAAACTGATTACAGGAGAGTAATACCCCAGCCAAAAGAAACATGATTGTACAACTCCGAACGACCAGGATCAAAACGTCCTAAGAGCCAGCAGTGTCCAACGAGGGACACTTGAGAAAGAGCCCAAGCACTTCTGGCAGTCACCAGGCAGCTCCAGGCAGTCTTGGACCTTGCCCAAGCTCCAGCCTCTGCCCTCAGCAGCTGCTGCAGAAATCTGCAGAGGTGGCCCTGGCCCTGCTACTCCAGTCTCAGCTTCTCTCAGCAGGAAGATGCTGAAAGGAATGAAGGGAGCACTGACTGTGCACAGCAGTCCCAGCTTCTCCCGACAGGAGATGGTATGTGGAGTAAGAGAAGCCCATACATTAAAAAAAAGTTTACATATTTATAAATGCCAAAATAAATATTTAAGACAGACTCCCCCACCCCTCAAACACATGCGCAATCACCCTGCAACTGCTCGCAGGACAGTCTCCAGGGGCTCAGGGAAAAAAGCAGTGACTACACCACAGGGCAGCCAGCTCGACTTCCTTCTCATTTCCTGATGCTTCTGAAGCCCACAGCTCACTGGGAAGGTGAAGGAAGAGCGAGCGAAGCAGGGCACCAACACGCAATAGTGCTGGAGAGGAATGTCATGGTATAAATACATCAGATCAGTGGTTTCCAGCAAGTTAAAACTAAAATAAAAAAAAGACACCAGAAGGAAGGATGGTGTAAATGGAACTACAACTACGCAGAGCAAAGGGTTGTGTGGAGCTCCACCTGCTGTCACGGTGAGAAGGTGGTCATTTCCAGAGAGACCCTTTGCCACAGATCCTTTGTCTGCTTGCCGCGCTTCAGGTTCTGGAGAATATCATTAAACTGCATCATGCCCACAGGAGTCAGGCAGAAGGCGCTTCTGGCGCTGCGAATGGCATTCACAAAATCATCGTAGTCAGCTGGAGCGAGGTGGATCAGCCGGTAATGGATGTACTGGATGGAAACAGGAAAAAAGCCTTCAGGTATTTTGCTCACCATCTTCATGCTGGTGAGAAACCCTTCTGGCAGGACTCGAGCTTCAGTAGTGATACATCACGTGATTCTGCTGCCCCAGGAGAGGTCCCAGGATTCAGAGGCACGGACAGAGGACAGCTCAAAAAGCAGGCCCAGGCAACTGCCAGTATCTGCAGGTGTTCTCTCCATTGTGAACACCAGACAGCAGCATAGCACAGAGCAAAAGGGTCACCAGAGCCCTTCTCTATCAAGCACCAGCATCAAACCCTCGCACTGTTCATTCTGCAGGTTGTACACAGGGACCCAGCATGTTCATGGACATCATCTTCACTAAGGGGTATGGTGGGAGTAAGACCTGCACTGAGTTGCTACAACATATCTCTAGGGCTGGCACACTTCTCTTCCCATCAGTACTTCCCTCAACTAAGGCCCCAAACCTAAAAGTCCAGACTTCAAGAAATCTGTTTCTCTCGTGGAGCTCCAAAAAACAGCTCAAATAAAGAAGCTGTCATTTCCCAGAATCATACAAGTGATGGGACAGTTAACCCAACCTGGACAGTATGTTTACAGAATCACCCTTTTGGTCACTTATTCAAGAGCAGCACTCAAGGGGTATCCTGCTTATACTGTTCTAAGAAACAGGCAGTTGGCTCACAGAAACACACCTGTCCTGTTTTCAATAAATCCTGAGACATCTCATCTGTATTGGGTGACCAAGCCACTCCCACTATAAATGCCAGCACTGACACATTAACCAGTCGTGTAAAGACTTTGTTACGAGGCAGAGAGGGACTACAAATAAGAAGAAAATAAAAAGGCCAGAAAGACAGGTGGACAAATGGCTTGAAAACATAGCAAAGAAACAGTACAGAAGTTAAAAGCATGGGTTAACATTTAGAGTGAGGAAGAAAGAGGATAGGGACCACAAAACATTTCCATCCTGTATAGTGAGCACCAGAGGCAAGAGGTCTTAGAAGAATGAGCACAATGCAGTCTTTTGTATGCAGCCTTCACGCAGGCAGGCAACGCCTATCCCACATCCCTTGTGCATCAGGCAATGGACCAGTTCAGTTTGTGATATTAAAGGCTCTTCCCCTCTCTACACATGCACATACAGGCAATACCTACAGGGCAGGCAATGGCAGGCAGGAAGACACACCACGTGTTACCTGCAAGTAGACCTGCTGGCACCTCTGCACCAGCTGGTGGAAGGCTGGGGTGCGCAGATGGTTGTGCACATGTGCAGGGTTGAGCCTCTGTAGAGCTTCCATGATGATATCCTGAAGCACAAAAGGGTTCAGCACTCCCTTGGCTGCACCGACACAAAACTGATGCACATAGTTTACACCTGCACAGGAGGAAGTCAGAACAACAGCATTAAGGTGAAAGACATTCAAGAAATTAGGTGTCTTCCAGGAAGAACTTGGACTTACAGCATCTTTCTCTCAGTGTTACATATCCTCCAGCTTTGGGAAGAGTCCAGCAAACTTACAAGGACAAGCAGTTATTCTGACAAATTCATCAAGTCTGAGGAGAGACTAGGTACTACCTCAGTCAGTGATATTTCCTGTTCACCTGTCTTTAAAAGGGATATGAAAGAAAACTGATGGGACAGGGAAACTACAGAGATGAGAATACACCACACCTCCTCCCACTGCTTCCTGCCTGCTCATCTAGGAAGCAGCTGCAGCCCCAGCACCTATGTCTTCTGGATACTGGAAGGAAATTAAGGCTTCCCCGCCACGGTGGAGCTCTGCTAGCAGTAGCAGAAGTCATGCCACCAGGTAGGCTGTTTGCAGAGTTGTTTTTAAGCTCTTGCCACTGGTGAAAGAACTGAAAAATGAGATGACAAAAAAGACTCAAGATCAAAGTGTAACTAAAAGAAAACAGAACAAAAAAACCCAAACACTTGGTGGTCTGAGCACCTATTCCTATAAAAGGTCTTTGTAGAAAGAATAAACACACACAAAGAAGAAAGAAATATTTACAAACTAGTGGAAAGGAAAAAAGTTACTATTACAGAATGGAAGGTCTGAGCTCTGTCCAATCCCATGCACTTTAAGTGCCTTAAAATTCAACAGCTTAGAGAGCCCAGAAACGGAACAACTGCCTGGATGAAAGAGCAGCAGGGATCTTTCGAAAAACTCTCAGAAATGAGATCAGGAACCAGACCCACCCAGGCTTTGAAGTTTCACTCTTTGAAGAGCTTTCCCCCCACCCTCCATATTCCAAATCCCAGAAAGTGGATTTCTGCTGCAGCACTGCTCTGAGCCTTACCTAGCTTTGCAGCCAATCCAAGGAGCCATTTTACATCCTCTGTATAGGGTGGACTGCGGGAGAAGTTGTTGGGATGATCGCTCTGAGTTCTTCGGCCAAGCATCTCCAGAGCCAGCATCCCTGTAAGAGAGGGGCAGCCAGAGTCAAGCAGCACTTCTGCCCTGTAGTATTTCATTCACCTCAACACTACCTCATTGGCCCACCTTTCAACGGCAGAAAATTGCCTAACTGCAAACTCCACAGAGAAACAAAAGGCCCATGTCGGAGGCTGTCACCAAAGGAAGCAGCTGGATCTGCTCCAGACTGGGAAATCTGTACAGCCATCACATGCCACTAGAGCTGCATAGAGACACTGCTAGATCTACAGCAGGATCAAATCCCAAAGATAAAAAATGTCCTGAAAAAAAAAACAGCTTCAAATTTTGCAAGCGAGGCTACCTAAATCAAACTACTTAGCTGCAAAGACAACAGGCCAACAGCAAGCAGCAGTAGCATCAATTTGCAGACTTTTCCCTAATTTCACTAGCAGCTCTTCAAACAAATTCTCCAATTTAAACAGTTTTAAAATACTAACTGGAGCTATGTAATGTAAAAAGTCTCTTTTGATCTTCCTGACCCTCTTCCTTCATCTTCCTGTCTGTTTTTCAAGCTATCAAAATGCCTTCCATGGCTTACTACTTACCCCTGTGATGCTTCCTATGAACATCTGCACCCCTTCCTGACTGGACAAGTTACTTTCTTCTCTAGCTTTAACAAAAAAACTCAGGCAATCTCCATGCAGTCTTCAGTTTCTTGCCGTTTCTCTTCCTTTGTTGCCCTGCAATGGCTCCTCTGATTTTAGCAGGGCCCCTCCTCCCTCTCCAAGTACCTGCTTTGTTGGGCTCTCACTATATACAAATAGCTTACTGCAGCATGTGCTCAAGCACAGACACCAGGACTGACATTCTTACACAATGGTAATTTCAGGCACAGACTCTCCTCTTAACTAGTGTAACTGAAAAAGGAATACTAATTACACACACACACTTCTTGTCAGTCTTCAACAGCCTGGTGGAAGAGGCACAGGGAACATGCCTCTGTGCATGTGAAGACTTAACTGGTATTGTTAAAAGAGATGTGCCTGCGCCACCCACGAGCAGCAGGAACTAAACTTCTTCTCAAAGACACCTCCACAGAGTTCTATCCAGACTCCTCCAAAAAACATTAGTCAAAGGGCAAGCCTCTTTCCAATAGTAACCCACTTAACTTTACCTTTTAGTCCCATAGCTCTCAACATTTCAACCACTATTTAAGACCATGAATTGGCTTTGCCCATGTAGCTAGGATACCATCCTCCTCAACAAGTGCAGCAGCAAGTTGCCTAACAGTAAAAACCTGTAGCCCTGCCCTGAATCCTTCTCCAGGGGGCTGCAGAAACCCACTTGGCCATCCTTACCAACTTGGTATGCGGAGTGGAGGTAGTGCAAACCCTGGGGGCTCACAGGCTGACTGTGCTGCTCATCCTCAGCGGGAAACCCCCCTGTAACAAGGGAGTTGGGCTGTGAGGACAGAGATGTCAAGGAAGCCCCTTGAATCGCTGGGAACGTTGATCCTGCATGGACACTTCCTACTGAAAAGAAAGCAAAACAGCAGCATTAGGACTCACCAACCAAAGCCTAAGAGAAGTTTTCTTTGGGCTCGCATATTGTTCTCTTACCCTAAGTAAAACAATACAAAAACCAAAAAACACAGACTTGCAAGTAAAATACAATGAGCTAAAAATGTCTCAAAAAATTGTTTTGTTTGCAAGCAGGACCTAAGCAAGTTGATTAGATGCTTGCCCATCTCTTCTGCTGTATACCATGGATATGCACATGACATGTGTTTCACACGTTAAATACATGTATTGACTCAGAAGTCTTTGCAGTTACTAAATGATGTCTGGTTCTGATTTCTTATTCATGTATGTGAATGTGCCCATCAACATCTGGTGAGAAACTGCTGAGAAAACAAATCACCCAACAGGAACAATATTTTCTCACAGGAAGTCCAACGTTGCAAGGTTCCTCCAGCTCTAAGTTATGACACCATCAAGATACTATGTGGGAAGAGAGTTACTAGAGGCTAGCTGCCAGTTGACCCTCATGAAGAACTTCTCTCTTGGCAGCAGGTATCTACAGTAAAAACTGCAAGGAAACTTCAGAAGATTCTCTCCCCTTCAGACACTGAACAATACAGACAAATTTAAGGAAAATTACAGAAAAATCCATTACATTATGTCACATAAGCTTGTAAATTTTGACAGCAGTTAAAATTAAGTCACTAAGCTGTATTCTGACAAGGGACTCAAGTTAATCTTTGCTTCTCAAGAAATGCATGGAGAGGATTTTTTTTTTTTATTATTATTTTTAAATGTTTCCTAGTGAATAGTTGTATATCTGAGAACAATACGCCTCCCAGGACAGATCTGTCTAACCTCCTCAGCCAAGGAGACACAAAGTGCCAAACGACCCACAAAGTGGGGAAAATCCATGCTACATTTGACATTTGGCCAAGGAGAACAACCCACAAGAATGAACTGAATTGTTGCCAAAGCTCAGTTGTCACCATGTGGCTATGTTCTTCAGGAACAGCAAGACACTATTTTAAGAACTGAAAGTAGAAGTTTCTGAAAGCCTTAAACAATGGCAACTGGAAAGGGTGGGGTTGTTTTTTCCTTTTGTTATTTTAAATGCTCTAGCATGAATTAACAGTTTAGTTAAGAACTCAGTCAGCATCAGCAATTCCAATGCTGCATGCTGCTTGAAGGGTCTTCACCACCGTTCTAGCCCCAGCACAACATGTAAGCACTCATTCAGACCACCATTGACGCGATTCCGCCACAGCATCCGCCCTCCCTACAGAAGTTCTACATTTCAGGTACTGGATGCCTCCAGCTTCTTAGGGTGGGAAAAATATCCATCAGTGCTACTGTCTTCTCCTTGCACGCTCTCCCAAAAGAATCACAAGTCTGCTCAAGATCGTTTGTGCTCATCTTGTCCTAAGGAATGGACACTGACGACTAAAACTTCAAGTAAGTTAGAGGTCAGAAGACCAGGAGGTCCATGGAATTGAAGTCTGAGAGTTGAAAATAATCTCAATGCTGTACATTTATCCAGACATCAATTAAAGCTCCACTAGGTAAATAAGGCCTCGTTACAAATCTCAGTACCACTGAGCAGGCACATCTTTAGGCAGTGGTGGATTTGGTCAGAGTTCAGGGCAAGAACCCTTGTCCCAAGTGATGTAGGTAAGGAGCAGGGCTTGTAGGAGTACAGCTAGGAGACACAGTAGCAAACGTACGCTACGCACAATGCAGGGCTGTAACACTTACTCGCTACATTGGAAGACAGTGACAGTCCAGTTTCACTGTGGTAGGGATGCACTGCTATCTGTGTCATGGATGGGACTGGCACACCAGGGAACGACACTGCAGTAGCTGCCAACGATGGTGTTGTTACCGAATAGGGGTACTGCGCTCCTATGAATGCTGGATGGACACTCTAAAATAGACAACAAATAACGGTCATGCCTACCGTATCTCACCATTTCCAAATCCGAAATATGATGCCCCCACACTAGGCTCAAAAGCAGCGGAAGTCCAATTACAAAGAGGAAGCATAGCAAGAAGCAGCGCAGTAACTATTTTGCACCACATGACTACTACAACTGCTTGTTCCTCCTCCATTTAAATCTGATTACTTTGCACTAAAACATTCCAAGAACTTTCACAAATAGAGGCTAAAATAACATTTAATTTTCCCTTTGTACTTTCTATTTAGTTTCAAGATAACAAAGCTTCTGTCAGAGCGTGTGTTCTGAAAAACTACAGTGTAATAAAAATTAAAACCTACTAATATCTTTCATATTCTTTCAAGACTTTACATGCACCTACAGAAGGCTCTTCATCAGACGAGAAGCTGAGCTGGAGAGCCAAAGCAGGCATCGCAAACCAGTAAGTGAATACATACGCCAATCTCAAAACACAGCCAAACAGCTAGGGAGAGCCCCACGCCCCCCCCAGCTAGACATACTCCCTCTGGAAGCAGTTAAACAAAATTTCTGTAAATGAGTGAGCTGCAGGCAAGACTCACCTGTGGGTACGCTGAGCCAGGCACTGGGAAGACAGCTGGACGTGGCATGTGCTGGATAGTGTGTCCAATATACTGGGGATTACAGGGAATGTGAGTCTGAAGGGTGGTGTAAGGGTGGAGGCCCTGCGTGTGTGTATGCGCCATTGCCGGTCCTGCCATCGTATGCTGCTGGTACATGGTTGACCCCATAGAGATTACTGGCATGACCGTTGCTGCTGCGGTTACTGCAGCTGCCACTGTTACGGTGGTTGGCTCAGTGGTCACCCGGTTGTCTGTCAACCCACGTGCTGCTTCTGACGCAGCCCGTGCACCACCGGCACTGCAGCCAGTGGCACCTTCTCTCTGGGCTGGAGTCCCACCAACGATCTGTTCATAAAGCCAGTACCACTGGTGAGCTACTTCAAAGAGAACTTCTGGGTAAACGCCACCTCCCTTGGCTGCCTCTTCTACTGCCATACAGGCCTTTTCCAGCATCAGATTGTCCTGAAGGCAGAGGAGAAAAAAACAAACAAACAAGTGACTAATGAAGAAACAGGAACACAAGAACACAAATTACAACAGGAGAAAAGTTATAAGGCACTCTAAAATGAACGAAGCTATTTGGGAGCAGCTAGATCACAACTGTGCAGCAGAATAGCCAGAGCTATTCACAAAAGACAAACCTACAGAACTGAGACTAAGGGCTGTTCTGTAGCAGACAGGTGCCAATCCCATAAGTAACAGTATGTCCCTGATGCTGGAAACCAGCCTGTTAGCCCCCATTCAACACTCACCTGTTCCTTGCACTGCACCAGAGCCCTCTGGATCTCATTTGGATTCAGGGCATGGGCGTGGGGCAGGCAGCTGAGTGCCAGTTCAGCAGCTGCCCGCACCATGTTGGAGTCTCTGGCCCGCGAGGCTCTGTCTGCCAATGATGCCACCTCTGGGGGGGTCAGATGTCCATCCCAACACTCCACTAAGATGTTCAGGGCTGCGCTACCAATCTCCATGGCCTGCCCTAAGAGTAAAAGAGAAGACTCTCACACTACTGACCATGCCCACAGAAGTTCCTGCCAGCTTTCCCTCAACAGGGGGTGCACTCATCACTTTCTTCAGTTATGCAACAGAGTACTGTTGCTCACCTTAGGCTGCAAATCAAACAAAATGCTCTTCTTCCCAAAACACAGAACAGGGAAGAGCCCTTGATAAGGAAGCAGTGAGTGAAGGTATCAGTATTAAAATGAAGCTAAAGATGTATGCGAGGCAGTGAGATGAACTTGAAAGAGTCTAAGGCTCTTCAGAACTGAAACAAAACTGCACAAGTCACTAGTGCTTAGCCTGTGCTGCTGCTATCTGTGCTTTACATGGCTGCCACAGCATCATCAGCTTTGGGAATTAGCTCACCCCCTGCCCTTTTCTGCCCCAAAGCCAGCCTCCCAATTACGTTCTGCTGTAACCTGTGATCCAGGAGACATGGGAGGAGTAAGTTCGAGAGAGCCAGTTGGGAGACACAAAATTGTGCAGCCCTAGTGCATACAGCCCAATCTCAAAGGCGCAGAGGTGAAGGTTGCGGTGTGGTCCCTGGTGTCCACCACTGGAGGAAGGGTGGGTGAAGATGGAGGTACTGCTGTTTCCACCTGCTTTGATAAGGACTGTCTTGGCCAATTCAAAGTAGAAGTGGGCAGCTGCCTCTGAAGGCTGGTTCGGGACATGAGGAGCATGGCTTTCCAGCCGCCTCCCTTTATACCTAAAGAAAACAAGAGAAAATTTTCAGAGAGCAATGGTACTCCAAGTTCTCTAACTCAGGTGCAAAGTTCTTATCTTTAGGGTCCACAGAAAACAAAGAAACTCTCTCAGGAAAGTATTTCCTAATGCACACATGCTAGTTTTCCGACATCAGGGAAGGCTGCCTCTCCGCATCATGTACTATTCATTACCTGCCAACTTCCACAGTTTTTGCACGGGCTCCCCCACTGGCTCTCCTACTGCCACTGGAAGAGGAAGATCCCAGTGAATCACTTGAAGAACTACTGATGCTGTCGCTGTCTTGTCCTCGGCCCCAAGATGTTGCTGCCCATCCCCCACGTAGGGGACGCCGACTGAGTGTTGGAGAACTGTCAGAGGTAGTTTCAGGAGCACTGCTGTCAATACTAGCCATGCCTACAACACCAGAGCACATACAGTAATGTCAACAGGTGCACCTCACGCATCACTGACAGTTATGTCAGTGAGAGTTTAACACTGCAAACTGGATGAGAAGAAATCAGTTTGGCCACAGATATCACTTTGAAGTTCTTGGATTAAAATGCAGAAAAGTCTGAGAACAGTGTTTCTTCATTTTCCCCTTAACACCGTATCTCAGCCACTCTCTCCACCTGCTAAGCTTTACGGCAGAATATAACAACAAGATGCAAATATACAAACAAACTTAAGATCTATAGATGCCCTCCTGGTGCAGGCTGCACAGTTTATACAAAGGTTTTCCATAACCTGAAGAGAAGTGCGTCAGGCAGCAGCTCCCCTAAATTTGTTTCTAGACCCAGGAGCACAGTGCTCTGCTCCCTGAAAACAACAAATATTCTATTCCAGATATCTAGTCCATTACCCAGAATATAGCTGCTGTGAGAAATGCATGCACATGGTAAACTGCAATTCATTAGAGGCTGGGGAGGAAATCTGTGGATCAAAACCTTTTTTTCCATGCCAAACAACTCAAAGATAATCAACTGCTCCTGTAGTATAGGAAAGGCTGACAAGCAGAATGAAAGAGCAAGGGAACAATTGAAATCTCAGCACGGTACCCAGCACAGCACTAGGTGTTAGTTACTACCTGTGTGTTTCTTCTTCTGCCTGACAGGTGAACCCCAACATCTTCCGTTGTATCCACCTCGGTTTCCAAGGGCCAGACGACTGGGGACCTTTCCTTCCTGTTTCAAGACAGTGGATTCCCCAGCTGGCTCACAGGGGGACCTCTGAGAGCTCTCTGCATAAACAGGACAGTGACAAGCTAATTATTACAATTTCTTTCTGCATCTTTAAAATTATTAAAAGATGCAAGATTTTTAGAAATTTGGGTGTATTTATGAGCAGGATTATCTCAATTTTTTCTGCATTAAGCATTTCATCAGATAGTAGGCTAAAAACACTGAAACTTAACACAAAATTTGTAAAATTTGCTGCAACTGTGCAAATTTACAGTAAAAATGCTCCAGCAACCCTAACTTTATTGTATTTATCCTCAGCTACAACTCATCTCTATGGGAAGGATTAAGTGAGCATCCACTCTCCTGCACGTAATGCTTGTAACCGAAGTGCAAGCACAGTGTATGGGAACTGCTGAGTCACGGCCTGAACCTCTGATTGATCACCTGAGGCGAGCCATGAGTCAGCCAGAGGAGCACAGGTGAAGGCAATTCAGCTGTGCTGCTGGAAGGAGTGGAGCCAGGCTCCACCCCTCCTAGACCTATTTAAGAGCTGGCTACCAGTGGGGAAGGGTCTTGTCTGGAGATCTGCTCTGCTGGAGTTTTCTAAATGAGCCCAGGATATGGGTAAGCTTTATATCTATTCTCTTTGTTATCATAATCTGCTTTGCCAAACTATCTTGTTTATTTTGTAATTATAACATCTTAATATTCATTGATTATACACACAGCTAGAAGAAAATCATACCATTCATCTCTAATGATCTTCAGCAATTTTATTTATCTTGCATGAATGCATCTGACTCAGTTTGTAACTTTTTGAACACTGCACCTCTGATATAAGCCTAAAAGATGGAATCATAGTGATTTTACAGTAACTGGCTAACAGAGCTGGCTCAAGACAGGGAAGCCTGAAAATTAGCTTGAATTTCTAAGCAACAACAACGTGTACAGAAATGGATTCAAGCAAACAACGGAGGAAATAACATTCCAGTAACCACCAAGAAACCAGGTGGTGATATAAATCATTCTGACTACTATTCAACACAGATGTGAATTTATGGTTTAGGTTTTATGTGGATGACCAAAGGGTTTCAGGCATAACCTTTATAAATCATCTCTTACCTTGTGAACTCTTCTCCACAAAAGTCTCAGGACTGCTCTGAACTGCTGGGCTTACACCAGCTTGCTGAGCAACTGAAGTCCCTGGAAGCTGCTGGATGGCTGCAGTGGACTGGGCAGCATGTTTGGAAGGAGACTTTTGGTTTGCTACTGTAGGCTTGCTGGAAGAGTAGAAGGAGCTCAGAGTCTGTGGCTTATGAGTCTGACTCTCTCTGTCCAGAAGTTTGTCTAAAATCTTTAACAGAAAGAAAAAAATTATATAAAAAAGCTTTTCAGATGGATAAGAGAACAGGCATTATACTAATAAATAGTGGGAAAGTACCACATCATTTCTTGGAAGACTATAAACTCCACTCAACTGGAGAAAAAAAGAGAATGCTTTTCCAGTAAAAGGAGCAGCACTTCCTCACACAGAAGATCAGCTAGGCACAGTTGAGAGCCATATGGCCTGCACTGCAACAGTTCATTTGTACTCAGTAATATCCCCATTTTCACTTCAAAAAAGCCACTGCCTGCACTTGAAAAACACCTAAACTGACATTACAGAAGCAGTTCTGCCACATCAAGGACAGAACAGAGGATTCTACATTTAGTGTCTGTCATTATATGTTCTTAAGTTGAAGTCATTAAATTTCCATGCTCAACATCCAAAACACCTGTCACACAATTACTAAGAAACTGGCAAAGCCACTTCAAACTTTCAGACATTAGAGAAAGTGCCTCCCACCAACGCACAATAACAACACCTTCTTCACTTTATTTATTACAGAACTGGGGAACAAAGCTTGACCACATTATTTTTTTGTGTTTGTCCAATTCTACTCTTTGTTCTATACATGGAATGAACATCACACGTCTGATAGAGCACTTATTTTTAGACGACTGATATCATAACCTCCCTGTTCACCCTCGTTGCTGAGAAGAGTATAACAAAAAAGCTTCAGCTTTAGGTGAGAGAAATACATTAACAGTATTCTTAATGGGAGAAGTGCTTCTGAATAAGAACGATAAATAAAAACTTTCTTGAAGCTTCAATGATTTTTGATAAGTTTTTTCCTCTAAGTCATGAAGGGGGAGCAGAGTTGTACCCTCTTTTGCATGGGCCAGTAAGGCACAGTGGATTGAACTTGTGTATAGAATGAGAGATTAAAAAGAAAACAAAATGCTGCAGCAAAACAGAACTAATCCCCATATAACAGATACAGAGCATACTGGAAACCCCTGGGACAGAAACCTTGTTTTAGCAGCCAAGTGAAAGTCTAAGCTACAGTCAGAAAGCATCTCTCAACTAGAGCTTAAGAAACCTTTGGTAGGAGCGCCTCTTCCAGGACAACGCATACTGTGCAGTCAGATTTTGCCTCAGTAAGAGAATATAAAAACTAACCATGTGCTTGCAAATCATCAGTGCACAACACAGTGACTTATGCTCACTGGGAAAACTCTGCAATCCATCAAAACACAGTCACACAGTCACGGTTTACTCTGCATCTCTATGTCCCCTTTTAAAGGGGAGGCTCACCTTCTTCAGCTTCGATTGATCATCCTTGTAGGTAATCATCAGAGCTAGTGCCAGATCTCCTTTCTCCCTTCGAGTGCCTTCACACAGCAGAGGATGTTCTGCTTCACTGACAGTTGTCTTCATGCCTACAGGCCAGAAAAGAGAGGGATGAAAAGGCAAGTGAGCCCATGGGACTACACTGCATCCTTAGCAACATACATATGAAGAACAACTTTTCCCATTTTTCTGTTAACTTCAGAAATAGGTCATGAATAAACAGGAGTGACCGTATGCCCCCAGAATACCAAGCACAGTACAACTGTCAGAGCAATATGATCAGAACATGCCATAGAGAAGAGGCCAGACACGTCCACAACTTCATCTTGAAATAAATTTTTCCAGTTCCTGCAGATGCTACAGAGCCAGCATTTCTGCTCCATACAGAACTCATCTTTGTCCTTTCAGAGATAAGGCAACAGAGGACCAGTCTTGTTTAACCCATTCTATTCCTAATTTTGCATGCAGCTTTATAACAGGCATACATTACTACCAACAGAATAAGCGTAACTACTGCTTTGTCACTGAAGCTGTTATAAATGAGAGGTAGGAATCCAATATTCTAAGATCTTGAATTACATGATACTGCTTAAGAATAATTCTGCTAGTCTTTCACCATCATTGTCTAATCTCTTCTGAATGATTGCCTCTTTTTTTTCCTCTGAAACTGCTCATCTTCATTAAAGCAATACATCTTCCATCACAAGAGATCAAAAAGAAAACTAAGATACCATTACTACTTTAATGGTACATCCAGTTCCTGCCCCATATTACCCTTCCTTTTTCTTTTTTTTTTTTTTTTTTTTTTTTTTACAGCTTTCCCAAGGCACCTCAACCTGGCATGCAGAATCTTTCTGCATCTAGTTCTGACAAACCATGCAAACACTTTCATTTTTGTACCAAATTGGAACAAGCTATTTTTTACCTTTTACCACCCAAAATAAGGGAGAAGATGCAGAACACAGATAAGAAAAGCTTTTTCTTGTAAAAAAAAAAAAAAAAAATTCTTACCAAGAGCAGCAACAGCTGCTTCAAAACCAAGCTCTTCATCTCCAGGCATTTCATTATTCCAATTGCGACTTGGAGGTCTACAGCCTGTAGGAGAAACCACTGAAAGAAGACAAGAGAATTAGTGCTCAGCTTTCAGAACTAGGATCTCAGGGTAGCAGCTGTTTCTGAGAGCTTTCTAAATTTGCAGAGCTTCCCATGCTCCTATTCCTAATCTTTGTATCAGTTTCAAGACAATACCTTGTTTTTCTTCTCTTTTTCTCCCTCTAAACTCAGAAGGCTCCTTAACCAGGCAGGAACATCACCAAGTCATCTAATCTCAGAATGTTGGTTTCTTTTTTTAAATCCTGCACTTATATTATCTTCCACTGAATATAGCCATCATAATAGCAGAAAAGTCAATCATTTTAACCATTTTAAAAAAGCAGCAAGCACTGCTGGAATATGGTAAGTTTTCAGTTGCTTCTGAATGTAAAAAGAAAAAGAGAGAATTTATATCTCTGGAGCAACATGGAAGCAAGAGCAAGAAACAGTGTGGGAAGAATCAAGATTAAGTTATTATATATCCAGTAGACATTTTCTGTTTGAAAACCCCTCAAGACCTGGAATCTCAAAAGATTCCCTTTGCACATTCAAGCCAATGTAGACAGTACCTGGAGTGCACAGGACATCAAATATAAAGCTAGCCAACATGAGAGGCAGGACAGGACGATAATCACACAATGTTCCTTCTCGCAGTTCTTCAGCTCTTCCTCGAATAGTATTCATCTCATTAGTGACCAAGGGAATCTTCTTCAAGAGGGCTGCAATCTCAGACTCCTGATATGCCAGCTTCACCTGGCAGTAACCACAAGGGAACAGAACTGTCATCAGCACCATTTTTCCCTGTACATACGTTGAAAGTATGGCAATAGTTTTTATTGGTCCATCACGTTACAGCAGTTTTTAGCACCCAATTCTTTCCACAGTGAACACACATCACAGAATTATCATGGAATGGCTTAGGTTGTACGGAACCTTAAATCTTCAAACCTAGTTCCAACCCCTCCACCCTGGGGAGGCTTGCCAACCACCAGATCAGATTTTCAAGTTTAATATACATCTTGACCCACATTTATACACAGCCTCCTTTTTCACTCAAATTATCACTCTTGAGCTATCAAAGGAACAGCAGGAGAAGCGTTTGACTAGATAAGCCACTATAGAAGTGATGACACGTACAAAAAAAAGGATGCTAAGCTAAGAAGTACACTCATTAGACACAAGAGGGATTGAGTAGAGAATAACAGCACAGGGTGGCAGCAAGTACAGCATACCAGGGTGAAGACCTACGTTTTAATACTCTATGCAATTTCTGCATTCGTTCTATTTTGAAAATTTGAAAGTGATTGTTTTCTCTGAAACAGCATAGGTAGCTTGTGACTGCCAATCTCACACTTAATCTTGTAATCAGACTGTAAGAAGTACAGATAATTAGTGTAACAAGTGTACTTGGTGAATTACTAGCAATAATAGACATCTCCAGGGAATGCTCAACACTGCATTCAAAGCAATGCGGCTGTAAATCAAAGACAAGGTCTTAACTGAGTACTTCTCTTTTCTAAACAGGAAGCCTAGTAGTAATTAGGCAGTGTCCAAAACTATGTATCTGCAGTGTGCACAGGAGCATATGCCAACAAATGCAATGTCACAAAGAGCAACAATTTTCAATCATGAAAGAACTGTAGCAGTACACCCTAAGAAATATATTTCAAACTATTTCATCAATGCAAGTATAGACAATTCAGTTTACAAATGGTTGTTTTTTTCCTCCTAAATTGTCCAAGCAAACTGGAAACATACTTAAGATAACAAGAAGTAAACTGCTGCATTTAAAATAAAATACTCATAAAATATGCCGTTCTCATTTAAACACTTTCAAGACTCTACCTTCACACGAACTCATAGGCCTTTTGGCAAGGATGTCTGGTCGTCATTTCAGTGAAGGACAACCCCAAATGAAATGGTATTTCTAATCAAATTTCTGGTAAATCAACACATGCTTGGGATTTGTGGACAGCCCATTTTGTCTCAGTATAAACAATTTTTAGAGAACATATTAAAAAATGACCTAGCTTCAAGAATTTAAATGGGAACCATAAGCATCACAACTTCCTGAAAGGAGGTTGTGATGAGGAGGGCTCTGGCCTTTCTCCCAGGCAACCAAAAGATTAGACATAAGGAAAAACTTTTTCTCTCAGAGTGGTCAGGCACTGGAATGCCCTGCCCAGGGAGTCACCATCCTCAGCAGCGTTCAAGAGGCATCTGGATGAGGAGCTACAAGATATGGTTTAGTAGCTTGAGGTAGCAATGGTAATGAGAGGACAGTTGGACTAGATGATCTTGTAGGTCCTTTCCAACCTTGTAATTCTATGATAAGCATTCAAGCAGCACAATGTTTATCATGGATACTGCCTTTAAAATGTTCTTTACCTCTAGTGCTTTCGTAGAGGCAGGCGGTCTCTGCAGCTCCAGAGCAAACATTCCTATTCGGAAGGCCAGGTTGTGGTACTCCAGCCGCTCACTCAGTACAGTCAGCAGGAAAGCAGCTTTGGACAAGGTGTTGGTTGCCATCCATGTTTGCTTGCTGGTTGATACCTTGTTCTTTTTGCCCTGTTTGACAAAGAGTTTGTAACAGGATGCTTTCTTAAACATCCTAAATGATGCTATGCCCGCCCTCCTATTCTTTGCAATAACAAGAGACAGAAGAAAAAAAACACATTTAGAAGTGATTTCCTTTGCTGAAGAATAACAAATCCCAGTGGTTATTAACCACCATCACTCCTCCCCCTATCTCATCTCAGCACAACATGATAAAGAGTTGGCCTTTGATGACGTGCATGTCCGGTATTGGACCGATGCTGTGCAGGCAGATGCTGCATGCCTGGTTTGTTCCAGGGGAGCTTTTCTTTAAACTGCTTAGTGCCACTACAACTAATTTTCCAGAAATTTATGCTTTTTTCTTTCCTATCCAATCTTGCATTCTAAAACAGCAAAGCTCCTAACATTTCCAGTGCACATTATGAAATAGCACTGTAAGAAAAAGACTAAGAAAGAAACATATGAAACAGGCAGGTCACCTGCACAAATCTACAAGAAAATCAAGACTTTATTGCTGTATAATCTCATAGCACATAGTAGCAGGTATCTCTTAAACAAAACATTCTTTGATGTTAAACAGGATGCTTTATCCCGTTTAACAGATGCTCAACCAGATTCAAAACAGGTTCCTAAAAAAACTGCAGCTCTTAACAAACCAGGCTGAGGAACTTGTAACAAAACCAGAGTTTCTTAAAAATTCAAACTCAAGCTGAATGGCCTCTTACACTTTTTTCTCCTTTATATTCCTTCACAAGTGCACAGTGATCAGGTATGTCAATGACACATCAACACATCAGGTATGTTAATGACAACATCAATGAAGGGACCTGAATCACAGTACACAAGAAACGCCTAGGAATGCTGATGTACCCATCTCCCACATCTTTATTCTGTTTTACCCTCCATCCCCAAAACTAGGTAAGTATTCTCTACCTTAGTTGGTGGCTGCTCCACTTTGAGATCTGGAGGGTTGGCTAATAGGTCCCTGGCAAGTTCTACAGTTAAGCGACATGCTTCATTGCTGTATCCATGTGCATACAGGGCTTCTGCACAGGCAAACAGGATCTGTAAGAAAGAGCAGGTAATCATATTCAAATCACACACCTTCAGGCTAGAGATAGCCTGCTCAAACCAATCCTCTCAAAGTCTCAGTAGAACACAATTCCAAATTAATCTCAGCAGCAGGCACGCTCAGTGAACTCCTTGCCTCAGCCTTCACCACCATTCCTCTAAGCACACCCCTAAAATGCTTATCATGTACAAATAGTTCCTCCCTTCAAGTGCTATAAGAGATCAGAGAATAACTCAAAGGAAACTGACTGACTATAACTGTTTCCATGTACCTCCTTTTTCACTGCTTGTCTATTTAGGTGTAAGCCCTGAATGTATATTGAGGTAATTACAGAAATGTGACAGTGTCTATTTAGATTGTCTCTGGTCTTCCAAAGAACTTCCGCTTATGTAGTTTGATAGATTTTTCCTCCTGGTGGGCAATCCTTGACCTTACTTATTTTGAATTTCAGCTCAATTTTTACAGAATCACATAATGATTGTAAAGGACCACTGTAGGTCATCTGGTCCAAGAGCTCTGCTCAAGCAGAGACATCCAGAGCAGGCTATTCAAGTCCACGTCTGGACAATTTTTGATGAGACTCCACACCCCCTCTGGGCAGCCTCTGCTAGTGCACTGGACACCAAAGAAGTGCTTCTTAGTGTTCACGTGGAACCTCTTGTGTGCCCATTGCTTTTATCCTGGCACTGGTACCACTGAAAAGAGCCTGGCTCTGTCTTCTTCACACCCTCCCTTCAGGTGTATCAGGACACTGATAACATCCCAAGCCTCCTCTATTCCAGGCTGAACAGTCCCCTCTCTCTCAGCCTCTTATCACACGAATGATGATGCAGTCCCTTAATCATTTTGGTAGCCATCCATTGAACTCTCTCCAGCACGTCCAAGTCTCTCTTGTACAGGGGGATCCAGCAGAGGGGAAGGATTACCTCTCTTAACCTGTTGACAATACTTTACATAATGAAATCAAGAATACTTTTGGTTTTCTTAGCAACAAGGGCACACTGCTGACACATGTTCAACTTGATATCCACTAGGACACTTAAATCATTTTCTGCAAAGCTGCTTTCTAGCTAGGTAGCACCCCCAACACATACTGGTGGCCTGGAGTTATTCCTTTCCAGGTGCAGGACTTTGCACTTCTTATGCAAAGAGGTTCTTGTCAGCCCACATCTCCAGCCTGACAAAGTCTCTCTGGATGGAAGCACAACACTCTTGTGTATCCATCACTCCCCCCACTTCTGTGTTATCTATGAATTTGCACTCTATCACATCATCTAGAACATTAAGATGTTAAACAGGACAGGACCTGGTACTGACCCTCTGCAGTACTCTGCTCATTATTTTGCCTTGTCTGAACAGCTAGAGAAAAGAAAACAGTTTTGCACACATTTGCAATATAGGACCAGCTAAAATTAGGACACAATTGCACAGTAGAAGGGAATTAAGCTTGTAGGAAAGCAAGTGTGGTACTTCCACATTAAGACTGTAGATATCTCATGATATAATGGATTATGATATAATTAAGCCATATAATGATGGCTTAATAATCACCTTATATAACAACATACTAGGTTAACTGCGATACTTGGAAGAGTGGAGAGAACATGAGGTTTGTAATACATGAAGAAAACTGAAAAACAATGTTGTGAACTAGATTCTGCTCACCTCCATCCGGTTCTCCTGCTCCAGAGGCTTTATACCAGCAAACATATCCTGTTCCTCTTCATTTCCCCCTTCAGCTTTGTCATCATCTTCCTTGGCTACCTCTTGTGGATTCAGATAGTATACCTGGTAATCATCTTCCTCTTCTCCATCATCCCCTCCACCTGCCGCACCATTCTCTCCTACTTCTTCTGGCTTCAGGCTCACACCACCACTGTTCTCATCTGCAGAAGTCAGGTCATCATCACCACTACCTGTCTCTCCCACAGGATCCTTGGTTGATTTCTTGCCTGTGGAACTGCTCCTGACACTGGGCTCAGGTCCCTCAGAGAAGTACACCCCACCATCCTCCTCAAAGGCATCCCTGTAGCTCCTGCTCAGTGGGCTTTCTGTAAAACTAAACGTATTGCTGGCTTCTGCACCCAGAGCCAAGCTGCTGTCGTCCAGGCTCATCTCTGCTAAGTCCGGCTCCAGGGAGCTGTCTTCACTGCTCATGCGGCGTTTCCCACTATGCTTGCTGGTCAAACCTTTGCTCACTGGCAACTTAGCTTTGCCCACTGCAGTCTTATACACAGCTTTATCACCTTCTGCTGAAAGTCGTCGCAGAACTCTCTGCGGTGTTTCAGAGACGACTTTTCGCTTTCCAGTAAGTTCCTTTGGACGAACCGCTGGCTCCTGGGGTGAGGGACGCAGCCTGTCCCCAGGTTGCAGACATGGTCCCCCAGGCTCCTGTCCATGGGCTCTACCAGCCTCACAAGCAGCTTCTGCACACTGCAACCGGCAGCTCCTCTGTTGGATGGCTTTTACCCAACAGAATGAGTTTTTCTTGTCAGTGCTGCTATAGGTGATCCCAGGGATAGGATAAGCTTCCTCCCAGTTGAAGTAACAGGCTTCCACTGCTGGCTTAAAACCCTGGAATAGCTTCTCCAGTGATTTCTTGTGCTGACCTCTCTTAACATTATCTATGACTTTTAGCTGCCACTGCCTGAGCTGGGAGCAAAGGTCCCTGCGCCTAAGAGAAGAAGAAAAAGAATAGGTTAGAGAGCAGACATAAAATGCACCAGCAACAAACTTCCTCTTAAACCACTCCTTTGTTCAGAAAGCTCTTTTTTTGAATTAAGTATAGACAAGATCAGTAAGACGGCAGACTAGAAAAAGGAAACGGGTCTAAAAATAACCAATCCTAGACAGGCCCACAACATAGAACAAGATGTGAGCAGTACCATCAAGAAAGCACGATACAAACTGGGAGGTTTAAATTGAAACACTGCTTTCTTTTGTTACCTGCTTCAAATAAGGAATTGGCAACATGAGCCCCAGCAATCTGACCACCAAGTGCCATGGCAAAGAGCTCTTGAAAGTGCGTAAAACTGCACTGTGTGGCCTCACCTCCAGCACTTGAGTGCAGCTCTGGGTGCCACAACACAGGGACAGAAAGCTAACAGAGAGTGTCCAAAGGATGGCTAAGATGGTGACGGGTCTTGAGGGCAACGTGTGTGAGGAGCAGCTGAGGCCCCTGGATTTGCTCAGCAGAGGAGCTGAGGGGATCCCTCATGGTGGCTGCAGCTCCTCACAGGGAGCAGAGGGCAGCACTGAGCTCTGCTGTGTGACAGCAACAGGGCGACAGGGCCGAGGGAACGGCATGGAGCTGCGTCAGGAGGGCAGCTTCAGGTGAGGGAAAGGGTCTGCACCAGAGGGTGGTGGGCATGGAACAGGCTGCACAGGGCAGCAAGCACAACCCGAGTGCTGGAGTTCAAGTGATGTTCAGACACCACTCTAAGACACTGGATTTGGATTTTGGGTGATGCTGTCTGATGACAAGATCTGGACTTGATTCTCATAGGTCACTTCTAACTTCTAGGATAAAACTATTTGTAGGAGATGTGAAACAGCACCGCTAACAACTCCTGTCAAGTACAACTGATACAGCCTGCCCAGAGAAGCTCTAAGCCACACAGGACCTCCCAGTCTCCCTCTCAGGCACGAATCTTTCTACCCTGATATGCCTATCTAAAATTTAATTTAGGCTGTAGCAGGCTATCCTCAGAAGACATAACTTTGCAAATCCTGTGTTTGCTTGCAGAACAAGCAAGACAAAAACGTAATTGAAACAAGCCGGTAGGCTTAAATTCACCTCAATTGCACAGCAGTGTACGGGAACTGACAGGTCAAAGCATGAAGCAGTGATTGAGCACCTGGTCATGGGGTGTATCCAGCCCTGGGAGCACAGGTGCAAGCAATTCACCTGTGCAACTGGAAGAGGTAGACCCTAGTCCACCCCTCTCTAACCTCATTTAAGGGCTGGCCACCAAAATGGAAGCATCTCTACTTGAAAACAGCCTGCTTTGAGAGTTTTCCAGTGAGCTGTTATCCTCAGAAAGGGGTACCTGAAGGGGATTTACAGGAAAGCTAGGGAAGGACTTTTTAGAAAGGCACATAGAAAGGACAAAGGGAAATGGTTATAAACTGGAAGAGGGTAGATTTAGACCAGATATTAGGAAGAAATTCTTTACTGTGGGAGTGGTGAGGCACTGGAACAGGTAGCCCAATGAGATTGTAAATGCCCTCTCCCTGAAAGCATTCAAGGCCAGGCTGAATGGGGCTTCGAGCAACATGGTCTAGAGGGAGGTGTCCCTTCCTATAGCAGGGAGTTGGAACTAAGTAATCTTAAAGGTCCCTTCCAACGCAAACCATTCTATAATGATTCTTTTTACCAAACTGTGCCCAATACCTTTCTCGGGTGACCTGAAAACCAGTCAGTGGCAGCTCTACCCTCTGCCTTATACCACACAAGCAGGTAGTCCCATGCCTCATGTTACCACAGGAAGGACAAAACATTTTTGCATTTTGCAGCTCCAAATCTCAGGTATGGCCTAAATAGGCAAACAAGTTAGTCTGAATGGGTAACAATGTTTAAGTGATCTAATTCAATACGTTTCTAGAAAAGTCTTCATGCCAAGTGTCTCAATAAACTGCTGTCCTGTTCCTGCCACAGATCTTAGAGATCTGAGGTACAAGCCCAACACTTAAACCCTCTTACCTATTGAAAGCAACAGAAAACAATGTCATCAAACAGCACAGAATGCTTCCATTTGTCTGAAGAAATTAATTACGAGGGAGCAGGCCATTAGAGCTTGAGGAAAGGATTTTCAGAAGTAAGAAAGAGGAGAGGGAATTACTTAGGAAAGGTAACATAAGGATGAGCACCTGCAATGAATTAAAAATGCAGTAGCAATTCTCCTTACAATTCACTGGAAAGGATATCAACGATGGATAAAAGAGGGATCTTCTTGGTGACTATTCAAATGCCAAGAGAACAGGAAATTAAGCAGAAGTATTTCAATTATGCATGAATTCAAGTAGATCTGAGCAATTTTGAACTGCACCAGATAGCTTGAACATGAATACATGTAGCGCTTTTATATACTTTATTAAAGGCTAAAACCGTATCTGTTTATTTTTTTTCCAACACAAGTCAATTGATGGTTTTGTTTATTTTAAACTTCATTCCCAGTTTTCTATAGTTTTTTACTTGTCTTCATCTCCTGTATTTAGATACTTCATATTGCAGACTGTACAAGACAGAAACTGCACCCATTTTAGCATCCCTGGTGTACCTTCTAAAGATAAAGCATTTTACTCATGTCACACAACAATTCACAAAAACCAAATGCTGTTCATGTGTAACTATTTTCATTCACCCTGAAAAACATTTTCTGACCACATATATCACATTAGACTTACTCAGTATATTTTGCACTTCACACTTTATAGACTGCATATACTAAAAAAAATTTACCAGTGTTGACCACAGTACTCAACTTGAGCAATCAATAACTCAACTGCTAATCAAGTTGTACCACATAAAGATGGCAGTGATTTACCGAGGCATGACGTGATTCAGAAAACTGTCTAAGCTTCACAATTTTTCCTCGGGCTATCAAAAACACTGGCAAAAAAAATGATACCAGTGACACTGTTTGCCAACACACTCCAGAGAATAAGCTCCCTAAGAGCACAAAAAGCAAATAAGCAGTTTCTCTTGATACAGAAAATCATTAATTACTGGGCTAAACATAAATACATTAAAGTGTTGAATTGTTAAAATTAAAAAGCATTAAAATGTATTGGTAGCCTGTATTACCAAAGACACATTCTCCACTGAGACACTGAAATGCAGACATACACTTCTGTGTAAAGCAAAATGCCCAGAAAACAACATATTATTCACATTATGTGGAGTTGCTAGAAGTGAGCAGCAACAGTAGTTAAAAGCGATTTGCTCTTAAACTGTAAACTGTAGTACACAGTGCAGAAGGACTGCGTAACGGTTCAACACTTTAACGAGGTAATGATACAAACACAACACATCTACAGGAAAAAACTCTGTGCACACATATCACAAAACTGAATGAGAGATTGCAGTCCACTGCTTAAGCAGTCCTAGTTCCCATACAATAGCTGATTCTGTTGCTCACCTCTGTGGACTTATAGTTGGGTCAAGGACAGCCAGCCGCCAAAGAACCACCATCTCATCACACATACTTGCACAGGCATGAGCAGCTACTTCTGACTGCCCATTGCTGCGTCCCGTGTGCCCGCTAGCACTGCTGTGTGACGCAGACGTCCGCACGCTGTACCACCAGCCAGTTATCTGCAGAAGAAAATGTTCAGTGGAGCATTGTTGTGCCTAACATCCCCGCTCTCATCTAACTTCATATCCACAGCAAAAAAGAAGCTTAGTTAGTACCATGTTTTCATGACTCCAAAATAACTACGAGATTAAAGCAGTATTACTTTATAAGAACCTCTCAATTTGTATTTACTTTTGTTTACAAGGCACATATCTGCAGAACAAAGCATTCACAAGGTGCTCTCTTGCTAAAGACCTTCACATCTGGAGGATGCATAATAAGGAAACCCGCGCTGTATTTTATGTTACAAAGTATCACAAACTGTAAATAGACACCTTTTTCCTTATATTAATAAAATATATATCAAAAAATTCACGACTCAAACACATCAAAACCAAAGAATATGAGATTTTACTGCCCAACACATTTCTGTACGTTTTGTCAAAATGACAGTACGTATGTGAAGTACTTTGTTTAGAAAAAAATCATTACAATAATTAATCTTGACTAGCCAAAATCAAATCAAACTTAAATAAAATAGTGCAGACTTCATATATTCCTGCTTGAAAAGTTGAGGTATTTGGGGGATATAACATTGCTGAGAGAACACTGAATCATCACAGGAGCAAAGGATAACAAATTTAGAGCGGAGAAGCAAAAGTTACTCAGAGATAAATTCTACAGATACATGGGGATCAGCCATTGACTCAGCTTCGTTCTCTGGAATTTCTCCCTCCAAGGCAAGGGTGCTCAGGTACCTGCTCATAGTTCAGACACTGGTCAGTCAGAATCTCCAGCAAAGGAGCAGCGTTGCTGTCCCGTCTCTTAAACATCTCCCGCACAATAGAAAGTAGGTTCCAGATTCCCTCAGGCTCTCTCCCTCGCAGGGGACGCAGAAGGCAGGCCCACTCAGCAGCAGCCGGAGGCTCCGTGGAAGAGAGATACATGGAATTCACATCACTGTAGATAAAACAGAAGCAAGGGGTTTAAAATAAAAAAATAAAAATAAAAAAAAATAAAAAAAAAAAAGGCAAGCACAGCCACACAAAATCCTGAGTATATTCAACATCCAGAAGTGTGTTTGCATCCTAGATGGGACAGCCACGCTTAACTTAGAAGAGGAAACATATGATGAGACTGGGACCACCACACAAGTAAGGTATTGTGCAAATACAGTGTGCTCCACCATAGCAACACTGGACAAGCTACACAAAAATACTATTTCCTCAAAACTAGGCATCCTTTATACCATAGCATCATGAAAGAGTATACACCAAATAGTGAATAAATTTACAGATTACAGCAACATTTCTTTTTCTCTTCAGGAAAAGATCATTTACCTGAAAACAACAGGAGAGGGCCCACAGAATTTATGAAGGGTTTTCTTTATGTTGTCACTCAGGGTAGATTCATCTAGGTACCAGGTGCTTTGATCTGATGCAGAGGGTCCAGCAGTGGGATCTTGACACAAGAACACATACACAGGTTTTGAAGAGATTTTTCTCGTTGTGCCCAACCACAGGGATTATAGAGAGCACAAAGCAGTGTTACTCAGTTTATTTCACCCACTGGACAACTATCTCAAAATATTATACTTACCTGAATAACTTATTGGCAATGCTTAATTGGGAGACACGACTGGCATGCTGAAACAGCAGCAGTAAAGCCAGGTGGACTGGGAGAAACTTACAGATTATACCAACAGAAACCAATTAACTTCTTTGAGAAAGTATATGGACTTCTGCACTTGGGATAGGAAACCCCATGCACCAATACAGACTGAAAGTCAAGTTGCTGACTAGTTGAAATAGTTTAGTGATTACAGTAGGCACCAAGCTGAACACAAATCAGATAGGATTATAACAGAGGGATACATAGGCACAGAACACTGACCTACGAGGAGAGACTGAGGAAGCTGGGCTTGTTCTGACAAAGAAGAAGAGGGTGAGGGGTGATCATTAAGAGCCTACAGATACTTGGAGTCACAGATAAACACCTACTGGTAGTGCAAGATAACAGAAATAATTAAAAATGGAGTATTCATATTGGATATTAAGAAAACTCTGGACCAGAAGGGTAATGTAGCATTAAAATAGGAATACACTATAACTTCTCTGATAACTGAGACATGGCTAAGCTAGCCCAAGCCACAGCTAACTCATTAGAGTGTTACCAATAACCAACCTTCTACTTGAAAGGAGAGATTCATTCCAACCAACACTTCCTGGAACTAAAGTAGTTAAATAGAAAAATCTTCTGTTAGAAAAGTGCATTGTCTGATGCTGCCTTTCTTTGAATTTACTCCAAGGAGTCCATTACAGCAACAATTTCCTACAGCTGCCCTACGTGCTTGCTTGTACTTAACCTTTTTCCTTGACCTTCACTTCCAATCCCAGACACTCAGTAACCTACCAGTTCAGAAACTCAAGGCAATAAGAAATGTATCTGTTTTCTGTCTTTAACACAGATTACTGAAATAACATATTACCCCAGGTTACCTGGGGCTCCACACACTGTGTTGATTGCAGTTGACTGAGAAGATAACAGTTCATCCAGCAAACGCTGAGCAGTTGGAAGAATCTGCAAACACAAAGGAAACTTTCAGTATAAACAGTGTTTCTTACCCTAATATAAACAGCTGACAATCTGCCTGGATTTTCCTAACTAAAGGACTCACAGTATTTGTATCAAAGTCATCTTTTCAGAAAGAACGGTAGAGGGTGCTAAAGGTTCTACAAAGTAGTTGTTACACTTCCTTCTCCTCTCTCGGAGCAAATACAACGTTCAAAGCTGACCTCCTACGTTCACACTCTAAATAGTACAGGAAAGAACCATAGGTTATCAGCTGCTTTCTCATTTCTTGAGGAGACAGAGCAATACTACAGCAATACTACAGCTAATGTTGTGAGGTATGGAAGCGAGCACAGTCAATGTCACCATTTTCTTGCACTTGTAAATGTTCTATATTTCTTGTTCCTACATCATTTCTCTTAAAATCAAGCTGAAGGGAACAGAGGCGCAAACGGAACATCTACACATAACTTTTCAGGAGGACCTAGCTCATTTACCATGCTTTTCACAGAGAGACCATATATATTTTAACTTAGTCAGCAGTAAACTAATGCAATGTCAGCACAAAATGAATGCAGCCGTAGACTCCAGTCAGTTCAGCGTGTAAGCAGAGAAGGCTCACAACTGACTGTGCAGTCTTGAGTAGACATACCCTTAAGGTGGCCTTTCTGAAAGTAAAGAAATGCATAGCAGGAAACTGTTCTTCCCTTATTTCAATCTAAGCCTGGGCTCGGAACTTAGATCCACTTAGTCCTCGACATACATACTTTAGTTTAGGAACAGTTTAGGAAGTTAGGATTTAAATGAATTGCAGCAGAAAGTCTGATATTTCCTCACCTCTCTCCATACAACAGCTGTGGACATTTCATATTTCTACAAAATAAAATCATGTGAATGGCCTACACTAATCTTATAACATACAGTCAAGATTCAGGCCCAGTACATCAAAGTTCAGAAATATCAGACACCAGCAATGAGACCGCTAGAACAGTTTGGGCCATGCCTTTCCTTTTTCAAGGGAATTACATAACAAAGATTAAGATGCATCTGCCAAGAAAACCTAAGCTTTTCTGTTGGGCAGCACTGTTTCAGACTATCTGGCAAGAGAGTAATAATTAAACTGTCCAGATGTATTGATTCACAGCTGGTACACATGAAAGGAAAAATATACCCTCCAAAAAGAAGCAGACAGAATACATGAAAGCATTATATCAAACAGCTCACATGCTACCCAGGAAACTAGGAGCACCACTATCAACTTTTTAGTGCTCTTCTTTATTTAACATCAGACTAGTCACATAAAGCTTTGAGACCCCAAGCAGGGAAGAGAAACTGTCTTTCATTTAACACAGCAAGAATCATACAGTATTGATGTTCAGCATCAAAAAAAGTGGTTTAGTTTAGTTGTTGAGGTTTTTTTTTAAATCACCATTTTCATTTTATATTATTTCTTTGTTTCCTAAGAAGATTAGTATTTCTGATGGAAATTTAGAGGGTGTTGTACCAATAGAATATCTTAGTGTCCCAAGCATACTATCATAATACATCAGCACATGCTGACAGTAACGTAAGTCTTAGACATAATGCACACAATATTGAAATGAGACAAACTCATGCAGGGCAGCGTCTCTCAACCTCCTTCAGTTGAATAAGCATTAAATGTTGCCAAGCCCTTATATTTTTAATTTTCATGCAAACATTTCACAGTCACTTAGGTACATTGGCGCAATAAGTGTAAGCATTTTAGACAGATTACAGAAATGACCTGATCTTGCACTACTCTATTATTTAAAGAATAAAGGAGCAGATTTTGCCTTTAACTAACAATACGTAACGTCTGTTACTTTCCACAACCCAAATGATTCTTGCAAGATCAGCAAGAGGCTGCACTGGGGGAAGTTAAAAGGTCACCACTTGGGTGCATTAGAAAGTAGCTACCTGGAGCATATAAAACACATCCCCCCTAAGTAGTCTTATCCATTTAATCAACAACAACAAAAAAAAACACCAAAAAAAGAAATAACTTGACTTATTCTCACCAAACTTTTTCACCACCCTGTAGTTATTTTACTGTGTTTGAACTTTACTTCCTCCTCAAGCTAATACACTTCTCTTTCTTCTTTTAAAGACACTTCTAATCTTTCACTCAGCAGTAGACGATTGTTGAATAATAGAATAACAAGCTTGAAAAGAGCAAGAACTAAAAGCCTTCCCAGCAACTTACAATCACATAGAAAAACCAGTCATCTTGTAACAAAAGACATCACATAAATTCATCCAAAACATCAGCAAGTGAATTTAACAAGAAGTCAGTCCTATTGATTGTCCCCATTTACCTGTTGTGGAAGTTCACTGATTAGGTACTGAGCAAATTTTTGCAATTGGTCTCTTTGTAGCCGAGACAAGGACTCAGAAACAGGTGCTCGTAAGCATACCGCAGATGCCTGGATAAAGAAGAGGATATATAAATTGCCATCTACAGATCAGGCATAATGAAGTGCCCACTAAGTGGGCAAAGTGTCATGAACAGTGGCTATGCTGATGCATATCATGCTTGGTCTCTTCACGTCATTAAGCAGAGCACTGCTGATAAGATGCAAATAAGCTGTCTACGTTTTAGCAAAACTGTTTTTAAGAGTTTCTCGTCAAAGAAACTGCCTTAGCAGCTGTGCGTAAAATCTGTTGTTTCTAGCAATTGCACAAATACTGGCAGGGATTTTGCAAACAGTCCTCTAAAATGGGACACAATTCTTCAAGCCTCTGGCAAAGCAACCAACAAAGCGCTGTGGGGGGCCATTTCACAGACTCACAACTGCCTCATTTATCTCACTACAGATTTTTTTTTTCCCTTAAAACCAGCCTCTTCCCATATCTTCAAACAACAAATTATACAATAAATATCAGTTTCTTAACTTTGTTCACTACATGGAATAAGAAGTACCAAATGGAACACAACCAAAATTTAACCTAGAAGCAGGAAAATGCACTTTGATAATAAGGATGCTTCTGATATCAATTTATCAGCAACAATATCCCTTGGCTTGTAATTTGCTACAAAGCAGCTAATATACACAAATATGAAAATGCTTTCGCTGTTACCTTTCAGGTACAAGAAAGGACTAGGCAGAAAGTGGTCATTTTTATCTTACAGAGTTGAAATTTTGAGAGTAAATGCTGTTACTGAAAATTTTGAGTTTCAATATCCACTTTTAAAAATGAAGCTATTTTGAAACAGAATTCTTTTTTTTTTTTTTTCTCTTTTTTTTGACAACTTTCCTGCCTTAAGTACAGAAAGTGAATTGATATTCCAATGATTACACCTAAGGATGAATTTAAGCCTATTGCAATTGCTCATTGTGAAATGTTATTAAGCTTCATCAGGTTATGAGCACTCATTTAAAGAAATTGGAGTTGATCATAACCACGTTAGCTATAAAATATTCTGAAACAGTAGAAAACCTTCAGTTTATTTCAATCATCCACACTTCATCCTCCCTTAAAATAAAGTTCTCATTGCTTCATAAAGACTGAAAAAATAAACAGCTATATAAGTCTGAACCCCCAGCTTGTATATTGCGTGTTGATTGTACCTGTTTTCACCTGAAATCTTTGGAACAGGAAATACCTACTTTCTCCTTTATACAAGGCCATGCAGAATGCTAGCAGTCAAGTAAAATTATAAAGATACTGAACGTTTGAAATCTACAGATCAAAAATGACACTTGTCTGTCTCAGTATGAGTTAAAACGAATGGACGTACATAAAGGCCAGTAGAGATCAAAATTACTTTCCTTCTGCACCCTCAGTGATCCTACAATCAGGTCTTTTAATAAAAGACTAACTATTGATGATCTTGCACTCCTTGCAGAACTGAGAAAGAATGAATAACTTTAGCATTTAAGTGAGAAACAGGAAGGGCCCAAAAAACAGCTGTATCTACTCTGAACAATTTGCACATTATCAAAGGACATTCTGCAGCTTAGAGTTTCAGTCAATTCACACTGCAGACTGCAACTATGAGTGCACATTTGCACAATCTGTAACCAAAAGGAGTGCCAAGAACAATTTCCCTAAAGAGTGCTCATGTTGCATAAAATTGTAATGACAAGAGACTCAGAGAAGTGGATGCTGGGGGAGAGCAGAAGTGTACTTAAAGGCCTACATTGTGTATCCGGAAGAGACAGAGCGCCACGACGTGAGCGCACCACTTGGCCCCAGCACCACAGGTACAGCTGCATGATGTGATCCTGCATCGGTCAAACATCACTGCCACATTGTATGCACCTTTGGGTGACATCATCTGCGGGGGTACCACAGTGGCACTCAGATGGAAACCTGTTAAAATTCAAAAGTCCAAAGTTACTACTGTGATGCCTGGGAGACAGATTCAGATAGCATGAAAATTAAACTGCGCCATTTAAACAGCAAAATATGTCTAGCAACAACACCTATACTGGGATGGGCATCAGTTTAGAGTCTCTAGCACTTCTTTCTTCCCAATCAATTATGGTAGAGTATTAGCAGAGAGACATAAGACACTGTAAAAGGTTAAAAGAAACCAAACAGATTTTAATATATTAATTCACATTTTACAAAGAAAAGCAGGACTGCTGAAAAGCATGACTTTTTGATCACAGGATCAAAGTTAGGCTATACCTACTTCAAGCATGACCTCAATTAAGCCCCGCAACAGTGCAGAACAGGTTAGGTGACTTCCTGAGAATTACTTCCAACTCTGTCAATTTTCACAATTTTGTAGGGCACTAAAGAAGGCAGCACTTGTGCCTCAATACTTACTATTAACTTGTGTCTTCAAAAGCTACCAATTTCTCTTAAATCGCATACCTACTTACACTGTTGCAAAAATCCTATTTTTGTAAACCATGTACTGAGAAAACAACAACAAAAAAAAATCCTACTTGATTAAACTAGAATAGACAAAAAAAAAAAAAAAGAAAAAATTCAAAAACAACGCTTAAAAGAATCCAGCCCCGCTATTCAGTGAACGAATACATGGATTATAAATCTAATTTCAGGCAAAATAACAAAACATTTCAACAAGTCTTGGCTTTATGTAATCTCATATGCTATGCATCCCAGTTGTACATGCAATGAGTCTTCCTCTACAGCCAAGGGTTGTCCAATGGCACACACATTACAAGCAGGAAAAGGCCATCAGGAACATGAATCTTCTGTTTGTCTTTAAGGTTCCTATCACCAGTAAATCAGCTTCTACAGCAACGAGTATCGGCCTCAGACCCTTTTTGCCAGTCTCAAATTCAGTCTTAAAGCAGCAAAAAAAGTATCAACATCATAACCAAAACTCAGTCCAACAATCTACCTTAAGTGAAAAAATATGGCTTGTAATAGACGACTAAAAATTTCCCCCTCATCAGCACAGGCAAACACATTACAAATTCACACTATTGAACTTTCATTATGATCTTGTGAGGTTATTATAAAGATGGTGTTTGGAGTGCACATGACCTACTACATTCCATCTAAAACAATGCGCAGTATTTCTTCCTCAAACTACAATCCCACACCAGTGCAAACTTACCTTACTTAACCTTTCTATTTTTCCTCTTCACCAGAATTCAAATCCTCTTCCTGATGCGGGTGATTATTTTGATTAGTACACATAATGCCCCCCAAGTTCTTTGGCCATTTTAGCAATTGGAACAGAATCAAAACAAAAGAAGGCATTCACCACAAAATTGCTGTGCAGCTTATTACTACCTACAGTTCTAATTTATATTCCACACTTGGCTAACACAACCAAAACAGTTCAGCTAGTCCTTCTATTACACTGGAAGCACCTCGGACTAATGCCAAAATGCCCCAATTTTCACAAAAATAAATTCAGCACTTCACAAACTGCAAGTGTGGCAATTTTACAGCAATGAGAAAAACAAGTATTCTAAAGGTGCTAGAGAAGAACAGGTCACAGCCATGCACTGTTTTCAAGCTCCTACCATGAACATTTTATTTGTATATGAAGACAGCTAACTGATCAAATGCAAAGGGAAGAACTGCTACAAAGAGAGAAAAAAAAAAAATCTTAAGGGCTTCAGCATGACATCACAGCTTCAGTATAATTTGTAGCTGGATGAATGTCTGCCCCTGAAACTGCTAGTTCAAGCAGACCTGCCTTGATTCTTTTGCCCTGCCAACCTTGCTGTGCTGAACAACCACATGTAGAATGGCGCAGGAAACCACACGAGGGAAAATACATGGGATCTATTAATGACTACCACAAATACCAGGCCAAATACCACAATTCAGTTCTCACTGCACAGCTAATCAAAGTCTGAACCTGCAGAGACAGTGAGGGGGACCATTCTGGACTTCCTATCCCTATGCTACAGATAAATGAAATGATCAAAGAGCACTTGTTTACAGCCTGGCTGCAACTATTTTTTCAATGGCTGACCACAGCCCTAACCTACTAGCTTGAACATGAGGACAAGAGCCGTGCCTACTGCACATCTAAGTGATTCAGTTACTTCACGGGGATCACCAGGAGCATTCTTCCCTTACATCCCCCCCCTGCTTCCACTACCTGATAACAGCCTATCTACTCCTCAGAAAGCAGTACATTACAAAAACCCCACTTACATGCACCAGCAGTATTAATTTTGCCACTGTATGCAGCCTAACAAAAAAAACTAAGATGTATTCTATTCTTGGCAAGCTCGACTCCCACGAGGCCTCAAGAATGGGCTGCAGGCCAGAAGAATTGCTCTGTCAGGAGCATCACTCCACATGCCACCATTTTTCTTAAATGCTCTGTGCAGATTAAGTTTAGTGCTTCTGTGAAAATATTCAGGCTTTCTACAGAGTGAGTGATCTTCTCACAAGCACCAGATTTACTTCTTACACACAGAACAAATTTGTCAAGCAGCCAGTAACAATGCTTCAGAGGATGTTTGGTGCACTAACACTAACAGGAGCAACCTACATCATGCAGTGGTAGCACTACGTTGTCCAGTGTGATACTCAATTAATACATGTGGTTTTATCAAACAGAAAATCAGGGAGTAATCAACTGCTGCATGGATTGGATCCCGAAAAACAGAGATGCTTTGTTTTTTGGTCCACAACCCATCATTCTCACTACTCTACCCCTAAGCCTTAATCTTTCAGGAAAAACATCCAAAATAAATGTGTGCTTCCCACTGGATATAACCCAGTTTTCAGAATTTTAGGATAGCTACGATGGCTATGTCAATGTCTCTTGCACTTATATTTATTTTAAAAATGAAAATCTTTTATTGAGAAATTTAAAGTTGTTTTTCTGGGTTCTATTAGTCCTCATGATTTCAGGTGGAAACACACAAATTTGAAACACCCCAAGCCAATCAGTAAGCAATTGGAATTAAACAGTTTAAGCCATCTATGAATTAACACCACCCTCTTAAGAATACTGCTTGTATTACGGTTTCCAGGATTTCTTTGCTGATATTTGACAGTTCTGATGCCTCTATAGCAATGGTAGCAAACAAGCTCTATTATTCTGCATGGAATTTAAGAACCTTTCCTCCAGGTTTCTTAGGACTAACAGAAACTGAAAAACAATACCTGAACAAAGACCTTTAGATAGAAACTAATGCAAGGCAATTATGGATATATTTTTTTTCTTTTTAAACCAAGTTAGAGGAAACACTAAAAAGCACAGACTTGATGACTCTGCTTGAGATGTAAAAATCAAGATTGAATCTGCTGCTGTATTCCTCATTAACAAGAATGAAATATAAAGTAAATCCCTGAAGTTATCTAAAACACACCTATTTGTGAACATCAATAACTTCTTCAGTGTAAGGAGGCAGGTAGATGACTGCTACAAAAAGAATGTGTGAGGGAAGACCTACAAAAGCCCATTATTTGTGTATATACAGTACAACACTCTAAAGAAGCAAGTTTGTGGAATGTAATGAAGAAGTGCTATTGTTCAGAAATTATGGCTATGGATTTGCATGTGGACAAGATGACCACGATTACTCATTTACGTTGGAAAAGGAAAAATATAAGCCTTATAACAGACAGCCCCTGCAAAGGAAATGGGACAGAAGAGCACAAAAGCACTGTTCAACCTTAGTCCTGTCACAATATCACACTACACTGCTTACTCTTCCTCAAAATTAAACACGCTCTCAAAAAGTTGCTTCATTTCTTATTTATTTTCACGTTAGTCAGTACATGAAACTTGAAACTGCAGCCACACACTTTAAAATTATTAACAGCAATGAACTGAACATCCACCCACTGTCCTTCTTCTGGGCTTCTATTCATGGGAAAAAAAAAATCCTTCCACTAGATAATGTTTCTCTGCTAAGGAGGAAACAACATTACTGTTTAAACAAAAGTTCCTTCCTTCCCTTCCAAACACAAAATCCTTTGTCAAGAAGCCCAGTTGCTGTACATGTACTGGAGAAGTTTCTCCCTGGTGCTGTTGTACACCACCTCCTCTTCCTTTCCTCCCCCCTCTAAGCATAGGTTTTGAACTAACACCCGCAGACTTTGTTAATTTACATTCTTCCACACCTCCTTGTCTTTTTAATTTATTACTGAGACATGTTTTGACAACAGTGCAACCACAGAGTATTACATTTTTATGTTCTTTTCCACTGTTAAAGTTGCAGGAACTACTGAATTTCAGCAAGTTTCATTTTAACTCATTTTTTTCTCTCTCAAATGCTTCCCTGCCTGAATTTCAACCTTAGAGGTCTTTTACAGCATCACAATCCTGACATTAGCAGATTACGTATGCACTCAAAATTCAGTTCTAACTTGATTTTGTTCATGATCCTAAATTATTGTCTGGTCTCACTAACAACTCAATATACCTTATCTATGAGGAAGCACTTCTTTTTCCAATAATTCCTATTGGAATAATTCCAATAATAACTATCATTACTACAGTAGATAACAGTCTAGATAAAACCATTCTGCACCTTTTACCTCATATTCAGAAAATAGGTTATAAATGTCTTGCAATTTGCATGACTGTCTCCTTCTCCCTCAACATTCACAGCATGAGTTCCTTTTCTATTCTTTACTAAATGTATTCATTCAGTTGATCACCAACACTTAGGCATTGCCAGTATCAGAGACTGAACAGGCTCATAGAACTCCCCATCCCTCATCTCACAGAAACAGAGACTTCCTTCCTTAATGTTATACATCCATTTATACCATCATAGTTCCCACGTGCTGAACAATAAACTAATTCTGAAGTTTATACTTTCAGAAAAAAATAATGTCTGCATTGAATTGATGTGATCCATCTTGACACACACCAGTGTCTTTATTTCACATAATTCCCTCCTATCTAACAGCTGTCACTGGAAAAGATAACTCAATATTTTTCCTCACTTAAAACAATTTCATGAAGAATCCAGAGTCCAGTTTTTTGTTTATGATTAGTTTTCACAACCATAAAATGTTAAAATAGCAAGGTAAGCGAGAAGAAGTGAGGATAAAACTCACTGTCTAGCAACAGGAATTCCCTTCTGCCTTAATACTACCAAAGTACCTGTATTATGAATACAACTATTTTGCTGTGAGAATAACATTTAAGCCTGTAAACTTCATCTCTGCCACAGAAACACTTCAGGCAAGGTATTAATTGGACCAGACTGATAGAAAGCCAATTTCTTTTTATTAATGAGGAGTTTAAGCATTATGGAGAAAAGGCATTCTATAAAGTTTTCCCCAAAATGTTGAAACTGAGTAAGGGTCCAATTTGCAGAACTAATCTGGCTTTTCACTCAATTTCACAGCTGAGTTGACAAAGGCTGAAATAAACACAACAGTCAGCTTAAGACATTACACAAAACACGCATAGCATGGAGTTTAGTCTAAGATACAGAAAAACTAGTTTTGAGACATACTTTTGGGAAGCTAAATGAAATCTAGAGACATGGAGCTGCAGAGTTCTTACCTATCTGGAGAGGGTCTTTGACTGCCCTCACTCGGAACAGCTGCTCCCCTCTCTGGAACTCGTCTGCACTGCCATTAGCCAAACATGAGTACAGTCTGGAAGTGAAAAACATAACAAAGCAAGATTAGTAGTTTCTGAGAAACTTCACATTATTATCTGAAATACAAAATCATTTACAACCTAACATCACTTACATTCCAAAGTCAGCATGTCACAGTAAGACCTCCTTGTACTTCTGGACGAGTTGCCCACATGGTCATGTGAGATTTTTTACATCTGTGCTCATCAGACTAACGAGCATGTACGACCAACAGCTGAAGTGCTCTGTTCTATCACAGGTGATCTTTATAACTGTATCAGTACTTCTGGCACTAACTCCCCAACCCGAAACTAAAATGTTAGATGAAAGCATTTAAGAATTGTCAGGATGATTCTTTCTAAAATACCTCTAAAATACAAATACGTCTGCTATCCTACAAAATTCCAGATGCATGGTTGCATTGGTAGGCAACCTACAGAAAAAAAAGCTTCAGACAAAACACATTTGTAAAAGATTTAACAGCACTGAGTTTCTGATTATGCACTCAATCAATTTCCCCATTGGGAAACATAAGAAATACAGTTATTTCCCTGGCTGTATCTACTCTGATTACTGATGTACTCAGCAAATTCTGATTCTCCTACTTACACCAATTAAAAACTTACAAAGTACTCTGAGAGAGCCCTCCCCAGTAATTTCTGAGCTCAGCTAAGTTCTGATTGAAGCAACAGATTCAAACTGGACAGAATACCACATAAGATTTATGTAAAGATAAAAGTCCACAAATAGGTTGCATAGTCAAGCAAACTAAGGCAAGCATTTATCCTGTTTCAGTTACGCACAGAACCTACACATCTATATGTTCTTCCTGGGATGCAAGCAGGGCAGCTGAACCCACAATAAGAATCCATAACGTTGCACATCTCCTACAGTAACCCACTTGTATATTACAAAGTCCACATACCAACAGCAGGAGCAGCCAATATACAGGACATTATATGGACAGTGACTGTTCTCTAGCGAACAGAGCTTTCCCTTAAGCATCAGTGAGCAGAAATAGTAAGCATTACCTAATATCTTCCTCATTTTCAGGGAAACTCCAGAAGGCAATCCGAAGCTGTAGTTGCTCAGGAACTGGAGGATAAACTTTTTCCACAACCTCAAATGGAATGTGAAATGCAACCTGTTTTGCAGACAGTTCCACCAATGGGATCACCAGCCCATCTGGCAAGACAAGAAACAAAATGCAATTAGCCACTGAGGGAACTAAACAGAGGAGAGGCAAAAGGCACTAGAGCAGAGAGCACTTCCCCGCCTAACTCACCGAATTCAAAGACATATTTTGATAGTACAGTGAAAGGCAGCACAGAAATTTTCTAAAAAACTGACTACTTGCCAACCTTACGTTTGTTTTCAGCCCCTGATTCATTAGGCAGCATCCCCTTCTCACAGATTAGCAGTCTTTTATTATCACAGGATTATTTCTCCATCACCAGTGATTTTTATTCTACATTATAGATGGAGCCTATCTTTTACTGTGCTATATTCCCATACACAAATGTGAGAGCACAGATTGTAAAATATACAGTGATGGTTAAGTGAGTTATCCCTTTCTTTACTGCCAGCAGATACGCAAGATTTTAGGGGAAAGTCATCTTATTTCCCCTTCTGACAGCCAGTACAGCTAACTAAAGAAAATCACTATTGTTAATTAGTGCAGCAGTCATCTTAAATGTCACTGCTGTTACTACAGTAGTAGATACCATAGAAAGTGCAAACCGAGGTACACCAGTACTCAAAATTGCTCTGAGAAATGAAAGAAGTATTTCTTGGAGTTTTTTACTGCAGTTTTTGCAGAGGCACTTTATCCAAATCTTTCACTACAAAACATTAAATAAAAAAAGAAAGAGAGAGATAATACCTAAGCAATCTCTACCCTTAAAGGTACAATATCTGAAAAAGACTTTAGTATGAGTTTTAGTATGAAACACCTGTGCATCTTTCGAAGAGACTGCAAGTGGATGGTATTTCTTTTCACAACTATGTGGTGTGGGGTATGAAGGTCAGACAGAAATAGCAAAGCCACACTGGGTTGACAGAAAAGCAGCAAATGCAAAAGCAATCCGTTATTCCATTAGTATGTCTTATTATTACATATATTTTTCTTTACAGTTAAAGAGTTACAGTTACAGTTATGGACTAGGACTCCTACAGTCAGTTACCAGGACTCAACAGTACTAACAGAGCAGATCACTGCAATTACCCTCCACCTACTTCATTACACAGCACAGCTGTTCTCCTTCATGCCTAAGCAAACTAGCTCAAGAAAAACCCTATGACAAGCATTGCTGAAATTACCTGTCCTGAAAATAAAAAATCCATCTTCCAAGTGGGAAGGAGTCAGTACTACTAAACATAAGAAACATACATGCTTTCTGATGAATCAAACAACTGTAAAGCACTGATCTGACAATTTTCAGGATGATCTGACTTCTGCCAGTAATAGGGCAGTAGTACTCAATGAGAACCCCAGGGAGCTTTTCAGACCCCAGCCAGGAGCAAGTTGGGAAAACAGCCCTACATGACACGAGCAGGACCCTACTGCTGGCCACCACTTCTCCCCACAGACCCCTGCCCAACTCCTATGATTACACAACATATTAGCGTGGATCCTTTGAAGGAAATAAGTTCCCAGGAGCCCCTTGACGAAAGGGACCCTTGGATTAACTCTTCCACATAATCTACCAAGACTTCATACAATGAGAAGAAACTGCGGTTTTATTAGAAAACGAGTCACGCGAGCACTGTCGTGTCAGCTCAGCCACATGGCCATGACATGGCTGCAAAAACCACTGTGGGATGACAGTGAGCCTGGGACAAACAAATCCACCAGAAGTATATCAAAGTCAGTCCTACTTGAGAAGCCTTTTGGATTCGTTCTGTTAGGAAGGCTCCAGTGTAAAATCTCATTCTGAGATTTTACCAGATTTGCAGTGAACTAAGGTAACTGACTGACTTCGTATTGAACTCAGTTTCATCAGCTGTACTGCGTTAATAGTAGCCTGCAGGAGCCAGCAGCCAATTAACTGGAACAGCTGTCTTCAGCACGCACTCAGCACATAGTTTTGATATTCTCAGAATAAAGTGAAAGCAATAGCATCTGAAGTGGAAAAAATAATCTAAAAAGCAATAATCTTATCTATAAAACGACGGATTTCTCTAAAATGTTTAATTTTCTAGATGGAAAAAGAGCCGTGGAAAAGAAATGGTAGAAGATAACTGAGAAGTAGAATTATTTGGATGATACTTAAAGGACAAGTGAATTTGCAGTAGCCAAGCTGCTACGTAATGTAAGCACTAAAATTAAGAAGTTAAACTGCCTTAAGTTTCAAGGGTGGTGTGCCATGTACAGCCACAGTGATAGAGACACTTAACCTGCATGGGATTCAGAACACAGGGACTTCCCCATTAGGTCTTCTGTACATTCAGTTGGACACCCTGAGATAAGTGCTTAAATTAGACAATATTTTTCTTTGAATACTAAACAAAGAGATCCTCTCCAAAAGTTTATCTCTAAATACACAAATCCACTACTGGGGGATTTATACCTGCTTACATCAAAAGGTATTATCAGTGAAACACACGAAAGGTACCCCTAAATACTACAAAACACACTTTGAGAAGAAAACAAAAAGGAAAAGTGCTAATAAAGAAAAGGAAAAGGCATTGTATATCCCACTCAATGCAAAGATAAAGACAGCAAGGAAGACTGCAAAAAAAAATTAAAAAAAAAAATATAGCAATAAAATCAGAGATGTAATAGAATATCAATGAATCTGCAAGATACATTTATCTGAGGGAGAAAAATTTAAACTGTGCTTCCTCTTGAGCAGCAGACAAGATGATCCAAAGAGAGCAAAGGAAACTCCTCATGTCTTCCAAGAATAAAATTACAGGCAAAGCATAAGCAACCTCAACATTTCTGACCTACATGAAACCCAAATCCCAGGTCTAGAAGGGAATCTCAGAGATAATTTGATCTGTACACCCTACTAGCAGGCAGGACCAAGAACTTCTCAACCATTTGGAATAAATTGTGTCCCATCTATCTACTGCTATGTGGAACACACTTTTACATGAGGACCATCCTACCCTTTTTGTTACTGTTTCATGTGAATTGATTTTATTGTAGTTTTACAATAGCTATAACTTTAGCACAGACACAACAGAAACAACAGCAACAACAAAAAACCCAATCCAGCTCCAAATAGCTAAGGCAAGTTATGCACACAGAAACATGCCTTCACCAATGGAAGCAAATTCCATGCCATCAGGGCTTATTGATATGGGTGTGCTACATTTCTTAATCTTTCCTAGCACAGGGTAGGCTGTAGCAAGTTGCAGCTAACAATTGTTCATAAAAACAGATGATGTTCCAATAAATTCTTCAGTGCAATAACAGAGTTTTCATGATAGACAAAAAGAGAGAGAAGACTCTACTTGAATAAACAGCAAAATAGGGGCCAGGAGTTATTAAATGGAACTGAAACAAATCCAGCTGGACCAAACACTGAATAAATTTGTTATCTAATGACATTATTCCTATTGGGTTAGTTTCAGTTGACACATGTCCCTAAGAATAAACTATATGTTCAATAGATATGAACAAATACAAATTGAAGGGAACAAATCTCACAGTATGAGATAAGACAGTGCAAAGATAAGACTCACTGTGTTTCATACATACCCGTATATCTTAAGGAAAATAGGGTGATGCTTTTCAGCAGAACAAATAAACCATACAGTAAGACATCTTAGACTGCACTATCTTCTGAGAGATGTGTCTCCAGCTTTGATTTTATAGTTATCTCTAGTCCACATCTCACATTTCCCCTCACCTCTACCGCTGGCCTCAGTCCAAAATGCATCAGGGTGGAACAAAAGTAATACAGCAGATAGACCAAGGAGATGGGGAAAATGAAGCGAAACACTTCCGCTATTAGAAGAGAAAATGAGATCAGTAAAACTAACAAGAAATACGTAGCATGTCATCTTGATCAGTGAAGATGTATGCAGGGGCGTTATAAAACCCGTTTTACAAATCTCATTTAAAAAATGGTATATACTACATTTCTTTTGGCAGGGTTTCCCATGTAGAAAGATAAATCTGTCAGTGTGGAATGTCATTTTAGCATTTAACTAAAATAAATCAAACAGAAATATATCAGTAAGGGCCCCAAACTTAAGGCAGTGACATATTTTCTCCCTAGTGCCCCTTGAAACCAAAAAGCACTGTGAGTTCTCAAATATGGGAGAGCCATGCAGTGAGCTATAACATACTTAAATCAAACCTCTTAAAAATGGTGATCTTCTTGTTGTCTTCTGCACATTTCTGCTGTTGGTTCTGTTTTAATCTCCCTTTATTTAACTTTCCAAAAATTTAATCTCAATGTTGATGCCTTGAAGAAGTATGTGTCAGTGCAATGTGTTCCTTTCAGTCTCCAACTATGCAACAAACATCAGAAAACTTTACCTTTGTCTTGAATTCTGTTATACTTAAGGAGAGAATTTTGACTGCACAGTCACCCAAGGTGAATATTGCAAAATCAATCATGACATTTTTAATTAAAAATTTAGTCTCCATTTTGAATATAAATTATAACTCCAAGATGTTTAGGCCATTACTTACATCTCTTTCCCTATTCTTCTTCCATTTTGTTGCATAATCAATGTGATGTTAAAAGCAGGATACATGTTTTTAAAAATAAAAGAAATTCACTTTTGAGGACAATACACACTGCAAATGTCTGAAAAAAGGATATTTTCACTTCCTTCAAAAGCATTTCTCACACAAACCTCTTTCCACAAGGCCCATAAGAAGAGGCATTCAGGAAGGAGCAGAGCCAATTCAGTGGTCACCAACACACCACCACCTGCTTTTCAGTCACACTAACATTTGACACAGGCAGATCACAATTCTGTCACAGAATCATAGAATTGCTTACGTTGGAAGGGACTTTAAAGATCATCTACACCAACCTCCTGCCACGGGCAAGTTTGCCACCTACCAGATCAGGCTGCCTAGGGCCCCATCTAACCTGCACTTTAGGAGTGCCTCCAGAGATGGGGCATCTGATTAATGTTTATAAATATGTAAAGGGAGGTGGGAGGCAAATGGATGAGGCCAGATTCTTCTCAGTGGCATGCAGCAATAGAACAAGGAGTAATGGCCTAAAACTTGAACAAAGAAAGTTCTATATTAACACGTGGGAGAACTTCTTTATGGTATGGGTAACAGAGTACTGGAACAGGTTGACCAGAGAGGCTGTAGAGCCTCCTTCTACGGAGATATTCAAGACCCATCTGGATACTTAAATGTGTGACCTATTGCAGTGTATCTGCTTTAGCAGGAGGGTTGGACTCAATGATCTCTTGAGGTCCCTTTCATCCCCTATGATTCCGTGATCCACAGCTTCTCTGGACAGCCTGTTGTTGTGCCAAAGTTGAAGGAAAGAGGATTCAGGATAAAAGAGTTTAAATAGAACAGCTTGAAAAATTTCCATCATACAGACTCACAGGCAATCCGAAGGAGTAGCTAGAAAGCTGTATGACATAGTAGAAAAAGGATCAGCTAGACCTGTGCCTGGACTAATGAATCTAAGAATCTAATAAAGAACACTGGATTAAAACCGAAACAAAACACCCACCACCACCACCAACAAAATAACTAACTCACTCGATGCACTCTTCCAGGCTTGCATGGTAAGTCTTACAACTAGAAACTCCTTTATTTCCTAAAAAATCACCACACACCGAACTGTAGATGACCTTCTGCCATCACACAGTTGGTCTCTACACAGTTGGTGTAGTTTGTAGTGGACACACACACGTGTGTATCACATTGCTCTGGCACAACTGGAGCAAACTGGTGCTCTCTGGGCAGCTCAGTAGACATACCAAAGACTGAACAGGCACAAAGAACAAACTCTTGCCCCAACAACAATCAGCACAAGAGAAGAAAATCAAACTGGAAGGCTGAGGAGCAAAGAAGTTGTGCTAGTCATCCCATGGCCTAGTCAGACCTCCAGGACTGAACCAAGGTACATCAATGTCAGACCCTGACAGGTGAATGGACACAAGCAATGCCTCCCAACTCTAGTCCAACTTGACTACCTACAGAATGATGCAATCTGAAAGGCTGAAGATTCAGTGTAATACTCAAATAGTGATTCCCAGCTGCCTTGAATTAGTATTCTCCTGTTTTAGATTAATAATTCCGTGTTTCACGTTTTTATTTGTGCCAAGGGGGGGAAAAAAAAGGCAATTTTTCTTATTTTTCTTGTCAAAAACAAGCAAACCACAGTATCTCTAAAAATAGGAGGTTCTTTCATTTTACAGATTAAGGAAAAAAATGAAAATGCATGTTCTGGCTCCTAAGATACTTGAGCAGTGTCAGCCTTCAGAAAATAAGCAGCTCCTTTACTCTGGAACAGCTTCTCTCCCAAGTTAAAACAAAGTTTCAGCAATTTCTTTCTTAGATACCACTCCAAATCAATTCTGTGCAAAACTCCCCAGCATTAACAAAGCAGCTGCAATAACAAATGGATAACAGCAGATTCTGGAAGAAATTCTTTAGTGGAATTCATCTATGTGAGTTATTCACATGCTGGAACCGAACAAGAAGGCTGGATAAGAAAATAATACATAGTAAGTGGTAGAGAAAGGATACTACAAATGCTGCTGCTGATTGTTAATCAAGCTTGCTCAGAAATGATGACAAAAGGGAATGTTCTGATTTGATGTCTCCTTTCATAAACATTTTTGTATTTTTAAGATGTCCACATGTTCAGACCAGACTACCAAGTGCAGCCAAAATTTTAAAAACATAATGGAATCGGAATTCACAAGACTTTCATTTACCTCTTATTTTCTTCACCAAGGGTTATACAACTCTCTCTGCTTTTCACCACCATTTTTCAGCAGTGAAATTACATTGAGAGTAAATGTGGTAAGGTAGCAAGTACAGAGATATATAAAACCAAGCTGAAAGCAAGAAGAACTTGGGTAAGCCTACATCAGATCTAACCCAGAGAATGACATTTTTATGTTCAAAACAGTTGAGAAGTGGAATAAGCAACAGAATGTTTTCATTCATGTGTACTGGACAAGACTCATGAGATTCATAGCTAAAAGCTTTAAAAATACAAATCCCAGATGGGGAGATTATGGTCCATAATTAGAAACCTCCCACTTAAGAGAAAATCTGATGCAACTATTACCACACAAATTCCATTGCTACCACCACAATAACATTTTAAGAATGGCTGTTTATTACTTTATCCAATGCAAAAAAAGCTAATTTTATTACAAAAAGGTGTCCAATTCATCCTCAAAGTCTCAGCTATATAAAGCAAAAGCCATAGCACGGAGTCAAATGTAAGCTCCACCTGGCTTCTGAAAATTGCCCAGTGCTGCAATACAGTTGATGTATGTAGCAAAAGTATTTGCTTGCTCAAACTACCTGTTTGCTCCTGTAATTACACTTCATTTCAAAACCAAATACATACATCTTTTGGCTAAATCTATCTTGACACCACGTCTTCTGTCTCCATAATTAGGAAGCAGGAAAGAGGTTTGCTTTTGTTTTTAAACTCAAACCTTAAAACACACCTACACACCAAAAGCCAATACTTTCGTTTGTTTGATTTGTACACAAGTCTTAGTAGATTTGAAAAATGCAACACTAAATTACATTGTGGATTTGTGGTGCATAAGTACTTTGGGGTTTTTCTCAAGTGTCAGTGAATTCAAACATGTTGAGTCTTGCAGTTCCTCTTCTGGTCATCAGAAAAAAAAAAAAGAAAAAAAAAAAAAAAAGAGGTCTACTGCCCAGTTGGTTTTTACACTCCCTTTCTACACGCATACCAAACTAAGAAAACCAGCTGACTTAATTTTGCAGATCATCACAGAAATAACATTGCCGTCATCCTAAGATCAAGCACAGAGTACAACCCAAACCAATTTTTCACCTATCACAAGAGGGACCCTACATACCCAACAGAACACATATTCAACTCCTCCTGGCAGCTGTTTCAACATCTGAGTGAGCTAAAAAGTACTTTATCCTGATTGTTTTTCAGGTTACATCTTCCCTGTCACAAAGCCAACTTCTCATTACGCTACCACAGGATTTCAGGAAGCATACAAAAGCCCTCCAACAAGAAAACTGGTGAGGCTTCATAATCCTATCTAATACCTCACAAGAGAACTAGAACTTAGAAGATGCATGAGTGTGTGGGCTCCAACAGTACAAACCTACCAGGAGTTTAAATGAGCAGGAGTATGCAGAAACTCCCATACTCATGTCCCAGCTTCCCCTACAGAATTCTTCATTTCTTCCCATTCTATGTTACCAACAGCAAAACCATCTGCTGCTTATAAAGTGGTCGTGACCTGCCCTTGGAAGAACTTTCTTCTGAGATGCTCTAGTTACCTGTGCCTCTCCTTTAGAAGTTAAAGCAACACTGAAAAGAACAAGCAATCATGCATCAAGCTGCACCAGGGGAGATTTAGGCCGAACATTAGGAAATACTACTTTTCTGAAAGAGTGGTCATGCACTGGAATGGGCTGCACAGGGAGGTGTTGGAGTCACTGACTCTGGAGGTGTTCAAGGAATGTTTGGATTTTGTGTTGAGGGATATGGTTTAGTGAGTACTACTGGTGATAGGTGGATGATCCTGTAGGTCCTTTCCAACCTTGCTGATCCTTTGATTCTGTGATTCTATGGATAAATGAACATAGCATCTTAGAACAGAGCTGTGCAGAACACAACAGAAGAGTAGGAAAGTATCTACAAAGATCACTGAATCCAACTTCCTGATCACTTCAGGGCTCACCAAAAACTAAAGCACATTATTGAGGACATTGCCCATTAGTTAATCATCTTAATGATTAAGCCACATTTTAATCATTAAGAAATTACAATGTACCTAAGTAATGTAGCACCAGCATTAGCAGGGGCACTTAGCACTACTGAACAGACCTAAACCAGAAGCCTGACGCTTTCTGCTACAGGACTTCTTAGAAAATGATAAAAGGAACAGCCCTTCACATCAAAAGGCTACAATGAACATTCTAAGGGACTTCAGTCTCAACACACATTTTAGGAGCAGTTGTTTGCTTCTACACCTCCCAACTTTATCTGTAGTTTCTGTGCCAGCAAGAATACTTTCAGAGGTACAACAGGGCAGTATGACATTAATAAGAAAAATAACCAACCCTGTTGTGTTATTCTCTTTTCACCTCCGGTGAACATGACTGAGGACTTCATTACATCCAAGTAACCTCTAACTGACAAGCAGATAGCCCAGTACTTGACCATCCCTGAGGCCTCTTGCACTTACCAGGCTGAAGAAAAGCTGCTTGTATGAAAACAACCTTTGCTCTCCGAAGGTCAGTTGGCTGAAGAACAGATTAACCTTCTTTCCATCCCAGTTTGTGCTCCTTATGCCCTCACAACATCCTAGCTGCAACATTCTTTATGTACTGGAAACAAGATCTCTAGAAAGAACACTTGATTTCAGTCTTCAGAACCTCAGGACAAGGCAAAGGTGGAAAGCTACAGGTAGAATTTAATAACCAAAAAGATCTTTGACGGAGAAGGGAAAGGAAATTCAGGTGAAACCAAATTTCATGATTTCTGAACTCCAGGACAGAAACATTTGCACTTTCCCACACCACTGAACTCACAGTCCTAAGATCTCACCAGAAGATCCCAATCACTTAAGTTCTGCCTTGCAGTTCACATAAGATTTTGTTGCAAACATACACAAAGTATCTACAGAAAATATCTGCTTTGAACGTATCTCAGAACCTCTCTAAACACAAGTCCATCTCAGAATGGAAAGCTGTTTTTTATACTCAATTCTATTGCTTCACTCTCATGCAGCAACTGTGAACACCTGCACAGAGCTGTGCTGATGCAACCAGAACATTTGATATTCTGCTGATGCCTTATGCGAGATGAGATTTATCAGTCTCTTCAGAAGCTCTGAATCTTGAGAGCAAAATGTCAGTAGGCTTTTTTCTCAGCTCTCCCTCACTGTAACACGACTGAGATCCAAAAAACTCTAGCACCGGCATTAGGCAGGCAATGCAGTGTCCACGACTTGACAACCTCCTCTGGAAATGCAGACAAGAAATTCTTTATCCAATCACCCTTCAATTTCCCTCCCTAAAAAAGGAATTCATTTCAAAAAAAGAGCAGCCTGGGCAAGCAACCGACAGCTGTTAGAAAACCTAAAATGAGCAGCAGATTTTTGTAAAGAAAGACAGACAGTGCTACAAAACACTGTATTCATGCCAGGGCTGGCCAAGGTTTCACAACAAAATGGGCAGCTTGCATTCAGAGTAACTCTACAGCTGACGAAGCAGATCAGCTGCAGGCTCGGCGTTTTCCTGGCACCGCTGCTCCGCGCTCCTGCAGACGGCATTCCGTGTAACCCACACCGTGCGCGCAGAGCACAGAGATCAAACAGCTCCTGCTTCCTGCAGGGAAGGCTCCGTGCTACCGCTCATCTCCACTCGTGCCCCATGCAAAGTATACTAACATCTCAGACTTCACAATTATCCGCAGCAGTCAAGGACAAGCAAACAAGTGACAAAGATCAACATGGATCAGATACTATTCAAAATGCAGATAATGGAAGATAAACACAAATCAAAAACCCAGACTGCATCGCAGCTGAGAACCTATTTCTACCAAGTATATTGCCATGCTTTCAAATGCTGAAAGAATGTCACACAAAACACCGTGCAATCTACACTATTTAAAGTGCTATTCTCAACCATTATTATCCACCCTGAAGTTGTGCATGCCCAATTAATCCCTAACCAGCTTTATCCTATGCCCACATCCCAGGGCTGCATCACTCGGCCTCCAAACAAACACACAGCAAACACTGAGGTGCTGCATTGCAGAGCATTATCAGAATGAGATCTCAGCCCATTTTAGTGAATCTTATAGTAAATTTATTGTCTGAAAAGAATAGATCAAGGATGAGGCCTTCTCACCCCTAGGGTGAAAAAAAAAAAAATTTAAACATCTGTCAGCAACTCGAAGAAGACACTGCCTTTTGGTATCACCAATTGAAAACCACTAGAGGTTTAAAAATCCATTACCTGAGACGGGAGTCAAAGTTGCACACCTAAGAGCTTCTAAGAAAATTCCCACCTGTCCCCTATTTTCACCTTCTTGGGCTTTGTAAAAACCTCCCACAACGTAAGCTCAGGTGTGTGTCTCTACAGGAGGCTACCATCCCACCCACTGGCACTCCCCAGTGCAGCTCAGGGATGCCAGCACAGCCCCAGCTGCCACTGTGGGGGCCCAAAGGCAGCCGTCCCCAGCCTTCCTCCAGCTCTCCTTCCCTCTCACTGGAAATAAGGCATCTGCCCAATTACTGTTTGGTTCACCATACAGCAAATAAAAGGGAGGAGAGGCCACCTCACTGACAACTGAGCATCAAGGATACATGGAACAAGCCAGCAGCTGCAGAACGTTTACACAGGAGGAACCCATTACAAGTACATCTATCACTAACACTGCGCAAAAACAGTAACAGAAGGAACACCAGAAAACTGTGAGGCATCGATCGTGTAAATTTGCTTAGTCAGATGGATACTATCTCCCAAGATATTTCCAATTTTACAATACTGAAGCAAAGTCAGTCATCTTCCGAGAACATCCCTGAAGTTTTGAAGCATTTCCTGCTCTTAACCAGCAAGGGAAAAGTAACTCCCGTCCTTGAGAAGCATAAGCAGCTTAGCTGAGCCTGCACACTGCTGCTTTAAATGCAGTCCATTAGGCAATGAAAACTACCAAAGGCATTCAGGGTCAAACAATTAACTTATATACAACAGATCACCTTCTCTCCAGGCCATGCATGGAAGTTATATGGAAGTGTAAGTTGCAAATATTTTCACACCTGGCCCATCCAGCTAGCTCTGGTAAACAAATTTACAGCTGCAGCTCCCTTTTTGTCCCACCTCAGCATTTAGTGACCTAAACATGACGTAGCAAAAGTAATTACATGTAACATGCAGCAGAAACCATGAACAGCTCAAGAATTAAGCGATATCCTATAGACTATACAAAGGCATTAGATTCATGTAAATAGTAGTAATTTCATTTTTAAAGCTATTAATTACAAAGTAACTCACTGGCAAGACTATAATGAAGTTTACGTGTGAAATACCTAACAGTATTTTTTACATCAGCAATTGGTGCTTCTTAGACACACGGAACTTAAGCATTCAAGCCACCAACAAGCTATGCAATCAGCCTCCAACATGGATTAACAGGGCTTCATGTTTGCACACTTTCCAAAAGACAAGACAGATGCAAATTTACCAAGCAAGAATTCCAGCAAAGGAATATTGGGGGGGGAGATGAAAATGTAAGTCTCAAGAATAACAATGTGTCAAATACACAAAGCCAGGCAAACCTGAACACATATTGGGATCTGTGAAAATTGAAGTCCTACCAATACAAGAAATAAGGCATGGATAGATTCCAGAAGGTCATACAATACTCAATATTCACAGCTTTAGCAAATTTTGCTGTGTTCCAAGGAAGAATCTGTCACATACATTGACAAGACGCCAGTAATAATGGATTGACTACAAGTAGGCATTGTTTCAGTGAACAGATCTAAAAAGAGTCCAGGTGGCAACTTGGCTAACTTTGCTTCAAGGCTACATCACTTCTTCCATTCTTTAACTCTGGCTAGGGACACATGCTCAAAGCAGCATCTTTACTAATCTTTAGCCTAACAAAAAAAATGTAATAAATAAAAAAAAAAAAAAGTAAAATAAAGAATATAAAATGAGATTTTAAATGTTTTCAGACCTCCACTAATGCATTAATCCTGTTTACCACTACTTCAAGATGGCAAATAAAGGCCATCACCTACTTGTTTTTTCACCTCTCCAAACAAAAGAGGAAGTCAGAGTTGGCCCAAGCACTCACCAGCCCCACTGGTTCAACAAGTCACCTCTGAGTGTCTGAACTTGTGAGGAAGAAGTGCGACTGGATGCCTTCCTGTAAAGTTTCCCACTGCTTGCAGAAAACCACAGGGCAATAATTCTTTTATCATGGTTTGCATCTACATTTTTGTAAAAAAATATGGACTTGTTTTTTGTCTCTGACCTTCCTCTTTCACCTTCTCTAAGGCTGTTCTCTCCTGTACTGTAGCACCCAGCTTTATTCCCAAGAGCAGATGTGGTTTCTCCTGCAGACAGACTTTTTTCATCTTCCCCCTTTCTTATCCATTTATCCTTTCCCTTTCTTCTACATGCCAATCCTCATCTCATATGAAAAAGGAGCTCAAAAGCTACACTATTTGTCCCACAGCCGCAAACTAAACCTAATGGTCAAAAGGAAGACAAAAAAGCCAATGAAGCATCAAAAAATATCACTCATGTTCCCTACCTGCAGCAGCCATCTGAGGATGTTAAGAATTTGTTTAAATACACTACTCCTGCAGCCCTTCTAGGTCTCCTTCTGAGAAAAGGGAACCTCTTAATTTCCCCATTTTTTTCAGTACTGCCCATTTATCAACAGATTCTTATTTAAATACAGAAAAATCAGCACATATATTTGCCAATTGAATACACATCTTAACAGAATAAACAAGGTCAAATGTAGTTAAGTACCAACATTTTCTCCTTTCTTTTGTTTTTGTTGGAGTAAACTAGAAACACTAATAATGACTCATAATAGTAATGTTTGATTAAAACCAGACAGTTTTCACAGAGCCATTTATCTCAAAATACGTAGCTCCACAAAACTGTAACGGGTATATCACAGCCTGACAAAGTTCCTTTGTTTCATTCTTTTAAGAAGATATTATGTTTCCAGCTGTATGGAAACAAATACATATGAATGAAATGTATTCAAAATAGCACTCTCTCTATAAGCCACATCTTCAGCTGCTAAAGCACCAATAAAAGCATGGTCAAAGAAATCAGTTTCAATGTTTTCTGATGCTGAACAAGCAGGAGGTGGCACAAGCCTTGCCAGAATGTTACTGTCTTTCCATAGATGAAGAAACAGGGAAAAAAGGATGCATCAAAAAAACCACACAGATTCTAAGCAACATGAGAATCTACTTGTTGGTAAAACTGTGTATACTCATGGCCCACGAGTACACAGCATCAGAGGAGGAAACTTAGAAAGGCTTGGACAGGTACACTCTTTGCTGTGTAAAAAGCCAGCTGGAGGGCTGGGCCACTGAGTGGTGGTGAATGGAGTAACATCCGGCTGGCAACCCGTCACAAGTGTTGTTCCCCAGGGGTTGGTATTGGGGCCTGATCTGTTCACTATCTTTATATAAAGGGATTGAGCATACCCTCAGTAAGGGAGGAAGTGTTAAACTGCTTAAGGATAGGAAGGTCCGACAGAGGAATCTGGACAGGCTGGATTGCTGGGCTGAGGCCAATGGGATGAAATTCATCAAGACCACGTGCTGGGTCCTGCACTTTGGCCACAACAACCCCAGGCAATGCTACAGGCTAGGGGCAGAGTGGCTGGAAGACTGCATGGAAGAAACAGACCTGAACATGTTGGTCAACACTTGGCTAAATATGAGCCAGCAGTATGCACAAATGGCTACAAAGGCCAACAGCATCCTAACTCATATCACAAATAGTGTTGGCAGCAGGAGCAAGGAAGTGATCATCCCTCTGAACTCAGCTCTGGCGAGGCTGCACCTCGAGTACTGTGTTCAGTTTTGGGCCTCTCACAAGAAAAACATTGAGGCCATGGAACGTGTTCAGAGAAGGGCAACGAAGTTGTGAAGGTTTTGGAGCACAAGCCTTATGGGGAGCAGCTGAGGGAGCTGGGATTGTTCAGTTTGCACAAGAGAAGGCTCAGAGCAGACCTTATCATTCTCTGCAACTCCTTGAAGGAGGGTTATGGGAAGGTGGGGGTCAGCCTCTTCCCCCGCATCGCTAATGATAGGACTAGAAGGAATGGCTTTAAGTTGTGCCAGAGAAGATTCAGGTTGGACACTGGGAAAAATGTCTTCTCTGAAAGAGTGTTCAGGCACTGGAATGAGTTGCCCAGGGAGGTGGTTGAGTTACTGTCCCTGAAGGTGTTCAAGAAATGTTTAGAAGTTGTGCTGAGGGACATGGTTTAGTGAGGAAATATTGGTGGTAGGTGGATGGTTGGACTGGATGATCTTGGAGGTCTTTTCTGACCTTAGTGATCCTACGAATAACATGTGTGGCATTTCAAAATTAGAACCAGCATCTTAAATATCTTGTACATTATGCGTGGTTGCTCTATAATCTTTAAAAATTTCTAACCTCTCTATATTATTGAGTTTAACATATCAATTTTACTTCTGCAGAGTTTGGAAAGGGGTCAAAAATGAGAAAGAGGGAGGAAAGAGCTTATGACAGATAATATGTATAAGAACAAAGTTGAAAAATCAACATCTAGCCATTATTCTATTTAAAAGTACTCTTACAACTGCTTTTCAGACTTACAATTTGGATGGGGCCCTGGGCAACCTGATCTAGTGCCTGATTTAGTGGTTGGCAATCCTGCCCACAGCAGGGGGGTTGGAACTACGTGATCTTTGGGGTCCCTTTCAACCCAAGACAACCTATGATTTTAGGTGACAGAAAAAAAGCTGTTCTCTATGAAATCACAATGAAATCTTAAAAGAGATGTTTGCACTTTAAAGAGCTAAATAATGCACTGGTTTTGACTCTTCCACTATTTACTTAGAGATATAAAGCTCCAAACAGTATCAAAATTAATTACAGATATTTTAAACAGACAAATATTTACTCCGGAAGTTCATTAAAGTACATAAAACATCTTTTGAAGCTGTGCATTCCTTTCTTCCCCTGGAACAAAGTACTGTATAATAACTAGGACAGCAGACAATTAAGAGGAGATGGTTTCTGCTCCCAGTTTTGTAACTGGCATACCAGACATTGATCAAATCACTGATGCCCATTTCTGTTCCTTCAAAGCTATACTGCAGGGGGCAGGGAGGCTGTTTGCTCAGAAGACTGTCCGTGGTCCTTGATCTTTACTTTTTTATTGACTTCTTTATTATTTCTGGTTTGATATTTCTTGACATTTAACTCACTGTATTATCTTTTTCTCAACATACTAACATGAATTGTATCACTCTGTTATCATGGACTATCAAGAACTTGATACAGACAAGCAAAACACTCTCTTGTTCACTAAACTGAGATGCACACACCTTTCCCTTCAATTGTGCACTAGTTTAAAAACATGTAGGGTCAGCTTTGTCATACTCAGTAGCCAGGAAGCTCACTTCACCACTTAATAATCCTGGGCATCAAGACCAAGCAAAGATTCATAACCTACACTATGCAAGCAGCAGCCTTCTCAGTTGCTCAAAACCAACATCCACTTGAGTACTTAAAACACTTACAGTCCCCCACCAACTTTTGTAAATAGATATAATTACTGAATTTACATTTGCTTAAAAATGAACTTTTCCACAGTTATTACACAAACACTGCAAGAAAGACATTGATTTGAGAATGTCCAGAGAGGGAACAAAAGGGCTGTTCACAAGATGCATCTGAAGTTATTTACACAACTTGTATGCAGAAGAACTTTTACTCAAGATATATTATATTAGGAAACAGACTTTCATAGATCTGAACAGTTTGAACAGTTCAGTTCTCACTTCTTTTCTCATTGAAGCTGTGAGAAATAGAAAGTGTTAAAAGGCTTAACTTCTTCTTTATATAGGTTATTATATGGCTTTATTGCTGTTCCTCAAAATGAACCAGAATTCCAAACTTGTAAACTTGCATATTAAATCACATTTAACTGACAGCTCTTCAAACAGATCATGCTGCCGTACAGTAGAAGCAATACCACTACAGAGCACGAAGCTGACAATACCCCAGTGCAATATGCAAAGCTCCTGGACCACCTTTGCACACTGAACCCGTCTGCCTTCTGCAAACTTCCATCTTGGCAACTGTCAAAGAATCACTAAAGATCAAATGAAGAGTCACAGAGATTCACCCACATTCAGGATGTTAATGTTCAAAAGGAGACCCAGAACAAAACAGATTCTGAAACTGAATAATCTGCCTGGAGATGAGAATAGATTTAAGCTCTAACTTACATTTTTTCCCCTATTTTTTACTTTTACTTATTTCTATCATAAATAAATAAACACGTGTTCTCTTTTGCAGCAATGGGTTTCACCCCCCAATGCCCCCCTCTAGTGACCCCAGGCATACAGTGGGGGCACAGCTCCAGGCACAGCACTCTGCACTGCCTGTACATGTGTATCCTGCTCACTCTTCCCGCTTACAATAACAAACCACATAGAGATTAAAATACCCGCTTTAAGTACTCAAAGAAGAAAACCATTTTTACAGTAAGCATTCAGAGAAGTGACACATGCAACACACTTACATGTGCTAAAACAAAGGACTGTTTTAGCACGTGTTATCCTGGGTAAAATACTCAATAAAAAGACATTTGCATTTAATTGTTAAGTTACACTTCTCTAGATAACTATAAACTTCAAACATGAAGTGCAGCTCGAGGTGCTTTGTCTTCACTCTGTTTTCACCTCAGGAAAGAGCTACTTATCTACAGGTAAAATATATATAGATGGGTTTTATTTTTATCCTTTAGCAATGAAGAACAGGCCAAAGAAAAATAAGGGAAGAGGTTATAAAGAAATGGATGGGAAACAAAGGGAGAGCACAGTCCAGCAGCCAGGCTTAAACCTGCCTCCCTCCCATTGCTTCACCAGAGGCAAGCATGCCGCAGAGAACAGCCCCACTGGCTTCAGTCCACCCAAAACACACACAGTGATCGCAGGTCATTCATAAACACAGGGATCTCTCAAGGGGGAAGGAAGGAGAAAAACACAAAGAAAAAGCCACAGGAGCTAGGAAGGCCTCCCAGTACAAAGAGGAGACACTACAACATGGAAAGAACATGCAAGACTTCTTCAGAGGGGAAGAGAAGCCTATTTAAAGGAAGAGGTTAGATGACAGCAGCAGAGTCAAAAATGGAGCGGCCATTTCCAATCATGGCAGTAAAAACGCATTTTTCCAGACAGCTTCCTGAAGGGGTTTCTCCAGTGCCACTCCTGAAGAGAGGAACTTCACACATTCAGTTACCTCAAAAAGGCTCAGGAGCGCACAAAAGAAATGAGAAACATGTGAGAAGCATTCAACCCAAAAGGCAGAAGTATCACTGCATCGTGACACAACCTTCGGGTTTGGCAGAAACTTCCGGACAGCTTCTGAAATGTGCACCACAGCTCTGGAGCCCTGCATTTAATGATGCCCATCAGTCCTGCTCTGACTTCTCTGCAGTGCCTTCAGCTCTACTGAATTGACTTTGCCACTGCAGCTGGCAGAACCTCTGCACAACACTCAGCTTGTGGTTCAGCTGCTGCTGTGCAGTGAGACAACACTGCCAATCACTATGGATAATGGGATGCCGTACAAAAATAGGGGAAATCCACTTACTAGGGTGAGAAAATACAGAGAAACCTTTTTCCTACCAGCAGCTAAGCCTCCACTGTCACGTTATCTTTCCTCAGTGGACAGCTGAGCTCTGCTCATTTCATAAAGTATTTGCAATATCCTGTCACTAACATTCAGATTTTTAATTCCTATGAAGAACTCAATAGGCAGCTGGTACAATACTTCAGTACAATAGTTATTGTTTGGGGCTTTTTAACATTATCAGTGGACTTGTATATACTGTAAGGAGGTATTTAGGCTGAAAGAGATTACACTGTATCACACTAAGAAAAACCAAACAAGATGCATTACATCTGTATCTCCCAGAAATACAGACATAACCTCCCCCTTTCCATACCAGAGGCACAAAAGCAGCAGAAAAAAAAAAAAAATAATAAATCAACTGCAGCTGTCCAATACACAGTAACAGCAAGAAAAGAGCAAACCGCAGCGTTCATTTCCAGCTTCCTCAGGCTTTGAGTGGGCACTCCGTATGACACCAACACTCTCCTCCAAGAGCAGTCTAAAGAGCACACCATATAAATTCGAAAGAGATTACCTGTTTCTCCTCATGTCTGCTACTGCAATAACTCTGTGAGAAAGGGTTTAACTTTAATTTATTGATTTCTAACTGGCAATCTCGAGGAAGAAGTGTTGCTCTCTAAGCCATTTATTGTTTGTCCTTATAAATTAATGAAAATCAGCCACCGTCATTTTACCTCAAAGACACAATTCAGACTTCTACCAGACTGCCTCCCTAAACCGATCACATCTCCACCTCAGGCTCTGTCTGCCCTCTGCCAATCATTCCCTCGCTACAGCTTGTACTTTTGAGGCACTGTGCCCATTACTTAACATGGTGGGCACTCCTAACAGTTTGGAAGTATACATAGGTTGTATAATGAGAATATTTTCAGGAGATGACTGCCTGAATCATTCTTACTTTAGCCCAAGGCTTTTTTTGGACTACAGTACATAATGCTTGAAGGAAGGAAACAAAAGATCAGGTTTACCACCAGGTGCCTATTGAGTGTAATTTCAATGCAACTCACCATCACACTTTCTGTAGAAGTGAATGAATAAATACAAGCCAAACAGAAAATATTGTGAACACACTATTTACCAACCCTACAGTATTTGCAGCAATTTTTTAAGTGTTTGGTAAACACCGATTCTTCAGAAGCTGTAAAAGACTAAGGGTGGGAAAACACTTAGAGGCTCTGAGGAAGAAACAAAGCCACAGTAGTGAGTTTGGAGATCTAAAGATAATTGATAACAAAACCCTTGGAGGTACACAATAATAGAATGGCTTAGATTGGAAGGGACCTTAAAGATCACCCAGTTCCAACCTCTGGCCATAGGCAGGGCTGCCCCCCACTAGAACAGCTGCCCAGGGTCCCATGCAGCCTGGCCTGGAGCACCTCCAGTGATGGGACATCACAGCTCACTGGGCACCTGTGCCAGTGCCTCAGTCTGAGTAAAGAACTTCCTCCTAACATCTAACCTAAATCTCCCCTCTGTTAGTTTAAAGCCATTCCCCCCTGTCCCATCGCTATCGGACCGTGGAAAAAGTTCATCTCCCCTCCCATTTATAACCTCCGTTCAAGTACAGGAAGGCCACAGAGAGGTCTCCCCAGAGCCTTCTCTTCTCCAAGCTAAACAAGTCCAGCTCCCCTAGCCACCAGGCTTACACCAATTGCCAGTGAAAAATGCAAGTACTCTAAAAAGTGAGAAGGAAAATCAGAACCGTACTGGCTCTCATAATGGATTCCAGGAAGCAAATGTCTATCTAGAAAATTGGAGAGAACATAAAGAGGGTGCCTTGCATTGGTAGAAATGCAATACATTGGTGGAATGTAACTTGACTAGAAGAAAGTGAGTTGGAGCCATAAAACAACTTGAGGAAGCAGATGGTTCTGAAAACACCGCAAAGACATTGTTCTTCAAAACATCTACTCACAATGACCTGAGCAATGTCTGCCCATTACTTACTTCAGCAAGTACAACTGCATGTCTCATCAATGATGTATACAGGCAAATATCAGTTACAAGCATTATCTCATTCAAAAAGAAAAAAAGATAGGTAAAAGCAAGTAATGAAGGCAGTCCATTATCCAAACAAGGCATTTCTAAAATAAAAGTTCAAAACGATTTGCTAAGTTCAAAAGGACTCTTGGTTTCCCCAGAATAGACATGCTTTGCTGAAACTTCCTCTGGGATTTCAGCACAGGTGAATCAGTGGAAACCGAGAAGAGCCAAAATCCAAGGGCATCTATAAAGGAGACGCAATGGGCTTCTCCTTCACACTATCAGTTCTACATTTGAAGAGAATACTCTTGTATAGAAAGTAACATAAGAAGACTTGACCAAAAATTCAGTGAAAATTAAAAGAAAAAGAACCATATTAATGGTAATATTAAAAACACTTGAGCACAAAGCAAAAGCTGCAAAATTTAAAAAGCCTGCAAGTGGTGGGGATGGTGGTTTGTTAGTTTGTTTAAGAATAGGAATCCCCAGCCAGCAGCACTTCCCTCAGTCTCAAGAGGATTCTCTTTCAATTAATTAATGACGAATTGGACTCTCACAGGGACAAACTCAAGAAGTTAGAAATCCTCTGTGTTACATAACCCATCTGACTGATCCCAAATCAAAACACAGCCTGAGCTGCCTGACTGGAGGAAAAGGCTCACAGAATGTAGTTCCTCTTGGCTTCCCTTCGCATTTTAAATCAAAGCACTCTGCATCTAACCTCATTTTTTGCTCATGTAGGAAGCTATATCACAGGCTACTACACAATGGTAAACCGTGTCAATAAAAAAATACACAGGCTGAATTGAGAACTACCACACTTTAGAAGACTCAGTATGACTAACATGCCCAGGATTTGGCAAGTTCTCAATGTTGCTTTTTCTGACTACAAAAACAATGTCACAAAGAGGTGTTAAAAATAGTTAGATCTGCACAAGTTTCCTGAAATCCAAGCAGGTTCCAGACAATGAAAGGTTCCAAGTCAGCCCAGGCTCACTGGCAACACACTGCATACAAGAAAGTACCTGCAAGAGCTCTGTGTCAACGGTATTATGCATGAATCTGTAGAGTGGATAAGTAATTATTTAGGCAACAAATCCATGCTCATGCACTTCTCAAAATATCCCCACATTACAGCAAAACCTTTGTACAAAGGAATTAGATTTCTCTGCAGATAAAATCTAAAAATATGAATTAAGTACAAACAATGCCACCCTTGCCTACACAGGCTGAGAGGTCTGCAGAACCTCGAACAGCAACATCACCATAGGTGTAAATTATTACAATTATCACAACAATCATGTCAGCTGTTCTGTTTCCCGTGACAAGTGAGACACCAAAGATTTCAAAAATGCACAATCTACTGAATCAATTTTTCATTTTAATACGCAACAAGTGGATGCCAATAGAGGAGCGATTGCTGTTTGCTTTCCAATTTGGTCAAGAGAGCCAAAGGTACTGGGCTGGGCCCAGGAAGACACAAAATCACATACCAAAACCCTGGAGATCACGCAACTAAAAACCAATCACCTGTTCAAGTACCAGTCTGACCGGCAGATCTCACACAAACCAGTTTTATACACCTCTGCTGAACTAGAGTCTTTCCACAGCAGCATGTTTTCAAAACCTCAGTTCCTTGCAAGCACATTACTAAACACAAGACTTAAAGCAAAACATGAAGTTTACCGTGCCCAACCCTTAGTTCTGCATCTCCAGATTCGCAGCTTCAGAAAGCTAATTCCAACACTATCCATCCTCTTTGCACAAATAGGATGTTTCATAGGAAAGCCACACATCCTGCCAGTATGACCAGGATACCAAAAGCCATCCAAGTTGGATGTGCATTCAGCATTTTTCTATCTACTTCTTTTAATTAATTTCTTTTAAATGCCCATGCAATCCTTAGCTCTACACCTAATCAGTCAAGAGACGCAGACAGTTCCATATCTGGGACAAGGGACAGTTCACATACACTAAAAGTTTAAAAATTAAGCTGCTCTGAAAAGCCTGTGGTTAATGCAAAGTGTACTTTCTAGTCCCAACCTAGTGATAAGTGAATGTTTGTTCATAGCATAACACTGCCAGATTTTAGCACAACTCATTATTAATTGAACTCTCAGCCTAAGGCCATCACTCAGAAGAGAACGAAACTTTACAGCTCAGTCAGGGAGGCAGTAACAAGGCAGCTATGGTTGCAAAGGGCAGTAGTAACAGGGAAAGCACTGACACCAGACTGAAAGAAACAAAAGGAGATGAAAGGAAAAGTAGGAAACACTCGTGCAACTTCTTAGCACTAACTTAGCAGCTATACAGTGGTTTTAAAGATTTCTTTTTTTTCTTTAATTCCTAATGCCTTTTTCCTGTCTACTATTAAAAAGAACCAACTGTCAGAAGAAAGGAAATAAAGCAACTCTTCTGAAGCAGACACATGGCGGTTTGCTTGCCCCTCTGTCACAGTCACAAGGCCTTCTCGCTCTACTACTACAAAAGAATGTTTTCATTTTAATAGAAATAAGAGAAAATTACAGAGACAGGTAAGAGAAATAGATTGTTCTATACAAACATGTGAAGCTGTATAGCAGTTGTAAGAACCTTTATGATACCTTAGTCTAATTTAATCAATGTAACTAGGACCCAATGTGAGTATAACTATTCCCGAACAAGTTTGTTCTTTGGTTACCAAAGGCTACTTTCAGATTTCCAACAGCAAGTTCAGAAAACGTACTCAGAAAAGCAGCACTACGGTATGACTGAGATCACACAGGTGAGAACTCATCCAAAACTCTGCTTTGTGTTAACATCCCACATAAACTCTCGTCTCAGCCTGCAGTCAGAGCTGCCCTCACAGCCATCCCACACCGCCTTCTCCTCACACCTTCAGCACCCTGTGGCTCTCCTCACCCCCAGCGCCTCATACCTCTGCCACCACGTGTCCTCAGCACACCCGAGGATGCCAGGCGATCTCACCTTTCATTTTGACAGTGGGAGAATTGGGTCCGGCCGATTGCTTCCGCCATCCTCTCCAGTTCTGGCAAAGGCTCTCTGCCTCTGAGATGAAGGAACAAAGGGAGTCCTCCTCAAAGTGATCGGAGTCCTCGAAGGAGAACCTCTCCCCGTCCTCCCACTCCGCAAACATGAGTTCCATCACATCCAACAGGCGACACGGGGAAAAAAGAAGAAAGAAGGAAGCACAACTGCTCGCTTTAACAGGTGGATGGACCGGAGGGTTCCTGGAGTACTTAAAATGTCAGTTCCGTTCAGGTCCCCGTGTTACGGTACCAGGAAGAACAGAGCAAACGCTACCTTGAAGCGGGAGAAGCAGGAAACCAACGCAAACTACAGGGTGGCTTATAAAAATCCCAGAAAACGAGTTCTTAAAAAAAGTTTAAAAAATGTTTATGTCCACAAAGTGTGTCCGACCCCGAGGGGCGGCCGCTACGCGGACAGGCGCTTCCAGCCCGGGCAGGTGCGCGTCTGTCACAGCCCGGCGCTCCCGACGCCAGCAGCCCCACGTTCGGACCCGCAGCGGCCGCGCACCGGCCGGGGCTCCCTGCGCTGGTGCTTGTCTCACTCACAGGGAAAAGCCCCGCCGGGACCGGGCCTCCCCCCGCCCGCGGCACCGCAGGAACGCCCCCGGGGGGCGGTGAGCCCGAGCGCCGACGGAAGGAGGGGGCTCGGCGGAGCCGGGGCGTCCGCGGCGGGGGCAGCGCGACCTCCCGGCGGCTCGTCACCGGCGCGGGCGGGCGGCGGGCGGCGGCTCCGGCCTCATGGGGGCGCGGGCGGGGAGAGCCCGGCGCCGGGGGCCGGCGGCGAGCGGACGGACGGGCTGGCAGGCAGGGGCGGCGCGGCGCCGCTCCCGTCACGGCCAGAGCCCGCGGCTCTCGGGGCCCGCGGCCGGCAGCGCCCCGCGCGCGGACGCCCCCCCGTGCCCGGCCCGGCGGCGGTTCGCTGTCCTGGCGCGGCGACGGCGGCGAGTCCCTGCCCGGCGCGGGCACCAAGATGGCTCCGCGCTTCCCAGCTTCACCTGCGACACCCCCCCGCCAGCTGAGCCCCGCTTCCGCCACCGCGCTTCCGGCTTCCGCCGCCGGGTGGGCGCGTGGGGCATGCCGGGCCGGAGCGGTGGGGAGCGGTGCCGGGAGCGATTCCGCGTCCCGTCACCGATCACCGTGGCCGTGCGGGCAGTCTGGAGCGGAATGGGGGAAAGCCGTGCGGCGCCTGAACTGGGCGGCGGTATCACGCAGCAGCCGTGCCTCTGTGAGAGCGGAGCGCTTCAGTCTTTCTTATTTTCTTTCAGAATACTCTCGCGGAGCGGACGGGGTCACGAGGAAACGGCGCGGGGCCTCGCCCTCCCTGCACGGCGGCTCTGGGGAAGTGCGGCTCGTGCTGAAGTGCGGCGCTGGGCCCTGGAACGGACAGCACGCAGATTGTGCGAGGAGGAAATATCGGCTGCGTGCATCTGGCGTAGATCAGAGAGCAGGAAGTTGCTCGGTGCCCTTTCCGATTATTATTTTTGTAAGATGTTTTAGGAAGGGAGACAGAGTAGAGAGAAGGCGCCGTTCTCCACCTGTTTTATTTCCTCATACAACAATAAATTGGAGGAGCAGCTTTCAGAAATAGCAGCCGCAGTGTGCTGCCCTCGGGGGTCAGGCCAAAAAGCCCCTTTTCTTCATGCCAGAGCCGGGAGGAAACAAGGCAGGTGTTGGGAGCCAGGGGAGCATGACCAACTCTGAAGTTAATAATGAGAAAGTACTCCACATCCTGTTACATAAGGAGTTACATAAGGTTTTCCCATGCCTAGGTTGAAAGCTTCTGTTTCAGCTTCTTCTAAAATTCTGTTTTATTTTAGAGATCTGTTCTGCTGTGAGAGTAGAGTAAAAAAATGAAGGCTGAGTTCTCTCTGTAAAGTGATGCTGAGAAAGCATCAGCTGAGAAACTATAGGCTGCACCTGTGTCTTCCTGTTTGTGCAGAGGGAAACATGTGAATGATAGGGAAAACAGAATGAAGTGCTGAGAAACAGGCATCCGAGAGCTGAGAGAAACTGAAGCATCTCAGATCAATCAGCACGTCCCTCAGTGTGATTCACCTCAAACAGAGGAACAAAAAACCCCCCGTGTTTAGTGATGGATCCTCATAGTGAGCCTTAGAAGATAACCTTGTCGTAAGGGAAACGTTTACATGGTGTGTTCCTACATATGTAATGCTTGCCAGTTTAGTATTTAAGATCTCAAAAACAAATACATTTCACTAAAATGTGCATCAGTTGTATTTTTTTACCTGTATGAATGTGGGATCCCTCTGTTCTTCCTACCAGTAGGAAAAATGGAGCAGTCCACAGTTTGTTAATTCTCAGATCTTCCTCTAAGACTTCATCTAATTTAGTATGCTGTTGTCTAAAGCTGCTGGACTTAAAATACTTGCACAATTCCTTTAAGGGATGTTCCCGAGGAGATATCTGAGGTAATAGATGGATGAGAAATGTGTTCACTGTATTCCTATTAGCTAAATAAACTCTCACATTAGTAGCTTTCTGTGCTTTTTTTTTTCCCCAGATTTTCTTTTCTTTTTTTTTGTTTTTTTGCCAGCAGGCTGTCTGTATACATTTTCACTTCATAGGAAGAGCTAATTTACGCTCATGCATACGTAGCTATGGCATCTGAAGGGTCATATAGTCAGTTACACAAGCATATTTGTATTAAAACCTATGAAATCAATTCAGGAGCACTGAAATCTAAACTTTTTTGGGGGGGGGAGTTGGGAGGGGGAAGCCCACAAACTTACACAACCTGTTTTTCAGCTAGTGAAAATACTATTAATTAACAATAGATGTTGTAACAACCCTGTTAGCTAATGACACACGCAGTCAGGCAATTAGGCAATTAACATGCTCAGTCCCTTTTATAGTGTGCAGGGGCAGGCAGAAAACAATACTAGGTATAACATGGAGATTTAGAGCTTCAAACAGACTGCTTTGCCCCTAGTTCTGTGAAATCAAAATATCTAGACCTTGGTTCCACAAAGATGGAAATGGTTGGATAGTTAACATCCTCAAAAACATCACAGCAGGGCATCAAATGCTGACCTTACTGATAAAAAGTTCCCCAGAGGTGTCAGCGGTAGTACCTTTATCACTATGACCCCAGCTGGTACCCCAACATTCTCTACACTTGGTATTTCAGTCTCATCCACGGTTTATTGTCTTTTTCCCCTCATCAGTAAGCTGTGGCTTAGGAACCTGAATATCACTTCTCTTTTTTTTTAAGGAGATTCGGAGCTGGTACCTTCTCAATTAAGAATTTACCAGACTTGGGGTTTTGTTAACTTCCTACCAAATGACTTCAATTGAAACTACCTCAAAATGCAATGTGATAGCCATCATTACAGACAAAAGCACTGACCTGCTGATCAGTTCAAATCTGACCCAAAGCTATAGCTGGGGTTGATACAGCAGTAGATCATGGTGAAGAATGCAAATCTGATGATTTTCTTCATCCTTCTGATAAAAGATAATTTTCCTCAGACACAGTCCACCACCATCTTATGAGACAGAGTACGAGAGCTGTTTGATTTTGGGAGGACGGAATTCCCGTGCTTGGGACAGTAAGGAAATTGGAGGAAAGATGCAGTTTGCCACAAAATTTGACAGAGACCTTAGGGACTTAAACCAACACAGTGCACAGGTTCTAAGCTAGGCTCACAGGAGGACTGTCAATAATGGATTATTCTGTTTCATGCCATGAGGAAGGTTAGCACTTCTTAAAATAAGATGCATAAATAATTCTTAAATTCAGGAAGCAGGGATCCTCCAGGGCAGCATTTGGAACTCCCAAAGTTGAAGGACGATCTGAATCTTCCTGTGGAAAGAAAGAAGACGAATACCATGACAGAAGTGACTGTGAGGAAGCAGGATGATGCTCCCCATACTTCTCGACTATCCAAGTCAGTAGCCATAAGAAGATGCCCCTATAAAGTATGCATGCCACTACTCCAGGTATAAAAGCTTTGCTCAGTGGTCCTTCATTGATTTGGGGATTTGGCATGGTTCTATTTTGTCTTGCATTGTTTCTGGGTGTTCTGCCAAGTGCCAGGTGCTGTGCCAAGCAGAGTCTCTCAGGCTCTCCACTCCCATCACTTCTGTCCTTGTACTTCTGTTCCCAGACTGCCACAGCCACAGCTCCCCTGCCTGGCCACCTTGGCAAGGAGTGCTCACCATGCTCACTCCCCAGCCTTAGTGTGCCAGAGAGCACTATCCTGTCCCAGGTACTTCATATACCTTCCGCTGGACTTCCTCTGGCTGATGCAGCTGGAACAAGCCTGAAACAGATTAGCAGATACATGTACAGAAAGGACAAGCTGAAATTCTGCAGTGGGAACAAAATTTGTGTAAGCCTACACAAAACCTTGTGTAAGCCAAAGTGAAGCCTTTTTACCACTGGTTGCTGCTTGTTCCTCCAGGCTGATCACGGGCAGAAAACAAGGAGATAAAAATGGTTTTTCCTGTTTTTTGCCTTTTTAGTGGCTGGTCAGTGGGAGTATGCAAATGACATACTGACACTGGGTTTGATGCTTCTCCCAAGTTTCCCAGGTAGTGGCTAAAACTTCCTTCCAAGGGATCTACCACACACATTCTTGCAATGCTACAAAGCCGACATCGTGTAAAGCTAATGGGTGGGTGCATGATACCAAACAAGCCAGGTACCAGGCAATATGATGTAGCCCAATGTGCTAAATTCTGTCTCATATACTTTGGCTAATATGGCAGAAAATTTGTCCTGCATTGCTGTCCAATTGGATTCCTTCCAAGGGATTTACTGCACACAAACACATTTGTACTGCCAGATGACCTGTTAGTGTACAGCACCAGCAATGGAGAGAGAGGCACACATCTTACAGATTATGGGAGTTCTGACAGTTTACACCAACAGGACTCTAGGTCACGAGCTATAAGAAAGCTGGAACACCTGAAGATTTCACAATGCCTTATGGAATGCTGCATGAAAGAAGGCTTTCACCTGCAGGAACAGTGCTCTCCTGGTGAGGAAATATGGTTTACAAGACTGTGGGGGTCTAAAAAGAATCTAAAAATACAGCTGGAGTTTTGAAGTGTGTTTTGATAGGAAAAAGGAGATGAAAGAAGTGCACACTAAGAAACTAAACAGATTTTGTCAAGGGATGAAGAAATAACTATGGGTAAGATTCTTCATCTTGACATGACCTGTTGTAGGACTGGAATGGTGTAAATAGGCAGGTAGATGCGGTGCCTGGTACTGCTCACTGATATCTTTTGTCAACATCACATGCAACACAGCAGTTAGCTTTTACAAGAAACAGTAGAAAATACAAGTTGCTTCAGGAAAAGACAGAGGACAGAAGGAGAGCTTTGCTAATATGACATTTTTCAAATTACAAATGGGCTCATTATGTTTATGCTATTCAACTGGAACAGTCCTTGCTCATGTTCCTTCCCCTTCCAGCTCTGGGAAAACACACGTTGAAGAAATTTCCAAAGAAATCTTGCTTTCACTTTTTAAAACATCACAGGCTGAAAGCATGGAAGAGGTGAGGAAAGTAGTGAGGCAAACAAAGCAAGGTGAAAATTTGCACTTCTGTCTTAAAATGCATTTCAGAAGACTGAAAAAATGTGTCTTCTGGCTCATGCAGACCAGACCTGGGTGTGTTCTTTCTCTGGCTGACATGAGGGAGTGCAGGTGTGATTGTAAGTTTCTCTTTGTCCTTGGGGCCATGGCTTGGAAAGGCACAGCTCATAAACACCCATCCATCTTTTTCCAGCCAACTTACTGCATGATTCAGGCATGTATGTTCCCTTGTGGATCTCCCAACAGACAGAAACTATAGGCACTGATGAAGAGGCCATGAAAAATAGTATCTGACAATCTCAACAGTGCTCTGCTGGGAAGAAAGAAGTCCAGTAAGGAATCCTGCAGAGATGACAAGGCTGCCAGTAGGATGGTTTCTCCCATACAGCGATATATTTTTTTCATTCCTCTTTTCTTTTAGAAGAGTGAAATTACTGTTCAGAATTCCTTTGCCTGCATTACACACAATTTTCAGAAAGCAGCACTTCTCATATTAGAGAGACAAGCACTCACAAATACCCTGAAGCAGAATTGCAACATTTACATTTGTTTCCAGTTTCAAGCTCTCACTGGGGACCAGAAATGAAAGAGTCTGTGCTGCACCCCAGAAGTGTCTGCTTTTCACTGGTGAGTCATGTGGTACTGTACAAGTCAGATCCAGTGTGTTTTCATTTCTAATCGCATGGAAAGTAAAACACATCCTTGCTATGGCTGGAATCTAACACAGACTCAATAACAACATAAAGCACTCTTGAGATTTTATCACTGCTAATGCAATGGGGCCCAGCTGTTCAGCAACATTCTGACTCTGCAAGATTTCATTGCCTTTTTGCATGTAGTAATGCAGTCAGAAATAACAAGCAAATGCACATTTTAAAAGCACATGTATGGCTTTGTTTCTAAGTAAAATACAGAATGTGCAGAAGAATAGCTTCTTGTGCTCAGCACTATGACGCTATGGAAAACGGCAGATACATTTTTGTATCTTAAATTCTTGTTCCTTGGAAAGTGATGGTCTGCGTTGCAAAATCACTTCTAGAAAATTACTGTTTCATGATATAGCAATGCTATTAAGAATAAATATCTCCAGATGAATCACAACCAGCTTCCATTGATATTTATTTCACAGCACTGGAATTGGAGAAGAGATGGAGCAAATAGTGTTTTAGCACATTAGAAGGGAGAGCATGCAGCTTGTTTCCATTGCCATTGCTCTGCATCTAATGCACAAGTGCCTGTGCAAAATGTACATAGATTCCCCAGACACAGAATACCATGAAGCTGAAACAAAGCTACCCTGAGGAACCACAAGCTCTGGGAAAAAAAGCTTTGTCTATTTGGATTGAGCAGTTTCCAGTTTTGGGCTAATGCTCATCACAGAATTTGAACTGATAGCATCACTGGTTCTCTCTTTGGAATCTTATATAACTAGAACATATGTCTGATATTAAAGCTTTCTTAAATAATGAATTTACTATTTGTGAGATGAGTCACTGGTCCATACATGGAAAATGAGGTCATTAAAGGAACACTTTGGAACAGCTGTTAAAATTATTGTTATAATGCAAGAGACTAGAATTACAGCTAAGACCTCATGTACGAACATAACAATTATGCCTCAGAAAGCATAAGATGCAGCTTACAGATAACAATGCCTGTAAGGATTACTGAGCATATTTAGTCTGCCCTCCTGCACTTTGCAGATTGCAATTATAGATTTTTCTTCCCTTTGCAATAATCTACAGGAGCATAAGTTTTCTTTCTCACGCTTTGCTCATTCTGCCATTACCAAGCTGTCTGGTGATATCTTGTATGCAATATAAATTCACAGATAAATGAAAGGAGAAGAATCAACTCAAAAGGAACTGAAAAGGGATGTTCTTCATTTCTCAGAGAAAGCAACTGTTACACTGCTGGCTCTTTTTTTGAAGTTGAGACCACATTTGGACATCACCACAGTTACAGTGGAAAAAAAAAATGAAAGCAATAGTCTGTCTTTTGTGGGTACTGTGTTTGATTCAGCATTTACAAAAACTTAGCAATTGTTAAGTCAGTTTGTTTAGAGAGAGTATTACCCTAACTAGCAATGTTACAGACTTGAAAGCTTCCTAAAAATTCTGAAAAGGAGAGATTAATTCCCTAGCTTTTGTTTCAGTCTGCCAAGAAATACATAAGCAAAGTTTTAAATATAGTATTCCTCCTCTATCAATCTGCAGTTTTAGCAATCAAAAATGGTAATCAAAGGAAAAAAAAAAAAAGAGGTGCTACTGTAGCTGACTCTCAACATGCCTTTGCTGTAGAAGCCAGTTTCTGTATGTGTTGTTGAGAGTGCAATCAGCTGACTGGTATGTAGAAGATCATCACTGTTGGGGAAAAAAAGGATGGTGTACTTTTTCACATAAAGACCAATAGATGCTATTTTGCGGAGCATGTAAGCAGATCTTGGCTAGATGAAATAATCCAGTCACTTTCAGTAACCTTGCTGTGTAGTGTTTACAAGCTTTGTGCATCTTCACATCTTTGTGCAACTTTCTACATGCCATGAAAGCCACTACTTCAGATATAACTGGCCATAGCAACATTTGCACTGTAGGTGTCTCTCAGCACTACAGTCTTTCAAAATATAAAGATGAGTTACTTCAACACTTAAATATAGGAATAACAGATGAATCTGAGGTGCAATTACTACACTATACAACATTTAATAGACAATTAAATAGTCTGCCCATTTCTTCACAGATATTCCTCAGAAAAATAATCCAACCTCAGAGATAGAGACATGAGAATTTTTATTTAGAAATGTAATTAATGTTAGGTCCCATCAGAAGTTTAAGAAGCCAATACGAAATCTGTACGATGCACGATTTTCTCTTAAAAAGCGTTGTCACCATGACCACACACCAGCACTCCATTTAAGAAAAAATAATTTGAGTTTTGTACTCAAAAGTGCAGGTGAGGGTCAGTACATTTTACACTATGTGAAGTTTAACTAGGCTCTTTTGTGCATTTGGAGGAGACACTAAAATACCATGCAAGATGCAATGACTGAAAATTACCTGGGCTGCTGTACCTGACTCTCCCTTTTTTGTTTCAGTAGGGAGTAATGGAGAAAGTATTTTGTCTTAGACCTAACTGACAAAGTAAGATCTACTGCAGAGTGCTCTGTAAAGCAAACCAGTTGACTGTTAATGTGGACCCTCATAGAGTGCTTTTCTTATCTTTTTTTTTTTAACCTGCAGATGTCCTAGACCATAGCCATCCAGGAAGCAAGCTCTCTGAATTGGATTCCTCCTCCCTTAGGGGATTTAGGGATCCTAAACTACATCACCTGCTCCTATCTTCAGATTTCTTCTCTATATATAGAGAACTGTGGCAGGTACTGGCAGTTGTTTGTTCTATGATCTGACTCAGAGGCTACTATGTTTTTTAGGCAGGTGTCCATTTTCAGCCATGTACTTGCAAAATGTTGTGACAAATTCCTATAAATTTGCTGTTCAAAGCTTTAATGCAGTTCCCTAAGTAACCTAACATCTTCTCTGGGTAAGAAAAATAGATTTGTGTCATTCTATCACCATCATCGTTCTCACAATTGATGTTGAATCTAGCAATTTATATTTATCGAGAATAAATAGCATGAATTTAATGAATAAAAGCATGCACTGCATTTCATCAGGCATCTTGTACACAAGGACTCTCCTGCTTCAACTGAGCAGACCCACGCAATGCAAACAGTGCATCCCCTCTGCCTACCTACACCACATTGAAAAAAAGCTTCATCAGCCCAAATAGATGTGCTAAGCCCCTGTAATTGCAAAGACAAGGCATGTTATGACAATAAAGATTTCTCAAGTCTTTATCAACCTAGCGTTGGTTTAAATATTTGGAGAGTTTCACAGAATCACAGAATCACAGAATCACAGAACTGTAGGGGTTGGAAGGGACCTCCTGAGATCATCGAGTCCAACCCCCCTGCCAAAGCAGGTTCCCTACACCAGGTAGCACAGGTAGGCATCCAGGCAGGTCTTGAACATCTCCAGAGAAGGAGACTCCACCACCTCCCTGGGCAGCCTGTTCCAGTGCTCCGTCACCCTCACTGTAAAGAAGTTCTTGCGCATGTTTGTGCGGAACTTCCTATGCTCCAGTTTCTGGCCATTTCCCCTTGTCCTGTCTCCACTCACCACTGAAAAGAGTCCGGCCTCGCCATTCTGCCCCCCACACCTTAGATATTTATAGACCTGGATCAGGTCCCCTCTCAGTCTCCTTTTCTCAAGGCTGAACAGACCCAGTTCACTCAGCCTTTCCTCATAGGGGAGATGCTCCAGGCCCTTCACCATCTCTGTGGCCCTCCGCTGGACTCTTTCCAAGAGATCCCTGTCTTTTTTGTACTGGGGAGCCCAGAACTGGACGCAGTACTCCAGATGAGGTCTTACCAGGGCAGAGTAGAGGGGGAGGATCACCTCCTTCGACCTGCTGGACACGCTCTTTTTAATGCACCCCAGTAAGCCATTGGCCTTTTTGGCCACAAGGGCACACTGCTGGCTCATGGCCAACCTGTCGTCCACCAGGACACCCAGGTCCCTTTCCGCAGAGCTCCCCTCCAGCAGCTCATCCCCCAACCTGTACTGGTGCATGGAATTATTCCTCCCCAGATGCAAGACTCTACACTTGCTGTTGTTAAACCTCATCTGGTTTTTTTCTGCCCAGCTCTCCAGCCTATCCAGGTCTTGCTGAATGGCAACACAGCCTTCAGGCGTGTCAGCCAATCCTCCCAACTTCGTATCATCAGCAAACTTGCTGAGGGTGGCCATTATCCCCTCATCAAGGTCATTGATGAAGATGTTGAACAAGACCGGACCCAGCACAGACCCCTGTGGAACACCGCTGGTTACAGGCCTCCAACCGGACTCTGCACCACCAACAACGACCCTCTGTGCTCTGCCAGTCAGCCAGTTCTCAACCCACCTCACTGTCCACTCATCTATCCCACACTTCCTCAGCTTTGTTATAAGGACGTCATGGGGGACAGTATCAAATGCCTTGCTGAAATGAAGGTAGACTACATCCACTGCTCTCCCCCTATCCACCCAGCCAGAGACAACATCATAGAAGGCTACCAGGTTGGTCAAGCACGACCTCCCCCTTGTGAACCTGTGCTGCCTACTCCTGATAACCTCCTCTTCTTCCAGTTGTCTGGAGATGACATCCAGTACAAGCTGTTCCATCACCTTTCCAGGGACAGAGGTGAGGCTGACTGGCCTATAATTGCCTGGGTCTTCCTTCTTGCTTATTTAAAGTTTAAAGTTTAAACCCTAGTTTAAAGGGTTTCTGTTGAGATCTCAAAAGTTGTGCTGAATCACAAAAGCTCCCTATCTTTAGTCTTACTAGAGATAGTGAAATAATCAACCTAAAGTAAAAGCTTTTCTCTGGTGTGCTTGGTTCCACAAACACAAAGCGTGCAGTCATCTGAATAGTTCACTTGTCCTTTCTTAAACAGGTCTCCATCCCACAGTCAGTGGTTATAATCCTTCTTTCTTTCTAGCAAGTCTGTACATGCAGAAGGGGAGTGGGAAAAGAGTGAAAAAATAGCCAGTAGAAGCACATTTACTTCTTTGCATACAGCTCAGTTTTAAACAAAGCGGATTAATTAAAGTGCAAAGAAGCAGCTTGGTGCTTTGGTTTTTTTTTTGTTGTTGTTTGATTTTTCTAGTTTGTTTTTTGTTGTTGTTCCGAAGGGATTTTGTTCTACTTTTGAGAAGGAAATAAAGAAATGTAAACTTTTTAATGGGTTTCAGCCAAATTCTCCAGCTACATTTCCACCACCAATCTCTCCCACAGTCTTTACCTTCACAGTGAGGAGGGTCCACTGCCCAGGCTAGCATGTCACAGAAGTGGCACAGCAACTCTCTGCATGATCTCTTCTAATGGAAATACCTGACAGCTACCTGCTGCTGGATCCTGAGCCACGAGCTGATGTGGCCATGGGATGTTGGCGTGTTAACAAACACCTCACAGCAGGATTCACTGAATGCATATTGAATTCCTGCTGGTTTGTCTCTCCTGTTGGTCAACAAGTCAACATGAACACAGCACTGAGTTACAGCTCTTTCCTGCTTGGCCCTTTGTGCTAAAGCTGGCCTGACATCCATGTGAAGGCCTGCAAAGATACAAACGGGAGAAACAAGGCCATTTGTTTGGCTGGTGTCAGAGTAGCACAGCATTTCTTTTGGTAAGGCTGATCCAATGCAGCTCCCTCTCCTCATTTTGAAAATCTGTGAGGAGAAAGGTGCCATTCATTTCTGGCAGAAGTTGAGGGATTTGAAAAGCAGGGAGGGGAAGATCAGGTGGTGCAATGGGGTTTCACTCATTTCTTGGAATTGGCCAGTTCTACTCCTGTCCCATTCACATCTGTTAAATCCATATTTTTTCTAAATATAAACGGCTGTAGATGGATCATCCACTTACTCAGGGATCTATTTTGCTAGTTCTGCTTTTTCTCTTCACTTTCACACATAAACACAATCCTACAGCAAATCTCTAACCAACCCTTGGTATCCCCCCTGTGGACAAGCCAATTTTGTTAAGAGTGGCACAGCATCCAGCCCAGCAATCCAAGACTGCCTATGCAGCATACTGTCTTCCCTCTAGTAGAAAGAGGAACTTGAACCCAAGTAAGATACTTTTTTTTAATGTCAGTGACACCTGAATGTTTCTCTTCCTCTCTTAAGGAGTATGGTAGCTATCCTAGTTAGAATATTGCATGGAATAAAAACCTATTTCCTTCTGATTTCCTTCTTCAGTTTCAAAATCCAAAGCCAACTACCCTACAGCTGTCAGTCTACTGTGAGTAAGCTAACTGTACTCTGCTTGAGGTCTGTTCACAATATGAAAGCAGCAGTCAAGTACTTCAGTACAAAATAAGAGACCTGACAGATTTGTAATCTTAACTTCAGTTTCAACTTTGTTTCTTTCCCAAGCATTACCTGCTTTGGAGCTTACTTGGTGAAACAGTGCCTAAGACCACTAAAACGCCCTTAACTCAGCTTTGCCCACTGATATGTTCACGCCAGACACTCTTGCAAAACCTCAGCCATGAGCTCTCAGCTTCACACAAGCAGAAGCAGAAACATGTAGGTGTAGAAACCTCAAAGTCAAACAGGAAGCAAGGGAGGTGTTAACCACAAGCTGCGCTCTCTTTAGCAAGTGCACGTAGGTTCCCAACAGGAGACTGGAGACAGCATGCACAAGAAATTGTATACTATAATATTTTGTACCTGCAGCCATCACCACATCAAACCCCAGACTAACCCTAACAACTTAAAAAGTCACTGGAGCAGTCAGTGGGTTGCTTTTCTAAACAGACCTTTTATACAGTAATGCAATTTCAGCTTTGGAGGGGAGGAAGAAAACAGTGTTCTCACATCAGTGTCTCAATCAGATTATGTTTCATTCCTCCTGGTTCTTATTCAAAATTTGGCTTTGGTCCTTCACTCAGTGACACATGAATCCTAGCATCAAATGAGACAAAATCATGCTGAACAAGTTCATTCAAAAGTAGTGTGTAAAGATCAACAACAACAATGAACTAGGAAACTGATATATCAAATCCTGTTTGTTTTGAGCATGAGTTCATCTGTAGGTGCCCTCTGCCTGTCCCAAATGGCCACAAAATGTGGCATTTGAAGAACTGTTGTGTTGCATTTTAATGGTAGCTAATAGGATAACTGACTCTGTAACATTCTTTCACATATTAAAGCTCCTCTAGAAATAACATTAATACAAAAATTTAATTAGCATAATTCATTGCTGAAAAAAAATCCTAAAACCTGCCCTTGGAACAGGTTCCTATACTAAAAATAAGACAGAACCCCACACAGTCACAGCACAATTAATTTATTAGCATATCTTGTGAGTCATTGGTTTTGATCCAGGGGACATGACAGTTTTGGCACTAGACTGATTTCAGAGCTACTCAGGCCCCTGTTAGTAGAAAGGGTTTTTAATAGGACTGAGTGGGCTGAACAAATGTTCCTTCTTGAAGTGGGGAATTAAATATTTTCTTGAATAAGTAAAAACACAGCCCAAGCCCTTGCTCCAGGTCACAGTGCCTCATCCCACCGGGAGCAGTTCCAGGCTGGTTACCATCAGTGACCATTCTATTCCCATGCCCACAATTTCTAGCTGCAAGGAACTCCCAGAAAAGCTAGCAAGAAGATGTTATGTTTTGCACTGCAGTTCAGCTACTAATAACCTTCCTCTTATATACATAAAAATGTGTCTTTCAGTGGTTGATGGATCACAACAGTTACTTCGGGGATGAAGAGTCTTCAGGATATTGGCTTCAGAAAATAAGGCAGACAGACATAAAGCAAACCCTGTTTTCCTATCCCTGAGACAGCAAATACTCATGTTCCTAGTTCCTAACCAATCCCTCCGCTAATACCTTTGAGGAACTGATTTGTTATTCTCTGCTACAGAGGTACAAGGATTACAGGAGTAATTGAAATCCTGTTCAGGTTCATAAATAGCTGCCCAATTAATTACACCATGGAAACATAATTCTTATAAATCATCTGAAAAGCATTCAGCTACAGGAAATGGATAAGTCTTTAATCCAGCTTCAACTGGCCAAAGCCTGGACTGGTGTCAAGAAAGGGCTGATGAGAGTACCCATGTAGCCCCTAGAGGGCAGGAAGGCACTAGCACTGGGTCCGCCTTTGTAGAGCACCGGGGTATTCTTGTAGGAAGAGGGCTAACAGGAGCCATGTTAGGTGCTCCTTAGACACTCTATCTAACAAATGCTCCCCAGTCACAGAGGCACTGTTTTTCATTCAACCAACATGCACCACACTACTGCAGGAACTTGTCTTACAAAGCATCCCCATAGTGCATCGCAGATGCCAGTAACTGAACTATCAGTTCCTGGAAGGGAGGAATGGGCATTAGCCTCAACCAGACAACGAATGCTGCTAAGGACTCATCAGGTACCCCCTGCCCAGAGTCACATTCTGTTCCACAGATATACCTACAGCAGCTGGCTGTGCTTGAAGGGGCTGCTGCAGCTGCCAGACACTGGGTGAATCAACCTTGGTTGGTTTTTACCTTGCTGTAGGAGGGCTGCCACTAAAACCACACCAGCAAGTTCAAAGCTAGCATACATACATAATACACACACAGCACTGAACACTTACAGCATTGCCTACTATTGAAAATACTGAAAGTAATCAGCAGATGGCACATCTTCCCCTCACAAACTGTTTTCAGTTCTGCTTACCAAAGCTTAAAGACCCAGCAGAAAGAGAAGGCGTGGACAGACAGCTCGTATGTTATCAGGTACCTAGGCAGTTTGGAATGAAGAGAGACAGAGAAGTCACAGTTTTCAAAAGACTGTTTGTAGCGTAATGGACAAGAGTATAAAGCAAGGGCTCTCATTTCCTCTCATAGTTGAGAACCCAAGGATAGATGGGATTCAGTAAAAACAAAAGGCAATGCATTCAGGATCTATAAAAAGACAATTGTACTGTGGAGAATGAAATTATATTGGTTCTCATTGTCAGAAAATACTGAGGCTGTAGAGCTTAGTTGGATTAAATAAGAGATTAAACATTTATGTGAAAGACGAAGGATGTTTACAATATTTTTTTTTTTTTTTTTTTTTTTTTTTTTTTTTTAAAGTTTGGGTTATAAACATTGATACTTCAGAAAAGAAAAAATCATGAAAGTATAGCACATAGTGTTTGAACAGTACCTGGAGGGACAAGTACTAGTACTTTTAATTTGAACAGTGATAGCAATGCAAGTAATTAACATAAATGGTCCAAGAACAAGATTTCCCAGAAAAAAAGAAAAAGGCTGCTAAAACTTGTTCAGTACAAACGCACACGCACTGTGCTTTGACATGTCTGCTGCTGGCCAACGTTAGGTACAAAATACGATTTTGGAGTGGCTGAGTGCTGGTCTTCTGATCAGATAATTCCAGTAATCCCCTGTGGCAAAGCATGTGAGTTTGGTTTGGGCCACAAAGAGGAACAGTGATGTTCTGAACAGGTTAGGACAACTCACAAGTGTGTTTGCAGGTTTGCTTAGCACAAGTAAGTGTAAAACTAGGTGAGGTACTTCCTCCCTTCCTCCTAGCTCACTCAGGACTCACAGAATGTTAAGCACTGTGATTCTCACAGCTTTCATGGTGACAAAATACAGGGGAAATATTTTGAATTGGAACATGGGAATCACAGAATGCTGTGCCAGGTCTGTGTCTCACTTACGCTGCATAGGCATTTTTTCTAACTCCTGAATGGCAACAAGTTAAGTAGGCTTAGGGAAAAAACCTTCAATCCTTTCTATATTTCTAAGCCTGTTGGGGTTATGAGTATAAGCTAGAAGTTCAAACCAGGTTAAACTAGAGGCGTGACAGCACTGTGTTTGAGCTGATGTAGCATTCAGGCTTGGGGGAGGCTGAAAGTGAAAACTAAATCCCTCCCCATTTCCCAAACAGGTACTGTTACTGCCACTCTGGAATAGAGAGGTCTGTAACATAATTGTCCTCGGTTCTCCTCTCATTTTAACTCCTAAGAGAAAACCAGCAGTCTAGCCTGCAGCTTGTGCCTTAGGGACTCTCCGCCAGCAGCCATGGACAGCACAGGCAGCACGGAGCCAAGCACAGCACTGCAAGGACCAAGCCTAGCTCTTCAAATAGAGTCATCAACACAAGCACACTGCAGACATTCAGCCCTCAAGAAGGGGCACTAACAGATCAGGTCTGTCTCAAAGGGCAATTTGCAGGTGTTCTAACATTGCATGTTTCAAAGATTCCTTTAATTCTTTAAAAAAAAAAAGTTTCCACGTACGATTTTCAAAGTCCATTAGAGCACTTGTAAGCCAACTGTACAGTAATCACTGGAGAAGGTAAATTAACTGTTCAGTTTAGCAAAAATCAGACACCTGTGCAGGTCAACACTTTTAGATTAAGCTGCTTTGTAGAAGAGAAATTAAAACTTCTGGCAGTCACTGCTTGTTTAACTCAAGGCAATTTCTAATACACTATCACTACTTGTCCTGTCATATGACATAGCTAATCCACAGGTTGTGCTGTCTTCCATTCTTGCCTTGATAATTCCCAGGTACCAAACAGCTCAGTGCCTTGAGCACAGACCTTGCAGTCAGCAGGCTAGTGTGTGTGACTGAGTGAATCCAAAACATGCACATTTGGCAAAAGTTCCATATGTGTCAGACTGTATTATTACTCCATGTTTGGATCATTGGTTGTGCACCAAGGCTGCTCATGAACAGACCTGTCTTCTCTCTGGCTTGGCTACACGTATACAGAACACACCACTGTGAGCTGCACAACTGTTAACACACTTAGCTCTTCTGCTTTTGTGTTTTTCTCCCTACTCAAAAATAATCAATTAACCTAGAAAGTAATTAAGGCCTCGGAGGAGGAAATTACGTCCATTTGTTTGAATGAGAGAAGGAAGAAACTGAAGTGTTCAATAACACTTGTATTCTCTCAGTATTATTTATGTCCCGGTTGAGAAGGTCTGACCCTAAAACAGTAGTAGCTTGATGGCACTGCTTGCAGACCCTTAAGTCAAGCCAACCCAATTCCACTGAGATGAATGAAAAGAGAAACATAAAAAGAAGAGAGAAACTGTTGTACAAAGGCTGCATATACTCCAGGAATGCAGGAAACTGCCTTGCACCTCAAGAGAACTACTCACTCTAGTGTTTGTTTGGTGTCTACACTCCAGAGTATTTCCATGCTTCACAGGAGGACTATGAACACAGAGATACTAAAGGCTAAGATCACAAAGGGCAGTTAATAATAATGATGAATAAAATATCAAGATAAAGTCCCTGCAGTACTGTTAAACTATGAATCAACACCTGAACACTTAACGCTATATTTGGATTTAAAGAAAAGTAATGGTGTCTATTCCAGTCACAGTGAAGTCACATTTTTAAGTCATTCACAGTAATCATGAGAGCAAGAAAGCTATTGTCTCTTAAAAACGAAGATTTACTCTCACACAAACAATTGATTCCAGGAGACGCTGCTTTATGGAGAAACAAAAAACAAACCACAGAAGAACCACAATTTTGAGAAAGCAGCAATAAAGCCGTAGCATCTGACCAGAAATGTGTGGCACAAGGATTACAGCTGGAAGGACAACCACCTCTTAGCAGGGACAGACATTTTAGAATCTAATATTCAGAAGAGAAAAGGTTCCCCCTAGAGTCATATCAGGGGAAAAAAAAAAGGCCAATTTTTAGCCTGCTCCTCAGCTCAGGTCAAATCTTCTCATTTCTGGAATGGAAGAGAGACATGTTACGAAAAAGTATGCCAGAGCTTGCAGCAACTTACAAGCATCTCACCTGTCTTTGCAGTGATTTTCAAGTGTGTGAACATACAAAAACTGGTGAACAGATTTACAGAGACAGGCATATCTTCATTTCTACCATTTCCGTGTGTTGGGACCAAAGAAATAAGCACTGATTGCATTACAGGACTCAAACTTGTTGTCAGAGCAACACAGGCTAATTTGTCCTACCAGTGTGCACTTGCTTTGTCTACTCAGAGATTAAGAACTAAAGTGAGACCAAAGAATCAACCATAGCTGTTTTTCTCCCAGTTCTATGTTAAATTACTTTCCCAGTGTCCAAAAGAAAACATACATTTCCACCATTCCCAGGCCAGAAGCCACAGCTTTCAGCTGCTGCAGGGAGAAGGACAAGTTGAAGTTCCTGGGGCTCAGACATTTTCATTTTAGCTTGGTCACTTTCTTGATCCAGGGTACGTATCTGCTGACCTTTGTGTACACACCAGGGGAATCCTTCCGACCACACCCGTAACCCCAGGAAGTGATTCCCAAAATGATCCAGCGTCCATTTGACTTCTGGCACATGAGTGGCCCTCCGCTGTCACCCTGGCAGCTGTCCACTCGTTTATCTTCAGAGAGGTTCCCAGCACAAATCATGCGATTCGTGAACTTCTGTCCATAACGGACCTCACAGTCTTCCCGTGGCAGAAGAGGCACCACCCCCTGCAGTAGTGTTCTTGAATAAGATTTCCCTGGAACAGAACAGACCAGCTAAACCAATTCACATACAGACAACAGCAGCAGCCTAGAGCAACAGTTCTCTGCACAAAAATGGATACTTGTACATTTCACATCAAGATTGTGGCACAGAATTAGGCCAAACTCAGCATCTCTGAACGACCAGAACTTCAGAGAACTGCAAAACCAGACCACAAAAAAGAGCTGTAACATCAAAGAAGCAGGGAAGAGGTTGGAGAAAGGGGATAGATCAAAGGATGAGTCTTACTCCTGGTTCTGCCAACGAATAACTTGAACTTTGTTCAGCTTATTTCACCTCTTTGAGCCTTCATTTCTTTCTCTCTAAAATGACAGTGTTTTCACAAAGGAATAAATGAAGTAACATTTGTGAAATTCTCAATCCTCAGAGAAGTTTTGGAACACGTTTCAGAAGCATCCAAATATTATTCAAAGGGAGCTTACCTCATCTTTGGCCAGACTTATTTCTATTTGCTCAAATTTTGGTTACCATAGACTTGATCAGAATTTAAGGCTCGTTTCTTAGAGTGCAAACTTCTGGTGCTCAAGATTTAAAGTAATTTATGGACTTACAGTAAGTTCACAAGGTAGTTGTTAACTCATTGAGAAAGATGGGTTTGGTGTGTGGGAGAGATTCTAGCTGTTAAGTACCAGCATAACTTAAAGGAATTACATGACTAAATTACTCCTTGATCCTCTGCAGACACCCCAAAGTGACATGTGCACCTGGTATAACTGACTTCAAAGGCAAATCTGTATTTTCAATCAAACACTTGAGTAACAGCTAGAGAAACAGCTGGAAAGGATGGCTAAGTCCAAAAACAACAGAAAACTCCTGGGGCTATTTGTGTTTTGGCAGCAAGTCTTTCTGAACATATGGATTTTCTCCAGTCACAGCAGCCCAGAAAGGCCTCCTTTCCTTAAGCCCTGCTTTGCATCTATGAACCCCAAGTGGGAAAGGACTGCACAACTGGTCACAGCGTCTTACTTAGAGTTCAAAGCTGTCCCCAGACTAATGCATCCATGTCAGAACTGCACCAAGCCCAGCATTTTAAAACATTGCCTTGACAGTGTTAACAATTTAGTCATTAATACTTTCTAGAATATTCTCTCCTCCCTTTAACCTAGAAGTTTCAGAGTAATGTTGTGCAAAACGGCATGTACGGCAGGTTCTCAAAGCTTGTGCAGAAACCAATGTCAGAGCCCAGCTGTCCCTGGAACAATATCCAGGGAGATTCATCACAGTGGCTGGACTTCCAAGAAAGGTCACCTACTGTACAGAAAGTGCACTTTGTCTCAGCTCACTACCTAGGCACATGCTCTTTACAAGCAAGATTTATGAGGAACACTCCTTCCACTGCAAAGCCCTCACTTTACTACTGTGATCTATAAAGAAGGCAGGAGACCATGGAAACATGGGGACCTTCCTGAACAATATACAGATTTTGTGCACCAGCTCTGCATATGCAATGTCTCTGTTGTGGGCAAACATGCATGTAGAAAGGGGAGAGATGGAGAGAACTGTGATGAGCTGGCAGCTTTCCTCTCCCTCACAACTTCAGAAGATTGCTATGGCAACCAAAACTTCCATCATGGACAGGCTTCAAGACAACCTTAACATCAGAAGAAAACAGTGGCACAAAAATTGCTTTATTTCCTGTTCCTTGACACCATGCACTTGGCAGAAATAATAGGAGCATTAAAAACATGGCCTTGAATTGAACAGACGTAAAATAATTGTGCATATAGATTCCTCAGTCCAGATTCTCCCCATCCCTATCTTGCTCCTAAGACCTTTGTCACTTACCTGTGTCTCCCCAACCAGAGATGATGCAGGCTTGCCTGTTTATGTCAGACTTCTCTTTCTTATCAGGAAGGCAGATAGGCAGAACGTGGCTGTTGAAGGAGAGACAATGCCCCTCTCTGCCTCGCATTCGGACCAGGGCAATGTCATTATCGTTGCTGCCAGCCCAGTAGTTCCTGTGGAGGACAATCCGCTCCACAGGCAGCTCTCTCTCAAACTCATCCTTCACAGCTGTGTGGTAGTCACCTACCCGCAGCAGGTAGCGTCGCACATCAACACCAAACCTAGAGAAAAAGACATGCAATACCTTGATATTTCTACTAACAGAGAATTAGACTCATGCAAGTCTCAACTGCTTTGAGACTCAACCCACAAACTTATAAAGAAGTACCAGCTACAGGACTGTGGGATCTCTTCCCACAGATGTGATAATGCCAGCTGTTACAGTCACTGTTTACCATGCACAGTGCTTCTTTCTATAGAAAGGGTTACAACAGTTGTAACGGGCTCATGGCTTTTTCTTTTCACATTTCCTTAAAGTACTGGGAGATGATTCTATGATTAATAGCAAAATGATGGTTCCCTTTAAGGTGTAAAACTTCAAAGTTAAGAGGGCAGGTATAAGCAGCGAGGGATAACGTAAGCCTAAATTGAGTCATCCCCATAAGTGCTCCAAAATCACACACATCATAACCTGAAGGTCTTGGTTTAGAAACTTTGTTCATGTGTTTCCATTGGGTTGGGAGAACAACCTCATTTGAGGTTATCTTCTTTGTCTTTGAGAATCCCGTAGAGCTCCCACTTACAAACACACCTTTTGAAGCAGTGGGCTGCAGTCACTACCCAGCAACTGCTGATCAGTGTTGCCCCACAGAGCAGACGGGTATCTCTCTGGAAACCCTTCAACCGTAGCGAGGCCTGCCATGGCCAACCACCTCTGAAGAAGAAACAGAAGAACAGTAAGCATCACATACATGGGAGTTGTTGCTTTTCCCGTTCACTCTGCCCTATCTGAGCTCAGCTGACAAGCATTCTTCCCTAGACAGACCATTGGTTCAAATGAAGTTAGGAAAGCTGGAACCTGTTCTGCCTTTCTCAGCAATTACCTGAGAGACTTGTTTCCACCTATGATCCTTTTCTTGCGACGATGAAGCAGGCGCATGCCACACACACTGGACTCTGGACCTGCACAGTAAAGTTAGCACAGTTGGATAGACACCTTCAGCTTAAGTATCAACAACTGCTGTCACAGAGCCAAGATATCCCTCCTGTCCCCTGAAGGCATTAATCCTCCTGGTAGTTGACTGCATTGTGTTGTGCAAAGGAATTTATATAAGATTTGTTCCCAATGGTTTCCACAGTTTTAGTGGAGGAGCTTACCTCCAGAATCTGTAGTCCTATGGCAAGAATTGGCTCTACAGCTTTCCTCAGTGCTCCAAAGCCCAAAGTTTGCTTATAGTTACTGCTCTAAGGAAGAGTATAATGATATGACTCAAGGGAAGTTCTGCAGGCTCAAAGACCTGACGTGGCTAGAGCTCCTCTGACTAGTCTAGACTAGAAGAGACAGTGAAAACAAAGGAAGAGTAACCAGGAGCTGCAAGAGAGAACATGCTTATTTTGTAGTTAAAGTTTCAACCGAAAAAGATAAAAACTACAGTGAAAAAGCATGCAGAAATCCTAAACCTTGAGCCCCAGATTTCTGTGTAGAAGAAAGGGCACATCACCTGTTCTCCTGATATCCTGGACCTTCTCTTCCACATAGTCACAAATCACACCAGCATCTTCACTGTGCCAGCAACTGTGAATCCCAGTGTCAGGTCTGACACATTGCCCCAGAGCGTGCTCTGTGCCTCTACATTCTATACTGTCCAGATGGATGGGCCCTTGGCCTTCACCAAAATAAGCCATTGCCCTGGCTTTTGCTGCACCACTGCAATGAGAGAGAGAATGGCTAATGTGCATTAAGCAAGAGGCAGGTGAAACTGATGCACCAGCATGTTTTAAAGAGAAATTTCAAGGGAAATGAATCTCCCAGAAACAGGTTCAGAAAGAAGATTCCTCCTGAGAGCAATTTGTATTTATAAGATGCATGTACCAGTCATCTTACCTGAAGCCCAGTTGCCTGCAAACTACTGTAGCATCTCTGTCTGTCCAGCCATCATCACAGATGCTGCCCCACTGCCCATTCAGGAATACTTCAACCCGTCCCTCCTTGGTGCTTTCTCCATCCACCAGCCGCACAGGAGGTCCTGTGAAAGAAAAAACACAGGGGTTGCTGCAAGCAAAAATATCAAAGAGCATGAGGTGCCCAGAACTTAGTTTTTATAGGAAAAACTGAGGAGATGAGGAGGAGGTGAGAAGGAGAAGAGTGGTGATCTATTTGACCGCTATGTCCCTCATTTCATTGCCTTGCAAAATTGGTGCATATTAATTTATTAAATACACACTGGAAATCATTAGATCATATTTCTGAAAGCTAAGTAAAGAGGAGAACAAGAGCAGAAAGAAAGTTATTAGCTGCTGAGCCAAGAACGGACAAGCTTAAACATGCCTTGGAAATAAATCCATTCAATTATAAAAACTATTACATTATTCTAGGCAAGAAAAGTGCTCTACATCCAGGAAAAACAACAAAAAAATTGGATGGTGTATATTTGAATTAAAAAAAGAAAAAAAAAAAAAAAAAAAAAAAAGATGACAAATTGGAAAGTTTCCTGCAATAGAGAAAACAGTACCAGGCCTCATATAAACAAAGAGACCATCAACATCGTTCTCTTCAATCTCCATCTCTGTACAGGTCTGGCTGTACATCTTGAAGAACCACAGTTCCATGGCTCTGCCCCAAAACATCCAGGGCTTATTCCTATGAATCCTTCTCAAAAAGCAGTTCTAATCGAGGCAGCAGAGGGAAAGATCCCACATCTGCCAAAGTTTCCAAAGTATCAGACCAGAAAGTGATGTTTTCCCTCTGTCCAGAGCAAGGCACAAGTTAAGTTACCGAGGCTGCCAGTGACTGTGTTGCTCTCAGGGGAACAGTGGACTCCCACGTCCTCAGCGTGTGAGCAGTCGTGCTGCCCCCAGTTGCTATGGGGACAGTCCAGGAGGGAGAGCTCTGTGCCCACACAAGCCACATCATCCAGCAAGATAAAGCCTTGGCCAGCAGCATAGTCTGCTTCAGAGGCCAGAGTAGCAGGCCCACTAGAGGGAAGAAAGAGAACGTTAGCATCAAAGTCATTGTAACTCACTAATCCCACAGAGGGTCCCAAACTCAAACCAAAAGGAAAACTCACCTGGAGACATCTGCTGTGGCACTGGTGGTCTCTCTACTCAGCTACTCAGTGATACACTGGACAGCAGCCAATCAGCTGGCACACCTCACCAACTTCAGCTTTCATAGAGACCATTAAGAAATCCCTACCACTACTCTTTCTTGTTCTAATGGTCTTCCTTCAAGTACCAAAGCAGGTGATATAGGTTAGCAGCAGTGCAGACAGCTGATACTGTTTAGCAGGTGATAAAGCTTAGAGCAGACAGGGTGGTAGTGCTGAGCTGATACATCTCAAAATTTAAGAAATAATAAGAAAAAATTCTAACTTTGGTGGGGGATTCATTAAGACAGTACTAAGCCTGTTATCTACTTTCAAAACAGGTCAAAGCAAGAAATAATTAAGACAGATACATATATTAATTTTTTCCTGGGAAAGGATGTGGACACCTATTATTCTTTCCTGAATGAAACTGCGTAATGGTAATGACAAAGTACTGAAGGAAGTACTGAAGGAAGTAACGTCCAGCCCATACCAGTAAAGGGACATAGAATCTAAACCTTGAAATTAGGAAGTACAGATACTACAAATGCTCTCAGTCCTACCTGAAGCCCAGCTGCCTGCAGACCACCTGGGCACTGAGATCTGTCCAGCCATCATCACATACTGTGCCCCAGTCTCCATTGTAATAAACTTCTACCCTGCCTTCGCTGGGGCTGCGACCACCAGTCAGCCTTACAGTGCCCTCTGCAAGGGGTAGGAGAAGGAAAGATCAGCACTCAGACAGGGAGAGAATAAACAGCCTAAGCCCCACTGCTGAAAACTCTCTACAGCCCATGACAGGAAGAAACCAAAGACAGTTACCTAAGGATACTAAAAAAACGAACATACCTCAGTCTGTCCATACCTCAGCATTTCCACCTTGTCTGGCTCTGATTCATTTCCACCTACGTAATACAGGAGCAAGGCTGCATCTGACTGGCACAGAACTGTAAGTACATACCTGTGAAAGGGTCACAGGAAACGCCAGCATCTTCAATATGGTCACAGTTTTGTTGTCCCCAGTCACTCTTCTTGCATTGGTCGAGTGAGAGTTCATTGCCTGAGCACTCCACTTCATCTAGCAGGATGGGGCCAGATCCCTGACCATAGTGAGCCCACGACAAGGCTTTTGGGTTCCCACTGCAAGAGATGCATGAAAATTCAGTAAGGAAGGTCACAGTCTGATGCTCTTGGATTCTGTGTTTCCCAGAGTCTCTCCTACACTAATCCTTCCATAGCTTATCTGTATTTCTTACACAGTGGTGTTGTCGTCAACTGTTAACCAATATATCTCACTGGAAAGTTCTTTAATATGATTTGAGGACAATGATGTCTCAATCTCAGTGAAAGGCAAAACTCCCAAAGTAGGAAGGATCTCAAGCCTAACTCAGCTATTTTGAGCAATTATGCAGAATTGATTTAGTGTACAATAGTTCCTTGCATTAAGTGTCAGATAGCACAGAGAATGAGGTGCTCTCTTGCTTTCCTCCTGAATGAAGAGGATAAAGACAATCAGTGAAACTGAAGGTGTTTAAATTTAAACAAATAAAAGACTGCAATTAACCAGTGGAAGTCACTGCAAATTAGCACTGCAGCCATGAATACATGCATTATACAAGCATGTAAAAATAATGAACAGGGATAAACACAAACAAACGTTGGATAGGATTAAAACAACTCTTTTTTACACAGCATAAACCCATAAAACTGACTGACCTAATTAAGTACAAAATCCCATGACAAGATGTTCAGTCTGGAATTATCTTCCCCAAGATTTTCTTACCCTTCCATAGAAAGGAATGGTGCTATATGGTGAAGACAGATGCTCTCACATTCTTTATTCAGACTACTTCTATTACTACTTCATGTGAACAGTACGGAAAGTACCTGAGTCCCAGCTGCCTACAAACTACTTCAGCATCACGGTCATCCCATTGGTCATCACAGATGGTACCCCACTTGCCATCATGGTATACCTCCACCCGTCCTTCAAAGCTCTCCTTTCCCCCAACTAAACGCAATGGAGCACCTACACCTGTGTTTCAAAAAAGGAAAAAAGAATAAAACAGAACAAGATAGGGACAAAGCACATACAGCAGTTAAGGACATAGAGCTATTCACCAGCCAGAGCCACTTCTGGGACTCTCTTGTTCCATTCTACCATTTCCTCCCCTCCAAACTCTCTAGACAATGACTGCAAGCCACAGCAGGAGGTGCCACTAGTCCAGGGATGGCTCTTTAACTGGCTGCTACAATGACCAGGACTTTGCTGCCTGTGAACAAAAACCTGTTTTGAATGAAAAGGGATGTGGTCATAAGCAACAGCATCTTTCAGTGATTTTGGAAGTACGCTGAGTACTTGGGATTGGGAAAAAAAATGATTTTCCACTGGAAGGAAAGCAATCACCATCACAGCAAGTGAAAAAAGAATATGTTCCAATGATTTACTCTCCACACAGCATCATGATCTCAGATTTAATATCTTATCAGCAACACTAGATTCCAAGCGAACTAGGCACAAGTAAAAAGGGAGTTAACCTCCCTTTGGAGATTTACCTTCTGGAGGGACACATGTTACCATGGCGCTTCCCTGGTTACAAGTTCCTGACACAGCTTCCTGATAGCCACACTGCAAGAGGGTTTTTTCATCCCCATGGCAGTTTGCTGACTGCAGGTGCAGGGGAATAGGCCACAGTCCAGGACGATTCTTCTTCCCAGCTGTGCCAATCTCACTGGTGTGGAGAATGCAACAGAATGATGAAACTGTTGTACTGCTTAACTCACACTTGTTTTCCAGCCCAATTGTGGCATTTCATGTCTTGTGAGCCCAATTAATTGTGAGAGCTTAAAGGGATAGCCATTTCCAGTCTAAGCAAGCAAGCACGTAGTACTATCCCACCATGTAATACATGCTATCTTCCCTGCAGCAGAGTTGATCTGGTCAGAAATGGTACCCTCATTGGAGAGTGATAAACAAAGCCTTCAACAGATTGTAACATGGCCATCACATCTAAACATCTGAATCAAATTCTTCCTTCTCTGTGGACCTAATCTCTTTTTCTTTGGAAGACTGAAGGCCAAATAAGAGATTCCCAAAGAGGGTTCACAGTTACAACATTTTCTAAAAGATCAGTACAGTAATACTAAAACAATAATATTAAAAATTGAATCACTCAGCACAGCATTGAACATCAAGATTTAGAAACTACCGTTCCTGCAAATGCTGACTGGGGTTAGGCATAGCCATGGAAAGAACACATGTGTGAAGGACCCTAGCAAGTGGGAAGTCAGCCTACAGGACAAACTCCTCTCCTACAGCCTACATATTACTCCAGAAGGACAGTAATTAATGAGGCTGTTCTCTCAAAGAACCTATGAACACGTAACACTTCAAGCCACACTGAGGTTCTCACCTGAGACCTAGCTGCCTGCAGACAACACTGGCATCCCAGTCAGTCCAGAGGTCAGCACAGATGGTACCCCAGAGTCCACCAAAGTACAGCTCCACACTGCTATCTTCAGCCAACCGCACAGCACCTTCCAGGCAAAAAAAAAAAAAAAAAAAGAAAAGAAAAAGAAAAAGAAAAAAAGACATTTCAGATGAGCAAGTCTTGGACTTCTGAGTGTAGCTGAGCTGAATTGGACCCAATTCCTCATATCCTGTTTCATGGTGCTTTCACTGACTTGCATGAAGTAGTGTAAGGGTGTGGTAGGCACACAGCACACCCATGCTTGTTGTAGCCTTCACTTTAATGAAGCTAACTTTGAACTTTGAAGTACTTTGAATAATACTTGCACTGTTGAAGGAAGATATTTGTTGTCTCATTTATTATCCATTCTGCAAAACGCAGTTAAAGTCGGCAGATGAGGACAAACAGTGCACAAATCAGTGCACTGAGAGCTTCCTTGCATGCCTCAAAATAAGCAGCAGTCTTTGTTTTGGCACTGCAAGGAATTCTAAAGGAAGCTTAGGACCCACTTTGCAACAGAAGATTTACAAATCTAATCACAGAAGATTTTTCTGTATTTGACCTGTTACAATTACATGAGCAGAGTTCTGATATGAAGACTTAAGGAGTTGGAGTGGGTTGTTTTCCGCATAACTTAAACTGCTTTCAAAATAACCTAAGTTAACAAAAAAAAAAAAAAAAAAAAAAAAAAAAGAATTCTCCATGTATGAGAATAAAAGTATCTATAAAAGACATGGCTATAGCAACTTAAATCCACCCCCTAGTACATACAGATGTTTTATCCCCACACAGCCTAGCTTTTAGTCCTAATTCTTTAGACAAACTGGGACACTTACTGCACTGTTCTTCTTTCACAGGTTGTCCTAACTGCTACTTACTGGTCTGTGCAGCATCATTTCTGGCCTTAACCCCTTAAGACAGAGTAGCCCAGGCTCTGGCAGATAGGAAACAGTCTTACCTTGGTTACAGTCACAGTTAGCCCAGCTGATGGCCCCTGATGCAAGTCGGAAGAAGCACCAGGGTGTAGTTCCCCCATCTGGGTTTCTGCAGTGGTTGTGGTTCCCTAAGCCACGGTCTGGGTACTGCTGGACATAATCAGGGAACTCTGCCCAGTTCAGGCACTCTGCCCCAGCCTCAGTGACAGCCAACGAGCCATTGTAGTACCCAAGAGGTCCGATGCCACACCCACTGGACGCTGGACACAGAAAGAAAGCTGTTAGCTATACTTAAGGCATCACACATGGAGGATCAGACAACACCAGATGTATGAGCTCATCTCCTGAACCACCTTTTATGTCTACAGTCTTGAAGCTCTTCTTGAGACCCCACCTGGAATACTGCATCCAGTTCTGGGACCCCCAGAACAAGAAGAACAATGAGCGGGTCCAGAGGAAGGCCACAAAGATGATCAGTAGGCTGGAGCACTTCCCCTGCAGGGACAGGCTGAGAGAACTGGGGCTCTTCAGCCTGGAGAAGAGAAGGCACTGGGGGACCTTATAGCAGCCTTCCACTACATGAAGGCCTACAGGAGATCTGGGGAGGGACTTTTCATAAGGGCGTGTAGTGATAGGACAAGGGGAAATAGCTTTAAGCTGGAAGAGGGTAGATTTAGACTAGATATCGGGAAGAAATTCTTCACTGTGATGGTGTGAGATCCTGGAACAGGTTGCCCAGAGAGGTTGTAGATGCCCCTCTTTGGAGGTACTCAAGGCCAGGCTAGATGGGGCTTTGAGCAACTTTGTCTAGAAGGAGATGTCCCTGCCTATAGCAGGGGGGTTGGAACTCGATGGTCTTGAAGGTCCTTTCAACCCAAACCATTCTATGATTCTATGATTATTTTCAGAGCAGCTTAGGAAAAAAAAGTGTTCTGAAGATAATGAATTGCTTGGATCTTTAAAATGTGTTAATTGGACTCAAACACAAACAGTTTGAACTGGTTCTCATTGCCAGTAATTTCAATAGACATATGCCCTTATTCTGGCTTGCTTTTGAGCCTGGCACAGACTTTTCCCCTTTTCTACCTCCTTTGGTACCTGAATATGATGCTCTTAAATTTGATTCTAAGATCTTCAAAAGATTAATTCCCTGTCTTAATTGATTGAGACAGAGAAGAGTGGAAAATTGGGTGTAATTTAATTCTGTAAATCAGAAAGATGGAAAATGGCATTGTCATTCACTGTATGTATGCCTTTATACACATTAGTGTATCACCTCACCTGTCTGAACTTTTCTTTCCTTTGGAAAGGAAAGGCAACCAGTTTCAAGGTAGAGCACAGATGCCAGTGTTCCAGGCCAGTGTCTATACAAAAATCTCATGCAAAGAAATCCCAACATTTAATTCAATATTGTCTTAATAGAGAAAAAAAAAAAAAAACAAAAACAACAACTTCTCCAGTCATGACTCTGAAATAAGAAATAGGGAAACTAGAACAAGATTCTGTGTGAGGGTGTGTTTTTTAAGAATGTATAAAATGGATAAACTAAAAAAAAAAAAAAAAAGGATAACAGTTATAGCTCCATTCACAAAAAAAAATCAGAAAAATTCTTCTGCTATAAAGGCACGTATGATAAACAGCAGAGACAAATGACAGCTGAATATTAGCCACAAGGTACAAAAGTGACAAGCAATTACAGTTAGCTCAGTTAGATGCCTGGAAAACACACTGTGCTCTTTGGATTACCTGCGAGCGTAAGAGGGGAGAACACAAGAATTCAGTACTTACTAGGTGGAATGAGCATGCAAAAGAAGACTAGGGCAGAAATAGAGATGAAAGAAAAAGAACGGGGGAGGAACAGAGAAGTGCAAGAGTATTAGACATGATGAAGAGAAAGCAGTTTGGCCATGTTGCTAAAGGAGATAAACATTGAGGCATACAGGATAAAAGAAATGATGGAAAGAAGGGAAGAAAGCCAGAGAGCAGTGGTTCATCGTACCTGTGGTCTCAGATCACCACTGCAGGAAAGAATCTGCCTGATGACTGAATTAATAACTTCTTGTTCTTACCTGCACTCTGCAAATGGTTTTGGCTGGGCTGGGATCCCAGGAGAGCCTGGGAAAAGAAACAGAGCAAAAGCAGAGATATTATCCAATGAAATAAACATGGGCATGTCCTGAAAGCAGCTCGGCCTTTTGCTGCTTTAGGCAAACACACCCTGGTAACCAGCCTCTTCCCTGCTCTCTCCATTGCTCTTCTTCAAACCCAATCACAGCTCTGCCCACTGACAATAAAATGTATAATTGCTGGCCTGCAGAGATTTACCCTTGATCTAAGCACATAACAGGGCTCTGCTTGTTCTTTTCAAGGTTTCAGCCCCAATGCTCTCAGCGAATAAAATCTGACTCCAGAGTGAGATCTCTATGGAAAGAAAAGTCGGAAAAAAAAAAATCACTGTTATTAGTAAGGAAAAATAATGAATAGCTATTCACTCCCCCTCCATGCAAAGAATAAGCAATCCATGACCACAGGAGCAAACACAGCTCTGATGGGATGATGCCCCTAGTGTTCCGTGTTAAGATAGTATTAAACATCCATGTACCAAGTGGAAAACAACTGAAGAAGAAAATCTAGCATGGCTTTTTGAGGATTTTGTTTTTAAATGTATGACTGTACAAGATTTCATATGAGACTATTATCCAAATCATATTAAGTAGCTAAGAACAAAGAATATGAAATAAAGCCCTCATTCTAGCATCTTGTCCATCCCCAAAATTACATTTCCTCTTGTAGGCAGTGTTTTTGGTGGTTATAACTTGACTGCTGGTTGAGAGATAGGGATCTCCACTTCAACACAGTGCATGGTACGCAGGCAGGTGCAAGATCTTCACTGATCCAGAGTAGAAAGAAGAAACTACATGCTTTTGCTAGCTTCACGTAGTTTGTTTCATTTCTAAATACAGCCAGATATATATGAACAAAGAGTTTTAATTCACAGAGCAGAGGTGCGCAAATGAAGAGAATTAGCTACAGAAATGGCTCTGTTTTTCTTCAAAATGCACTAAATTTTGCTTCTCTCAGCCTCAGCTCTCCCTGAAAGACTTTCAGAATTAAACTGAACCCACTTCTGGAATAAGCAGGGATAGTCCCCATAGATACCAGACAAGAACGACACCTATTCATGGCTGATTTAATTTACAGATGAAAATTATATATAATGGTCAGCAGGTGTTCAGAGCTATGGCCAAGCTTCACCATCATCCTCTGGAAGTCAGAATATGACATTGCATACTGAAGATGAATTCCTGACACAGTTCAGAAAGAGCAAGTCAGAGCTCAGGTGCAAATGTACAAGAGGAAGCATAGATAAAACAGCAATTAACTGACAAACCATCTTCAGCCAAAAATCCACCTGTCTGCATGTATCCAGCTGCTCTGTAAACCAACAATGCTGAAGGACGCACGTGAGGATCTCAAAGCACTTTGCAAAGAGAGGAAAGTGAGCTTAGTGACACTTTTGTGACTGCCCAAGATAATACACAGGACAGGTGAGTCACAACCCAAATCCCCTAACTTCTGTGCTCCAGTGTGCACTTATACACACTTGTGAGCTAACATGAGAAAGAGGGATGGGTTGCTATAATAACTGGCCATATGAGACACTGAGCATACTCTTCCTGGAGACTGAGCATAAATGGCAGAACTCCAGTCCAAGTAATATGCTTCCCTTCTAACGAAAAGCTAGTTGCTGCCAGTTCCTGTAGCAGTTTCCAGAACCCCCCAGCAGTCACCATCAACACCACAAAATTTTAGTGCAACTGCCCATGCTGCAGTCGCTGCCCCAGCTCTATGGCTATAAATGGTATCTGCCCACAACAGCAATAGGGATCACCAGTCCATTGGTGAAGAAAAGAAACAAAGAATCTCTCATGCCAGGGTCACCGCAGTGCTTGAGTAACGTGGGGAACCTGAGCCAAAGCATCTGCAAGCCCTTGTGCATCCTGCTTTGTTTCCATTTATGAATTTCATATGCACAAGGAAATAAATCCCTCCCCAAGCCCCCAAGCCTTCCCAGAGACCACAGCTGCCTAGATACTTCTGAAAACATATTCAGTAAGAACACAATCCACTCACAATTAGGATATTAATATATATATAAAAATCTAGGTGACTTTTTACAAATAGAAGAATATTAGTTTTCTTACCTCCCTGCATCTGAGACATGGTAACAGACTCGAGAGCTCTACCAACAGCCTAAGTACTCTGGGGATCTTCATCCTTCCTGTATGAAGTGGGCAGCAGCTTCAAGCTTCACAGTCTCATTCTGCCGCTGGGCTCAGCTGCTGCCTCCTCTTCTCACTCTCCAGCTCAATTTCCCAGCGAGCTGGGTGCTTGCCACTTGGAGGGAGAGGGATGCCTCTTTCATTTCTGTGTGGGGAAAGGGATGAAAGGGATCAAAGTTCCCAACAGCATCTTATAATCTCACTTTCCCCGTCCCCTCCCCACCTCCTCTCCTTGATTCTTCTGTTCAGAAAGGGAAAAAGAAGGGGATAGAAGGGAGATCATGTCCCCAGAATCTATCACCTTTAAAACCAGCAGGAGGCAAGCGCAGACGGGCAGGGCGCAGCCCTCAGCCTGCTCCCGCACCTCCGCTGTCCCCTCCCTTTTGCTCGCTGTCCCAGCCTCTCTCTTGGCTCTAGGTACGCATCTCTCCTGACCGCCAGCATCCGCCTCCCCACCACCGTCCGCCCGGCAGCCCGGCCAGCCGCTCTCTCCTCTCCTGAAATTCCTTCTTTCCACAGCTGACTCTTCCTTCTCTCTTCTTTAGCACAAAAGATGTAGCAGTAAAAAGGATCTGGGGCTTCCTTCTGCAACAGCTCCAGCAGCAAAACTGAAAAAGGAAACGGCTTGTGCACGCACGCTCGCCAGAGATTATACTTGTTGGAAGGAATCTGGACTTTATCCTCCCACCGCTGCCTCCTTGATTAGCTGCTTGCAGCTTCCTGAGGTCACACTCTCCTTAGATTTGAACTCAGGTAAATGGGGCCTAGAAAACTACGTTAAGGAGCTTCCAGATTTCCAAGGAAAAATCAACTCTCAGGGGAGCATTCCCACTTCTCAGCCCTGCATCTTGCTATCCGGGGTATTGCCTCTTTACCCGTCAAGTGTTTCTTTGACCTTGGGGCGGTAACATTTTCATTTGACTGGCTGGGGCAATTTTCAGAGTTGAAAAATTATTGTATTGCTGTCAATTAATCCTTAAGCACTTTGGTGGGCTGTTTCTGTTTTTTGTTTTGTTTTGTTTGTTTTTAAGCTAGTTCATTTTGAATTTACTGCTCCTTTACAAAAAATACAGCAAACACTTTAAACATTAATCAAACCTAAGGAGGAGACTTGGTCAATTTCAAATTGTTTAATTTTGGAAATTTCTCACATTTCCTACACTGCTCTGCAGCTCAGTCTAATGAGCATTTACTACATTTATATTCTGATTATGGAGGGATTAACCCTTAGCATCCTGCAGCATGAACTAGTCACCTTAAGAAATGAGCTCATTCCTGGCCAAGCTTGCTGAGAAGCATTTTCAAAGAGACTTTCAGCATAAAAACAAGAAACAGGCTGATACAAATCCAATGGCTTGACAAAAAGCCTTTTTTTCCTTTCTCACTTATTGCCCATTAGTCACTTCACATGACAGCTTTGTGTTGCCTCATCTTTAGTCACTCATCAAATGCAATGAAATTCCACTACATCTGGATCCTTTACAGGAGTCACTAAGTGGTAGGAGGGAGCGGTTTGAGAGGATTCGTACCACACTGCATTCTGGACGTGATGGATTTGGCCAAGAATTACACTCAGTTAATTAGAAGCAAATCTCCTATATCCCTGTAGCACAGGAGGCAGATGATCAGGCCAGGTGGACATGGAAATAGCTTAGAAGCTACAGCATTCTCTAACTCTCAGGTGGCACAGGCAAAAAGGAGCGAAACAAAAAGCAAAGATGGAAATGTGTTGGAATTTTCTAATCACTTACTCCAGTGAAAACATAAGGAAAGAATGTACTGGAAACAATAACAGAAAAACCACTAGCATTCAGAGGACTCTATCCCTGACTGAGGACTACAGATGTTGTTGATGCTCCTTCTTAACTCCTAAAATGCTCACCTACTCAGCTCTTTAGGACTAGAAAAGAACAGCTCAATTCAACCTCTATCTGACATGTACTGGTAGGGTTTATAGCCTCTAGCAAAAGTCTGTACTGGATTTCTCTCACAGTAGCTTCCCTCTCTTAAGTCAAGGCTTTCCTAGGTATTTTAAAATGATTTACTGAAAAGGAAAACAGCATCAAAAGCAACAGCTGCTCAAGTTTGGGATTCAGCTTCTTGATGGAAGCCAATATATATTTGCAACAGACTTTGTTGTCTTTGCAACAGTCTCCTCTGTGGCAAGTCTGCAATTACTTCCTACTTGCTAAGACCTCCCCCTGGTTTTTGGGCACATGGAAGGACATTTCCCTGAGACAGAGACATTCAAAAAGAGCTTCTCTTACTATACTTCTCACTTCCTCCTTACCCACTTGCTCATATTCTGCTGCAATTCAAAGATCAAGAGTTGCCTACACCAAAGGATTTTTGCTACTTATCATAGTTCTACTGGTAGTTATTCTGGCAACAGCCCCTCTTGGACTGTTTCGGCTTAAACAACTTCCAAGATATCACAAGCTAAATTAGCTTTGTCTGTGTGTTTCAGATTGACTAAGAAGGAAATTACTCCAATATAACTACAGCACTAGAAACATGTTTTAAGTTATCTCTAGATACATGACATATTTAGAACTTCCCTGCGTGTGCTTATTCTTATTATTATGAAACAACTGTAATTATCCAAGTCCACTATTTAACACATATTACCTCCTCACCCTGATATAAACGTAGTTGAACAATAATAACAGTCTACAATTCCCAACAGAGTCTCTCTCTGTCCTATTTTTTTCCAGATTATTCTTTATAGACACTTACAAACCAAAAGTACGGCCTTCTAAAATAAGCTTGCTTCTGAGGAATTAAACTTACTACACCTGAACTGGCAGGACTACTTTTCCTTTAAACAAAACAAACAAACAAACAAAATAGTTGCCAGTAGCCATGCCTTCCCAGTAAAAGATATATCTCCATCTCTCTAGGCTAAGAAGTAAGGAAGTAATTCTGCTCATCACATTCAGAACAAGAAAGATCCACGTCAGTGCCAAGACGGACTTGGAGCCAAGAACTAGACCTTAGTGCTTTTGCTATTCTCTTAGCTCCGTTTCCTCAGCAGAGAATGCAGGACAATGTATTAGCTGTCAGCTTCTAATCTCTTAACTATAAGTCCTTCAGAAGGGGTGGTCCTTTGCTTTCTCATGTGACCATTATGATCTGTGTTTAGGGCGGTTCTTTTTGGAGCCAGGAGTTGGACTCCATGATCCTTATGGGTCCTGTCCAACTCAGGATATTCTGTGATTCTGTGTTTTTATCAAGAAAGTCACCTAAACGCAGATGCTACAGGCCAGCCTTTTATTCATGCACCTACTGAATGCTTGTTGGTAGCCTATAGAGATTGCTAATCTTGATCAGCTTTGTTTGCAGGCTACTAATAACAAAAGCACAGTAAATCTATTTCAAATTGTTAACTAACTTAATTGCAGATTGGAAAAATGTTTACAAATAGTAAAGGAACAACTCTTACTCTGTCCCTCTAGGGGCATCAAGTATGCAGATGTTGAAGGTTATCTACCAGAGAAACTAACAGATGGCTCATTTCCAAGAGGAGTATTAGGGAGCAAAGGGGTGCTAAAAAAAATTCGGGACAATCACAGCTGTTGTGGAAATCTAAATAAACAACAAAAGTCAATAAAGCTTCCTCTGGGAGCCTAGAAGCTACACGAGCTAAAAAGCTATTAAACCATCTTTTTTAACCTCTTTTAATGTTAGTCAAAATGACTAACCACATGGATGAAATGTAAGGTATGTCTTTATATCTAAGTATTTGTTAATAATGTCTGAGAATTTCCTACCCTTAGGTAGATACATTGAAGTCTGAAGTTCAGGAAAATATAGAAAAATCAGTGCTTCCTCCATAAAAGGTCTTCAGCGAAAGCCTAAGAAGAAAGGTAGTTAACAGCAATCACACACAGTGCTGGTAAAACACTCAAGCTATAAGGTGCATGAACAAGATCAAGGAATTCCAGCAGATTTGCTTAAATCCTATAAATCCTGCTTAGGAGAGTAGAACATCTAGTCCGCTTTGTGTAATTCTTTCCCCATCGTGCAATCACATACAGATCTCTGCAGCAATGTTCTTATACCGTGAGCTCAACACCAGCAGAAACAGAACCCAGACTTCTTTTGTGCCCCAACAACAGTACTGTGGAGTGGCAAAAGCCCTGAACTCACAAAGGACATTGCCATCTATATATGAACTAGTAATGGAATGACCCCCCAGTATAAATTACATCATGGAACACGACATAAGCTTAACATGAGATGAGGAAACTGCAGCAACTCAAATTGCCAAGGACAATCAGTACTGGGAGGCCTTTTTGGTTACAGCATGGGATTCCCAACCAAAAGTGCAGCTAGAGTTCTTCTAAAAGAAATACTGTAAAACTTTCAGAGTATACTGTATACTTTTCAGAGTATATCTGAAAAACATTCTCTTTCCTCCGTTCCACATCCAAACAAACACACTCCTTAAAACTGTCAGGAAAAACAGTAACTGAACTCAGGAAGCTCTCTATGAAGTAGTTAAGATCCAAGAATAAGCTGCCTACATTCATGAGAATTGAGAAGAATTTCAAAAGTAAAAATACAACAAAGTTGTTATTCTCTTGCAATCTTTTACACAATGACAGTCCTTCAAAGACTCTAGAATGATACATTTAGCACAGCACAGCTCCCAGCGGAAGAGCTGCAAAGCTATGTTTGATATTGTAAATTTTAATACAAAGAAAACTCATCAATATAAGAGAATGTAGAATTCATTCAGTTCTTTACTCCCAGCTTAGCTCACCTCTTTCAGAAATAAAGAATAAGCAAAGATGCCCACAGAGGGCATCTTTTGAATTGGAAATGCAAAACGTTACATACAGAAGCGTGTTCCCAAACTCAGGTGCAAACAGAATATTCTTACTCATCCCAGCTCCCATCTCTGAAGGACTCCTTCATGCCACAACAGGAACAATAGAATAAGTTACCTTGTGGGATAACTCATCAATGAGCATTTAAATAAACTATACAATCTTACACAGTCACAGTCTGCAAGTACCACTCTTTATCTTGATCTTTGCTTTGTCTTTATGCTCCAAAGACTTAGTGACATATATGATTATATTGTTTGTTCTCTGCAGAACTGCACTTTTCTTGCTATATATTTTAACCAGTTAGGTACTGGTCCTAAAACAGGAACCTACCTGCAGTTCTGTGCTACTCTACTGAAAGTTAACAAATCAAAACTAACAGTTCATTACACAGTTTCAGTACCACTACTTTCTTGAACTTTCTTCCCACCTTTTTTTTTTTGTTTAACTGAAACAATGGAACATTCTGCTGTAGAATCTGATTCACCCATGCCAAACAACAGTCTTGCATCATTTTATCTTTGTACAGGCAACCTATTTATCTGCCATGGCACCATACTCTTCTCACCTGCAAATCAGGGGGTTTAAAACCCTTCCCAATGCACTGTGCATTATCAAAGTATTTTCCTGGAAATTTCTTCCTCATTCCACAGCCTTCTTGCACATGAACAAGAATTTCAAAAATGTCAAGAGGAACCAAGTTGTGTATACATACATGCAGGAGTACAAGTCATTAAATTATTATCAATTTTAAGTTGGCTCAGTGTCTGGGTCTGAACACTTATTGACAGCAGCTAATAAGTTAAGCAGAAAGATTATAAACCAAAGAAAAGTCACCCTTAGCTTAGAAAACAGGTTTACACACATTCCTAGAAGATTTTATTTCACGGTGAGTACATTACTCCACACAGTGGCTGGTTGGACAATTCACTGCAAAAATCCTAAGAGCACAAGATCCAAGAACCTCATGAACAAACTCAGCCAACAATCAAGATGGAATTTTTTTTTTTCCACTCTGGAAATAAAATATGAAGTCGTAATCCACCCAGCAGTGTTTACAGACAGACATCACTAGACATTAAACGTTCATAAACCCTTTTTTCATTTATTTTCCAAAAACGCCAACTTTAACTGCTTGTCCACAGTCCCTTTAGCAAAGCACATTACACATAACGTGTAATATTAGGAAACCTCCTCAGCAGGCTGTTCACTTTGCTTGAAGGCATGTTTCCCTTGAGTGACAGAGTGTATTCGTCCTTTTTTTCCTTGCGCTCCTTCTGAAACAGAAAAAGAAAACTAAGAATATTACCTGTTTTTTTGTTGAATTGGCTCTGTAAAGACTAATAATAATTCTACTGAAATGCTTATCTGAAAAGAATGCTATTTCTTCAAGCAACATTCATAATAGCAGTTGGCTAAATAGTCGCAAGGCTTCTAAGAACTGCACTAGGCTTCTTTAAATGGTGAAATCAATGAGACAGACATGTGAGGATGATCTCTCCACATTTTCACTTAGCAATATTATAAGCCTTTAAATCAATATAATATAAATTTGTTTCGTTTTTATGTTCTTTTTTTAAATTGCTTTCATTATAATCTACCAAATAAAGCATGGACAGTTTCTCATTTATGCTGTCAAACGCAACAGTAAAAAGATACTTTATTAAATGACAATACTATTACTGAAAAGACTGAAAATCTGCCAACAGTTCAAGGACAAGTTCAGTACACGTACCTACCTTTAGACAGTTTTTGAAACTGACTTCATTTCAAACTTATTGCATGAGGTGAAAACTCAATATGGCTTTAGTAAATAAATCACAGCTTTATGTCACAGCTCTAAATTGTATTCTCCTTCATTCAGAACTTTCATGACGTATGGAGAAGAGCATGTTTACTGCTGCTGAAACTTTAGAGATTAAAAACTGGAGCAAATTAAGAGAAATGGCCTAGATTAGAACTGACTAACAGCAACAAAGCTCTACTTTTAGAATGTGAACACCAAAAGCACTACATGTGATTACTGGTTCAGGTCTAATTATAACATACAGGACACCTGGTCCCTTCCCACATTTCTTTACTGAAATTCTAAATACAAACAGAAGGGACTGTGTACCTGATGTACATCACCCTGAATTTCTCAAAGCACAAATCAAATTATTCACACAACACTGTTATGTTGGCACAAAGAAAATGACTGAAGGTTTCTCCGCCTTCCCTACTATTGGACTTTAAGAACACAAAAGAGATTATCATTACTTCTGCCTTTGCCACGCAGTCATAGAACGTCTGGATCTCCTCAGCACAAGCTTTATCATTGAAGTCATTCTGTTTCCAGCAGGCCATCATTACTGACATCTCTGTAAGACAGGTTGCCTCTAGAAGGGAAAGACAGGTCTATAAAAGCTGAAGTATCTGAGATTTCATGCCAACAGCCTCCACAGCACACAGAGTTCCCAACAGAATTTTAAGATGGTATAGAGGCACGTGAGAAGGAACAACAGAGAGGAGGACATCGTCACTGCTTGGTTTAGAGAAGAAAACTCCTACCAGAAGGCTTTGCCCCATCAGAGCCATCTGGTTGTTACATTTTGACATAGCATTTACCTTAAGAATTTACACAAAGATTATCATAAAATATAGATTTAGGGCTGAAGTACGGGAAAATGCGCTTTTTAGAAGAACTCACGCACTAATTACACAGCACAAATTAGGTCCCCTTGCCTGCTGGATGCCTCTGGTCTCATCCCACGTGCAAAGGCGCTGCTAACCAATTACTGCAGACGTTTTCTTTCGCTGTGTGTTTGTTTTTTTTGTTTTTTTTTGTTTTCCCTCCACATTTTCCGTGTACTCGGCAAACACCTCCTTGCTGTATAGCAAAATTCAGGAGGTCCCCAGGAGCTCCGTTCAGAACACAAGGTTCTTCCGAGCACGCACTTGTCCTTGCCGTCACTGCCACGGCCACTCCGCAGCGCGAGACCCCACGGGGCGACGCGGCAGCTCTGAGGGGCAAGGCGGGAAAGTCCACCGCCGGGGCTCAACCTCACGGAGCCTCGGGACGCTGCCATCCCGACCGACGGCCCGGTGCCGGCAACTCACCTCCCGCCAGCTCTCGGCGGTTCGCCACCTTGTTGGCCAGCACCAGCGGCCGGGTGGGGCGGATGGCCGGCGGCCGCTTCCTCTGCCGCCACTGCCCGGAGATCCATCGGCTCACCCAGGCCGGGTAAACGGGCGCCGCCATGTTCTTTGCGACAGGCCGTAGGGCGAGCCGGCCCGGGCGCCGCTCACGTGACCCGCCCGCGAGCACGGCAGAGCCCAGCGGGAGCGCGCCGCCCTACAGCTGGCCGGCTGAGCTGCAATCTCCGTCTCGCAGCACCATTCTGCTTCCCAGTCTGTGAAACTTAACATTTCACACAAAAACCCGAGCAGTCTTTGACCTACTCAGGGAGATGGAGACACTGGGCTTCTCGTTATCTTGGTTTAAATGGAACCACACCAACGCCAGAAAGTTTTCTGCGCCATTAACAGATTTTGCTGCAGCTGTATATATGTACATACATACATACATACATACATATATATATATATATATACACACACACACGTATATGTATGTATATATTGAATATATTCTGGCTTATCTGACCATAATTGTGTTATTTTTAAGCCAATATTTTCTTACAGTCCAATTTAAAAATAGGAGAAAACACATTCAAGTAAATAAAAGATTTCTTATGGTCCTCTTTTAGGAAAAATAAAACCCCATCTCCTTTGACTCAGTCTGTGACAGTTCTGAAGCAATTCACTAAGGGGTGTTTCTCTGCTTCCATGCTTTTCGGTGGGACAGAAAGCAGCCATCTCCCTAGCTCGTGTGGCGGAGAACTACAGGCAGATGCCTCCGAATGTGCCTGGGGGCTCACAGCCCAACACTGCAGTTCAACACACACAGGTGACACTTCAGAACAGCAGCCTCTGCGAGGTTCAGCTGCTCGTGTTTTTGCCTCTCCTGCTTACATCTCCGATTGCCATTTTTCTCTGCTGCATTTGACTGCTGCAATTACTAAGCCAGCTGAGAAACTGAACTGCAGTCATTGTAAATCACACTTGCTTTTTACAAATTACATTAGCTAATGGTGGCAGCACCTTCAGGTACCTTCACCTTCAAAAGCTAATCTCTCTTAAACAATTCCAAGAAAAATGGAGGGGGGGACTGCAGAAGAAAAAGGCAAACTACACAAGGAGAATTTTAATACCTTCCTGCCCCATCTATTGCTCTCTGCATTATAAACTACTTTTTTCTCTTGGCATTCAGCCTCAGATTGGAGCATCAGCCTATGAAATTTCCAAGCAGACAGAATAATGTACGTGATGGCGTCTGCACACACTATGCAACATATTAGAAGCAAGGAACAAGCATTTGTTTTAATGGAGAATGTGCAACTACAGGATAGGTTTGTTACTCAATAGCTGAGTCTGCCTGTAGCCTGTGTTTTGTACAAAAGGATGGGGCAGAAGTTCTGATTTTTCAGGGGAAGTCAGAAGCCCAGTTCCCTCAACAAACCCCACAGACGTCTCACTATGAATTCTGAACACACATCGATAAAGAGCACATGAAATTCAAACTGCACTTCTAACTTCTTTTTTAAATGAATACCATTAAAAGTTAAATCCTACCCTGCGTTTCAGCTGTGTTCAGTGTCAAAACCAAAATCAGCCAGAGATGAACTATCACCACTAGAACTGGAAAAGAAACCTATCACAAATGGAACAACAGCCAGTTACAATGCTGCAATAAATGCTACACTGTAATTATGTTCAATGCTAAAAATGCTGCAGTAAGATTCATCCTTAAAATGAGATTCCTGTATTAAATATCTTCTTAAGAGATAACAAATTATATCATAGATCTTTCTCTTTCTTGAGACCATCTAAAACTTCCAGGTACTTTTCAAAAGACAATTACAAATCAGATGTGCTGGAAGAAATGAATAGAGTCAACAGTGTCTTTCTGAACTGCTTGGATCCAGCTTTTCTCAAGTAAATTCTAACATATTCACCCAACTTTATCCTGAGTGCCCTAATTCTTCCCATACAACCTCACAATGCTCTTGCCTCTGGCTATTTATTCTCGGCTGTCTCACCCTGATCTCCTTAACCTCAATGTTAGCTGTCCTAGGGCATATCAGTTTAATTGGAGATGCCTTAAAAGACATTCCCGCTTTAACTAGCAGTACAGTTAACCATTTTGTGAACATTAGAATCAGTTCAGACTTACTCCCCTCTGCTGGACACTGTGCTTGGATGGTAGAAGCACTTAGTGCATTCATGAGCACAAAGTCAGAGGCAATTTCTTAGGTCACTGTCCTAACATTATAGTGTTAGCCTACCTTATCCTGAGCTATCTTAACCGTATCAGCCTCCCTGAATTATTCTGTTTACCTAAATAGATCTGAGCTGCCATCCCTAATCCCTAATTCTCAGACCTATTCAATTTCAGTCCATTCTATGACAAATTACCTGATGTCTCCTTACTTGTTCAGAGATGTTTCTAAACATCGTGGTCTGTTTTGATCCATTCCGAGATCCCCCAGATCATTTTTAGCTGAGCTGCTTCAGCATTAGATGAGTCTTTTCTGCAGGAAGAGCACATAGAATACAAATTAAGATGCCAGACCCATCAGGGCTCCAGAACAAACCCTGCAGTTCCACTCCTCTCCACTCTTCCTAATCCATCTGCAAGGCCATGTATCTCTCGCTGCCAGCTTAGAGACACTGAATCATAAGAGAAGCGCACTCTGTTAAAACTTGACACAGGCTTTGGCTCAGCTGGTCCTATCACTAAAAGGATTTTGTCTCTGATTAATTTTGACTTGTCAGTAGAGGTCTCTGGGCAGAACGAAGGAGGGTACCTTCCTGAATATTTCTGATTAATGCAACTTCTTAGGAGGTGCCTGGAAATCTATCAACAATCTTAATTAAATTCAACCAAATAGATGACAACTAATTATTCAGGGAGTGGCTCTTTTGGGACGATAGGTGAAGCGTGAGTCTGCAAAGATGTTACGGGGGGCAGATGGCCACTTGTCTAACATAGCAAAGCCTGTTTAAACAGTGATGTCCCTGACAGTGTTCCAATTCAATTTATACTCCTTCCAGCCCTGCAGGAGTTATTTTTTCCTTCACCACCTATTGTTTGCCAAAACAGTTAAAACTACTCTCTGTCAAGGTGTTACAGAACTTTTGCTGTGATTCTCCAGATGCTGCTCTTTGCAGACAGAAAGACTCTCTTTCCTTTTTCTCCTCAAACACATCCACTGTCACCTGGTTCTTCAAGTGTTTCATTCTACTTATCATTACAGACCCAGAGATCATTAGCTCTGTTTTAGAATTCTTAACTGGAAATTACTACAGTGACAGAAATAAAAAAAATTTCTCTTTTCATTTGCAAAAATCAATATTTGGTATCAAATTATTATTCTCCACTGAGGCTATTTTATTAGAAATTGCAATCCTTCTGAAAGAACAGAAAACACAGATTACCAGTTTAACAAATGAAATACCCAGCTTCTTCCTGAAAAAATCAAGCAGCACCTGCTACCAGTTTTGGCAGGAGAAAGATAACTTCATCTTGTCCAACACAATGAAATGGATTGCTGGATTTTTAACCTTCAATCAGACATTTCTTTCCCTCACCTCTCAGGGACCATAAATTATCCCAATTTTTCAAGTCAATTCTGAGACGCAGCATTAATAGAATCTACTACGGTTTCATATATACACAGTTATGAGGACAAGCTATCTATTTTTAGAACATTAATGCTAATGAATAAAGCTGTCTTGACAGCTCTGAAATCCTCCCTCTAGTCACACAGTAAACAGGAAAACGCATGACAAGCAGGGAAGTGACTCACACTGGCTAGTAGAGGACTGCCAAAGGGTGCACACAGGTAATTTTTTTATCACTTTAGTATTTGATATCATTTGCTAAAATTCCCAAATAGGCTCGGTTGTGGTTTTGTGATTATGGGCACCTGTGCACTAAGAACGGGGTTAACAAAAGATGGCTGTATACAGTGTTTGTGATAAGTATCATGCAAGCCCTTCCAGCAGTCACAACATGAGTGATGACATTCAGCCTCTATTTAGCTGGTTTAGATATAAAGCAGAGAAGTAAGAAATCCACTGCCAAGAAACCTACATGAACAGATACCTTTCTCCAAAGTATGAATAACTGCTGCAGTGACCTTCCTCCTTGCCTGCATTCATGTATTTGCGTTAGTAGAAAGACAACTAGGATTGTGAATTGATTTCACTTTGGATAACGGTGGCAGTAGACTTTGGACATTAAAGAGCAATCCCCTCAAAATGAATTACTGTCTAAATTAATCTCAAATTCTTTGTTACTGGTAAAAGAACTCAGCCTTGAAAACACCCATTCTCAGAAAGAATACTTTGACAAGACAGGAGGAAAATAAAAGCAGAATAAATTACACCAAAAAGTATATAAAAAATAGACTATCAGTTATAAATATTTTAGCTATAAGGGAGTGTTTGTAGAGCGATGGGTATTCTTGTTCCAGAGCTGGTGTAAGCTACAAGCAAATTGGACAGTGACAAGATGCATATGCCCTTCAAAGCTTTAAGACCCAGCTTCTCCTCCGAACAGTTGAAGAAAATGAAAGCAAAGTGTTGGTGAGGGTCAACATTTTTCTGTTCACAGGACTGGATGTTATCAAGGTCAGCCAGCAGCCTGGAACAGAACTACAATCACAACTCTTCAGCCAGCTGGGAAGATAACTGCTCCTCCTGCCCCTGAGGAGCTTGCCTGGTAGCTACAGAACTTCATACCACACACTGGAACAACCATTTCAGCCCTAGCACAATGTACACAACAAGTGAAACAGATACAGTGTGTTGACGTACATAAGCACACCGATTACAAAGCAGATGCATTAATTGTGACATACAGGAGAAGATACAGGGAGCACAATCTAACACTGCAGGTACAAGAGAAACTCTGGTATCTGAAGATACAAGAGAAACACAAGGTTTGGGGTGAATATCTTGGCTTCACTCTGTGCAGAGTGGTACCTGGTGCTCATTACCTTTTGAGAAACTCATCATTTGTGAGACTGAAAAAAAACACAGCTGTATCTAGGAAGACACTAAGAGCTTGGAAGAGAGAGCTATTGAAACTGCCTTAGCTAACAAACTTAAAGTTGTATTTTGAAAACTTTAGAAAAAACCCACAAAGAATATTTGTGATAAAGTTAGTTTCATACCTGTGCTACCTTCTCACCTGTGTTAATAAAGGATATGGTGATCAAGAAGTCAAAAATACTCATATTTGGCAACAGTCATGAAACTCAAACACCCTTTTGTACTATATATACACAGGGAAAAAAACACAAAATAAACTTGTTGGACTGGTGGATGTAATATACTGAGTAAAGATAAAAAATAATGGTGAAGGAATGCTTGGTTTCAAACTAGAAAATCCATATAGAGGGTCCTAAAGATTAAATTTTTACTAGCTACTCAAGTTTGTACCACCAGATCTTCAATTCTATTGTCAGTTGACAAAGACATGCTCATTTTGCTGTGCAGAAAGGTGAAGTGGGGAGTTAGGACCTCACTAATCAAGAATTAAGCAAGTGCTATGACACACGTGCTCGCATTGGTACTTAGTGATTATTACTGCAAGGACAATACATAATGTATATCATGTCCAATTTTACTAATGGCAGATAAATTATTAAAAAATAATAAAATACCTAGGCTTGGCAATACATCCCCCACTTCTAGAAATTCTACTTAAAATAAAGAATAAAATAGCAAAAAGCAGAATGTGCTAGCATGTGGACCTTACTTTTACATTTAGTATTAGAAGCAAACTCAGAATTTCTCCTGCCTACCCCAACAAAACTTGGATAAGAAAGGTTTTTGAAATATAGCTAATTAAGAAGACAGTCAATGAGGACCAACTGCTTTTCTATACAGATACATGAAATGAAGAGAATCTCAAGTAACTGAATAAATTAATTCAGACAATTTATTTAAATCTCTTTTAGCAGTTCAGCAGAAGTTCATATTCCAAGCTAAAGCAGTCTTAGTTCTCTTTATTTACTTCTCAAGCACACTGTGATCACTTCAATTCTGAATATACAGATCTATATCTTAATCTGAATTGAATAATCCACTTGAAAAAATAATTCAGATACATCCCTGTAGCCCAAATACCTGGAAAGAAAGGAATGTATACTGGTGAACGCATTTTAGCTGAAGAGCCACTTGTTACTTTATTACAGGAGAAAAAAAAAGACTTGTACAAAAAGTTAGGTGAGATCAGTGTGTTGCATATGCATTTTCCATACCCACAAGAATGCAGAGATTAATTGCGGGTCTTTGTTCACAATGCCCGGATTTTTACACTACAGCATTACTGTATCACCTCAGAAGCAAACACTGAGATGAGTGTCATCACTTATAAGAATATTATAGCCATAATATACCCAGAATACTATGAATTGGAATTTGAGAAAAAAATGAGACTACCTGATCCATACGCAGCTTAACAATAGATGACGACTTATCAGATCGTGGATTTAGTCCTGTTCCCAAACTGTCGAAATAGGCTTCTGGCTTGTCCCAGCAACACCTGGACTGCCTTACAAAATGAAATCACCTCAAAGATCCAATGATCTACCTTTGGCATAGATACATCCTGGCTATTTATCCAGTAGTTATTTCCAAAGAGAGAGGAGAAGTGAGAAATAGCATCAGACTGTTAGAAACATCACTGAAGTGTGTGGCCTGTGCTTTTAAACCCCTCAGACAAGAAAAACCAGTCTCCTTCCAATCCAAGATAAATTATTTCAGGAAGGTACCAGCATGGCAGGTGATGGCACATTTTATTTATCTAATTAAGAGATACAGGTTATGCAGCAAAGATGATTTATATGTGATCACTTACTTTGAGGAACTCCAGTCACAGACCAGGATCCTACTGCATTAAGATTAGGTACAGATACAAAGCCACCTCCGTGTTCCCCATTCTGATCATCCATCTCAGCACAAAAAGACTGCAAGGTTCATCTCCAAACTAGAGGAAGCACTGGAAGAGCACCACCATTAAAATGTATTTGTCTTTGCAGAAAGATGCAGATACTCAAGAAGAACAAATCAAAGGCCTTTGAATCGCACTGAGAAATCAATCAGTCAAGATTATTGTCGGATTTTAAGGTTTTACAGAAGCTTAAAAGAAACAAAGCTGCTCATTCTACCCTGGTTCTGCACAATACCAGGCAATACTCTGTTGTTAAATATCTGGTTCAAAGCTGTGAATTCAACAATCTAGACTCTTGTCCCATTTGTATGTGTCACCTGGAAAGTTAGCGTAAGAGAAAAATGAGGCAGAGTAAGTGACCTGCCTATAGCTGTTCAGTTATCCTGAGAAGGAGGAACGTTTGAGGCACATTCACTTGGAGAGAAGAGACTTTATTGCTGCAATTTCATAAGGCACAACTGCTCTCCACAGATATAAGTCTTCTTCAGAATTCATTCACTGGAAAAGCTATTTGTTAATATCAGGTAAAAGTATAACTTAATGAGGAGAGCATGTGGTAAGATATAAAAAAACAAGTGTTTTGAATATAAAAAAAGTTCCTGAAATAACTTAGGGCATTTGAGCAGAGTCTGAAATACATTCCTTCGAAATCAAGGAAGCCACATGGAAGCAACACCAAACGCAAAATTCCTCTTCTGCTCCTCCTGCATGTCAGGAGGAGCTTCACACCACAGAGCTGAAATTCAAATACAAGATTCAGTTGCTAACATCTCCACAGCTGAAACCACAGCAGAGGATCACTCACTTCATGCACCAGAAAAACAGTCTGCAAGAGTTTCTTCTATTTGAAGGCAAATATCTGGAGAGAAGTAAGAATTCTCAGTCACAACTTTCAATGCAATTTTCAAACCAAGCTCTTACAGGGATGGATCAGTGTTGCCTGGTCCTCTTGAGAAAAATCTCTTGCATATAATCCCAAAATCTTCCCTGATGTGACTCATTGTGATGAATCATAGCAGTGAGGGCCTCACCCTGATCAAGGCTTTGCCAATAGTCCTGAAGCCACATCTCTTTCCAACTGAAACAAATGAAGAAAAAAAGAGACATCATTTAAAAAAACAAAAACAAAACCAACACAAATGTGTCTGAGCTCTAACAGCATTAATATTTGTTTTTCCCTTTCATCTAAGGGGAAAACAGTTCCAGAGATGGTCATGACAATGTATGCTGTTTCTGTGCCGTTGTGCTCCAACCCACCTGAAGTAACTTGCTATGAAAATTCTCCATGGAAAGCAAGCTTGCTATTACCTTCAGACCACTTCAGAAATATCAGCATGTGAATAGCATTAGTCAGAGAGACTAAATCATGAACTGTGAGGAATAAAACCTGCTATTAAAATAAAATCCTGTAGTCCTCATACAACTTTAAGAGTAGCCTTCCATGGCCAGAATGTGTGCTACAGATATCAAGGTATCAATCTTTTCAGACAAGCCATTAAACATGTACAGAATTCCTGTTAGTTAGAACAGGGAATGCATGACAAGAGAGAGCAATGCTGACATCCCCCAGCTGGCTCTACTCTTTTCCTCCAGACCATTTTCAGTGCACCCATTCTCAACCTTCTTACTGCACACACAGCACACCAATTTCCTTCCCATTCACATTAAGGCAGACTATGTCTCTCATTTCTGTTGTATTGAGGTGTGGCAACAATTCGTTCAGCTAGTAACTACTATCCTTCTTTCCTGACAGACTGATTACCTCTTTTGTACTACAGCTGCTACCCAGCCCCATCAAATCAGCACAAATTCCGTACAGACCAAATGTGAGGCTCTTTTTAATCTGCTCCCATGAGTGCTTCTCCCTCGCAGACAGAAGCGCAGTACTTCGACGTTCACTCTCGACATCATACATTAAAGCCAGCATGACTGCATTGCCCAGAAACAGATCTCAGCCACTATTCCAGGAAAAGCATATGAAATGCAGAACACGTTACAAGCACTTTCATTCTGAAGCAGCATAAAAGTTGTATTCCATGAGAATTTGGTTTTTGTAGTTAACAGAATCATCTGTGGTGGGACATTTCTGCTCAAAATTAATTTGATTTTAATTTGATTGCAATATGAAGGATCACAGAGGCTTACTTTTGCATACAAAAACATCTGCCTACAGGTTCCTTGGTAAAATGAAGCACTTGGACACACTGTGAGACCGCTCGGCTTCACCACTCAACTCTTTAACCTTTGCTCAAGGAGCGCCAATGTGAGTTACATGTTTTTTGCAGCACTGAGTGAGGGCACCCATTAGTGAGTACCCTCACCCAGGCACAAGGCCAAGAGGCAGTGGGCAACAGAAAGTGACTGTTCTGTGGCTGAATTCTATCACAACACTAAGAGAAATCCCAGTATCCAAACAAACGTTTTGTCAAGCACATTAAACAAGAATGTTTTTGTATTTCTCTTTTCATACCATTCTTACTGTTTCCTACTGTTTTTAAAGAAACAAGATGCACTCTCATTCTATAACTTGGACAAAAACTGGCACACCAGGATGAACACAATTGCAGAAATCCCCTGAAACTACCAACTACATACACCTGGAATGTTACTACCACAAGCTAAGGATCCACCTTTAATCCTGGCTGGTTACACACATCTACTGCAAGAAATACCTTGCACTGTATGTGTGGCAAATCTGATACGCTTCTCAACTGTTTTTCTTGGTCCTAAACAAACTGTGACATCGCCATAAAATAAAAGTAGTAAAACCATGACAATTTCAAAATCTTATTGAAGACACACTGGCTTTTCTCTTCTTGAAAAGATCAAAGGAAAAAAAATATATATATAACCCCCCTCCCCCCCCCACACAACCACAGATTAAAACTGTTCAGGTGACTGGAAAGGTATTATAACACAGCCTTCTTGTATTTATCCTGTTAAAACCCCACTTCCTATTTGGGAAATGACTTTATGTTGTGGAAATAAACAAAACATTTCTCTTCACAAAGGTGAGAGAATTGAGACACAACAATGCAGTGATAATAATAACTGTAGATTCCAGTTCCTACCAAACATGTTTTCATCACGAGGAGCGCTGCAACTCCTGTCTTCTGCACAAAGCAGACTGGAGTTCTATACAGTACACTATATGGGGACTATATACTATACAGTGACTGACTTCATCCCAACACTCAGAGCTAAAGGACAGCAAAACAAAGATTCAGTGATGTGCTCTGGCTACAAACACTTGTTAGAGATATTCAGTCAACTCAGCACATTTGTCAATACAAAAAACTGGCACCTGTGAATAAGATTTAGAGCACACACATGTGCACAGCATAACCATGTAATAGGATTCTAACTCCACAATATGGAGACTTGATCTGGGTCTGTTGTTTGGTGTTCCCGAAGCTGCCAGAGCCCACAGAACATTCACAGTCAGACCTTCTATGTTGCATACCTTTTGCCATTTATATCCCTGCACTGTTTTTCCACAGTGGTGTTTTGTAAAGAAATAAATTAATAATTGATGGCTCAGTAGATGGTTCTCTAAATTGACTGAGTCGTTGTCAAAATATTCCTGCAGAATTCCTGACAAAAAAATAAACATTACCTGAACACGTTCTGGTAGCAATTTTGAATTTCTGTTGTGTTATTTGTAGTGATCATCTTACATTTTGGAGATACCAACAGTGAAAGCTTGGATGTTTATGGGACAGAAACCACAGTGCTTCACTGGAAATCCTCTTAATTAAGCCCCAGGTGTACATATATGTATCTTCTAAAGCAGATTGCAGATAATGGACAAGTTTCCCTGGTACAATATTTTGGAGACACCATTAAGCAGTGGGAGAATACCACGTTTCTGCAAGATATGGCAACTTCCCTGGGTTGCAGCTGTAGTTTGGGTTATCTCTACAAAACTCCGTGCTCATGAGCACTGCACAGGAAGTTGAAGAATTTAATGTGCATTAAGTGGCGTAGGCACCCCATGCTGTGTCTTCAAACTTATTTCTTTGCTGCCATCTGCTGCTCAAGTATAAGAAGATTTATGAAGAAGAGAACGCTGACACACACAGACTAGGATACTACAGAGCACATGATAAGAGAAAAGCACATTTTGCTATCAGGACTGATAAATCAACTAACCTCAAGAAAGCAAAGGACTACAAAGACAGGTCTGTTTTACATACCAGCATAACTTTTCTATTGTTCAACACAAGAATTAATTGCATCATGAAAAATGTTCCTTAGTGACATGCATGACAAGTTCTGTGGGATAGGGATATCCTAAAGAAACTGAACTACCTCAGCTTATTTTTCTTTCTTTATTTCAGCTGGCCATTTTCAAAAGCCCCCAAACATAGGAAGAAATAGCTCCCTGCCCTTTCTTCTAGTTACAGTGGACAGGTAACCTTACAAAAAAATTTTTAGAGCTTCAAAGCTACACAGAATTCAGTTTTAGGTTATAGACTATTTGAAAATTTGTATTTTCAACTCTGTTTCCTCTAGTATTTCCTCCTAAGTATTCAAGTCCTCAGTCTAGGAAATTATTAAGAAAGCTCTAAACTGATATAACTTACGATAGAGTATACTAACAACTTCCTTCTGGACAGTGTATCAGATCTTTTTAGTATTTTCATTAATCCTACAGTGTGACTAACATCAGCACGTTGCAGTGTTGCAACTGGCTGTCTGATGGCTCAGAATTGCAGACATTTGAATATATCCCTAGAAGGAAATCGTAGCAGACCACGCGGAGAACAATGACAAACATGGAAGAATGCAAGTATGCTACGCTAGCAATATGAACTACAAAGAGCACAGGTTTTAGGAACTGCAACAACCCTTCCATCCAACAGCTGACACTTCAAACACTGTCCATGGCAAAATCGAGGTTTGGGAACCCAAACACTGACTTGTTTTGTACCAAGTCAGTACAAGCACTAAGGATTAAGCACACCATGAAAACAAAACCAGAATCTTTCTTTCCTGTCAAAATTAGTTTCCTCTGCGTTGGTGTCCTTATCCCTGTCTGACAACCTTCAGGGCAGCTCCAGGGCTCACTGCAACAGTGGCAGATTCCAACAAATGTACCAATCCCTGCATAGAAGGACAAAAAGCACAGAATCTATTTTGTGCTGCAGGGCCCCTCTCCTGAATAAATGAGATTGTGTCCTTCAGCATAGGCCAAAATTTTGTTCCGATGCCACAAAATATCTTGTGAAGTACAATGGGTGAGCCATACTTCTGCTTTAAAAGAAGTCAACAGGAGTGAATGAGGCCCACGCTAAACACTGTAGCAACTCTATTCTTCAGGTATTAATTCAAAAGGAGATACAGAGCTTCTCCCAAACACAGGCTAGCAAGTGGATCTCTGTACAGGAGGGATGTGGCGATGCTGGAGTGGATCCAGAGGAGAGCCATGAAGATGCTCAGAGGGCTGGCTGAAGCACCTCTCCTATGAAGAAAGGTTGAGTGAGCTGGCCTTATTTAGCTTGCAGAAGAGAAGGCTCTGAGAAGACCTCACTTCCAGCCTTCTAGTACTTGAGGGGAACTTACAAGCAGGAGGAGGACCAACTTTTCAGAAGGTCTGACAGTGACAGGAGAAGAAGGAATGGCTTTAAACTAAAAGAGGGGAGATTTAGTTTAGATGTTAGGAAAAAATTCTTTACTCAGAGGGCGATGAAGCACTGGCAGACTGACCAGAGAGCTGTGGATGCCCCATCTCTAGAGGCATTCAAGGACAGCTGGATGGGGCCCTGAGCAGCCCAACCTGGTGGTTGGCACTGGGTGATAACTAATGTCCCCTCCAAACTAAGCCATTCTCAGTGCACTGCACTGAATAACACTCTCCCTGCAAACAAGTAAAGAGAATAAGGAAAAGGTAGACAAAAGAGAAACAAATTGCCCAAGGTCACAGAGCATCAAAACATATTATTGTGTGTCTCTCAACCACTAACCAGCACCACCGGCCAAGCTTTTTCTTCAGCCTCAGTGTTACACAATATTAGCAGAACTGCCATAGCACCCACAAGGCATAATATGAAGTATAACTGGAAATGTACTAATAGATGCTTTAAGTATCAAATATTATTACTTATATATTATATATAATATATATTACAATATATATTATTTAAAGCTTTTCTGCTTCAAGAAGTATTGTACTGGTAAGTTACCTGTCTTCCCCAGGGAGGTCTTCAATACTTCCAAACCCAGGGGTTGGCATAGGGCATCCCATGTGCTGGAAATGAGCTATGTGAGGTGCAGGAGCTGGAGTTTTCCCACCAGACTTTTTGTGCTCCTGCTCCGCTCTGACCCGGGCGTTCTCCCTGTCACAGACGAAACACTCGAAGCCATTCAGGTAATTGGGCAAAGTCATGTCATTCACACCCCACTCCCGCCTCTCCAAGCTCTCTAGCAAGAACTGGTTTTTGATGCCATCAAGGTTTTTATACTCTAGGTACTTCATGTATTCCTCTCCATTCTTGTCAAGGAAATCAAGATACTTTGCCAGCTCTTGGGGGCTCTCAAAGTCATCGATAAGAATGATGGAGAGGTTGTTTGGCATCCAGTCCCGCACGGCTGGGGAGCCTCGGTACACTGGGACAGCACCCAAATGCATTGGACGCCACAGCTTCTCTGTCATGTAGTCATTACATATGGCATTCTCCAAGGCCAGGTGGAACTTGTACCTGGCGATAAAAGCCATGAATTCGGGATCTTCTGCAGTGGCTGTTGAAGTGTCTCTCAGTCGCTCGCTGGGAAGCTCCCGGTTATGAAGGCATTTTCCATAGGAGTCAACCTATAAAATAACCAAAATAACAAGTCATCTACACAAAGTGATTTTTTTGCCTGGAGCTCATAGTCCTCCTAAAATTCCTAACTTTAATCAGTTCCTAACTACCTCAGTTGAGCCTCGCTTTACTCCCAACTTCATTCCATCTAGATGACTCCCAGATTTCCACTTCTCTTATAACAGCTTTAGTCATAAACTGAACACTCAGTTCCAAAAGCAGCATAAACTACAAGTAAGGCAGAGGACAGGAGAAACAAGATTTTACAGGAAAAAAAAAAAAACAACAACAAACGTATTTATTAGAGAACTAAGGAGAAACTAAGAGTTAAGAAAGGGCATTCAGCTTCCTCCATGTTGGTTTAAAAGTCATATTTCTACGTCACAGGGAGCAGATCTTTTCCAAACAATGATTTCACACAGCTTCCAGTCTCAGCAGTTTGGCAAAACTTTCCACTTGTTAGACTGAAAAAAATGATGGATGAAGGGAGCTGGAAGAGTACTGTGGAAAAACAAAGAGCACACTTGATCCAGGGTCTGCTTCGTGCTTTGACTATACAGAGGCAGGTTTCTAAAAAGATTTTGCCTTTGCTTTGTTACTTAACAAACAATGAACTTGCATAAGAAATTAATCACTGCTAATAGAAACAGCAGAATCAACTCAGAAGAAAACGTTTCTAAGATTTCCCCTATCGACCATCCTTTAGCTTTTAAGAAAAGAAAGCACTAAATTTGTTTCCACCCCATAGAAGCGGAGCTGTTTCAATTTGTGAAGCTGCTCTCCACAGGCGGTGCCCCAGCTGAGCCAACCGGCACAGGCACAGCAGAGCCCCACCACAAGGCAGACGAGGAGCAGACTCTCAAAACACGGCAAACTCCTTACTGCACGCCCATTCTTGTAAGTGGGAGCAAGGCTCGCCAATGGACTCGCAGCCTTCGTTCCCTCCCGCTCACCTAAAGCTCTAGATTGCAGCAGCGCACAGCGCTCGGTCCGCAAGATCTATGCAGGCTCGGCACAACTTTCTGCCGATCGCAAGCCGGCCAACCCCGCAGCGCCCAGCAGCTCCTACCGGCAGGCAGCTAGCCTTTCTGTCCGGCCTGCCGCTCCCCATTACGACTCACGTCTCGGCAGAACCGAGGACAAACGCGCCCCGTTAACGGAGCGGCTCGGCCAGGCGGGCCCGGCTCCCGCAGCGCCCCGCGCCGCCGCACGCACCTGGATGTACTTCATGAGCTCCCGCACGTAGCGGTCCCGGTCCGAGGGCACGTCGCAGTGGGACTGCACGTAGAGCACCGGCCCGTAGCCCCGCCGCCGCCACTCGTCCTTCTCGGCCAGGGGCAGCGCCGGGCCCCGCAGGTAACCCGCGCCGGGCAGCCACTGCAGAGTCAGCGGGTAGTCCGACTCGCGGCGGAAGGTGGCCGTGTAGTTGAAGAGGCGGATGCCGGGCAGGTGCGAGAGGAGGAAGTTGTTCATGGGCGACTCCTCGTGGAAGAGCGCCCACGTCTGGTGGGGCAGGCGGGGCAGCGGCGCCTCGTAGGCGCGGAAGTCGGTGCCGTAGAAGATGAGCGCCTTGGTGCGGCGGTGCCGCGCCGCCCGCCGGCTGCGCGTGACGAGGCAGGAGCCCCGCGGGCAGTCGATGCGCTCCGTGTCGCCGGGGAAGTGCGGGAAGAGGCTGCCGCTCCACCACAGCAGGATGGGCAGCGCCTCGTCGCCCCGCGCGTCGTCGTTGCCCGGCCCGCGGTACGACGCCGCGGCCGCGAAGGCCGGAACCGGCGGGACGGCGGTCTGCGCCCAGCCCTCCGCCCCACACGGCGTCCCCGCGTCCCCCGGCCCGGGCTCTCCGTCTCCTTCCCCCTCCCCCGCGGCGGCCCGGCTCCCCGCGCCCCACGCCAGCGCCAGCGTCACCCAGAGGCAAGCGGGCCGCCGCCGCGCCGGGCGGCCCGGCCCTCCGCCTCCCATGCCCCGCCGCTCGGCCCGCGCCGGCCGCCCCGCCGCCAGGAAACGGCTGCGCCGGGCCCGCCCTCGGGCGGCGCTGCTTGAGGAGGCGCGCGGGCGGCGGCCGCCGGGGCAGGGGGAGGGCGGGGAGGAGAGCGGGGAGGCGCCGCGCGTCTGCGCTCTGACGTGAGCAGAACGCACGTCCTCTCTCCCTCCAGCGCAGCGAGCGGGCCGAGCTCGGCTCCGTCCTGCCGGAGACGGAAGCGGGACTCCTTCCCGGCGGAGCCGCTGTTCTGAATGAGCTCACGTGTAGCTGCTCTCCTGCACGAGCCTGGAAATAACGCCTTTGGTATAGAAATGAAAGGAAAGAGGGTACTGGCAGACCGCTCGCTGCAAAATGCAAGTTCTGAAATAAAAAAAACCTCGCTGAGATCAAACAGCGCCTTTTGGGCATTTGCTCTCGTTGAATTTCTTATCGCCCTTCGCAAGAAAGAAAGGTTTTCTCCGCAGAAAAACAGGTTATGAAGGAGCACCCGGCCAGACTGCAGCCCTTCCCCTCTCCTCCCTCCCGCAAAATACAGGGTTTGGAAAAATAAGCAGTGTTTATTTACTAACAATGACATAAAATACATCTTAATATATTTTTATTTCTTTACAAATTAAAAGATGCATTGGAAAAAAACAAGTGAAGAAAATGAAAGGTTCATTTTACGATCTCATTTTCACCCCCCACGCCCCTCAGTATTAACACTAGAAATTAGTATCTGTGGAAAGTGTGGAAAGTTGTGGTTGCTGAGCCTTATATTCCTGGGAAGATTTTCCCCATGTGGTTAAAAATCCTCTAGCTCTTTTGGTTGGAGGCAATGCATGGAATAAAACGCCAGCCACATTCATACAAAAACAAGGAAGGTTTTGTCAACTACTTTGTCAGAGTTTCTCCATACTCCCTTTTCTATGCAGTGATGGGAGGGAAGACAAATCAGCAGCGTCGTAAGAAAAATGGATTTATATACATGCTACAGGATATGGAACTAAAACCACAGCCAGATATTTTTCTGATCCCAATAAGAACTTTTCTCTGAAGCGTCAAGCCCAGACAATAACTCATCTAACCACCCACAATTTTTCCTCCCCCTTGTAGTGCTCAAACTCCAGGGAAGTTTAAGAACACTTGTTAAGTGCCCAAACTGCTACACAATCCCCCTTCCCATAGTGAAGGATCAAAGCCCTTAAAATTCTGAATCTGATTTGCACTTGCTCCTTCTTCACAGAATTCTTCTCAACCATCCCCGCAGAATGGAGTGGCAGAGTGGCCAACGTGGATGGACTCGTGTCTGAGGTATTTTAGTTTAACAAATAGGCTTATAAAAAGGATTTGTGCAAGCTGATAGGTAGAATGGAAAGCAGGTATAAACATCCAGTGATGAAACTTCACTACTGCCAAAACCCTTCCCAGTAACTGAAATCAGGTACTTGCAATACCTAATACAGGGCAGTCTAAACCTCAGTTTTTGTCCCCTGTTCCTTGTAATCCAGGGCACGAAGCTGTCTCAAATCTGGGTCAGTAGAAATCATACTCCTGCTTGTCTGCTATGAATTACAACAGTGTGGCCCAAAGTGGCCAGTTCCTTATCATCCAGCTCCCACACAGCCCCAAATCACCTTGTAACAGTATTTTCTGCTCAACTTTCAGAGGATTTTGCTCTCACTGCCATCTGGATAGATTCTTCTGCAGAAGAAGAGAGGCTACAGAACATGGACTGAGTGGGATATTATCACAGGGCTGTGAAATGAGAAAGAAAGGAGTCACCACTCATACCAACAAGAAGCACTAACTACCCCTGTGCTGTTCAGAAGCTGTTGATAGTTACTGAATTATTACTTCCTCCAGTGCAGATCAACTTACAGTACAGGGAAGAAAGCAGAAATAAATCTGTCCTGCTGCCTACTGGCTTTCTATGCTTTTTTTTGGGGGGGGAAGATTTCTGGTTCAGACAAATACGATACACTTGTGCTCTGCAATGTCATTTTTCCTCTACAAAGAGAAAGGAAATGTTTGGCTGCTTCAGCTCCCATCGCCCAACCTGCCTCTTGCCCTCCCAACCTGCGCACCCTCTGTACAGTAGGAGCATGCCCACGCGCCCATACAAACACACAGCAACTACTAGAAATTTTGAAGTTATCGCTTTTTCACCCAATGTTGAATCATGTACAGTGAACTGAAAAAAAAACTACATTCATTACAACGGGATTAGCGAGCATGGGGCGGGGGGTGAACTCCTGCCAAGCACAGGAAACAATTTAGATACAAGTAAAAGACCTGGTATCAAAGGCCCTTTTTTTTTTTTTTTTTTTTTTTTTAGCCCTCACCAGGAAAAAGAATTCATCTCTCATATGGGACCAGGAGAGGTTGAAAGGATTTCTGCGTATGTCATGTGTATTAAAAATTATGGAATTGTACAGATTTCTATGTTGTCCTTTTTGAGGGCGCTGGACCTTCCGATCAGATCATTAGAGAAGACTGAAATGTCACTGCTGAGTTCCAGCACCACTCCCTCCTCTAGCTCAGTAGCTGCCGAATCTCCTTGTGCATGTGACACAGGAAGTCCACATATGAAGCCCCCCCAGTTAGGCTCTTATCCTCCACCAGAAAATGTTTGAAGAGCATTTCCAGCTTATCTTCTTGCTTCACAATTATTAACTGCCAACAAAAACACGATAGTTAGCACAATTCATGCTCTTGGGAAAAAAAAAAAAAAAGCTAGATAGCTCAAAATACAACCAAGACAACTAGAAACACAGCAAATAGACCTTCTGTGCTTTCACTTTCATACTTGTGTTAAGTCTCAGTCATATTTATAAAGAAAACTTCACATACGTAGTTTGTGGAGAAGTATTAGATTGAAAATCGTTAGCTTTAGAGCTATGGTAAGCATGAACTCTAAAACTAATACCAGATTTTTTTTTTCAGATCCTTGAAAAAACATGTAAGTTTGAATCACAGTTGTTAAGACTGTGGTCAGCATTAGGTTTTACATCAACAGGATTAGCATCACCTGCTTTGCCAGGAGTAAAAGAGGTGAATAAGAGCTGTGAATAATGATCAGCATTTTTACCTTCATGTATCGGGATCTCTGCAGGTGAAGCATGTCAATAATAGACCGTACTTTCTTTGAAAAGGGGTTTTCCAGGACAGGCAGGGTACTCTGGAATGGAAGATATCCAATCCCCGTTAGTCAGGTGGAGAAATATAACAGCATTAAACAAAACCAGCAAAAACAAAAACAACACAGCAGGACTGGCATATTATTTAACATTACAAATATATTTACTGTCACAATTTCCTTGACTTCAGCTATTACAAAAGGAAATGTCACATGGTATCAAAACTAAAGATTGATTATTTTTGTATCAGCTGTTCTCCTTATCACCAATGGCAATGTGGCTTGCCAGATTAAGCTAGGCAAAAGGAAGTGTATATGCTCAGACTGGATGTCTCCACTACTTTCATACACCCAATGCTTCTCATTGTTATTAACACAAAAAAGTTAAAATTATTTTCTCAACTTGCTTTCTCAACGTTTCAACTACTGGGCGACTATCACAGACAGCATCTCCCACAGTGCCACCCAGCTCACCAAGGTGTTGCTAATCTGACTGAAGGATGACACTCCAAAGAGGTTCTGGATCAGGCCTTGCTGCACGTTCACTCCCACCCACACAAAGATGTTCAGCCCATTCTCCAGCAGGTAGATGTCACCCTTGGAGAGACGTTCCTCTGAGTTTCGGATTGCTGCCGGTAAGGAGTCACTGTCAACATCTGCTTTGGTCTGTTTTAGAGTGAAAAAATCAGAGTTATAAAACAAAAACATTTAGGAAGTCTGGAAAATTTCTGTCACAAGATCCTAGTGGTTTTTTAATGTTTATAACACTGCAGTAGCTGTGACTGAAGTATCATCTTTCTTGACTAGTTTTCTTATTGAACAAGACACTGGTAAGAGACTACTGGTTAACCAAAGAAAACAGAAGTTGCTCTGAAAGTAATCTCTAGTTTCAATACTGCTTCCTGGAGCATTAATGTAATTAGTATTTAGTGTTATTTCAACAACTACAATACTGGAAAGCGAGAATAGTAAGAGAAATTTCCCTGCAACAACTAAAATTACAGCAAGATTACAAAAAGCCTTACAATTTAAAAAAAAAAAAAAAAAAGCTACCACAGATTTAAAAGATTTTTCCATGCCACTGGTTACGTGCTCACAGCTCAGAGCAAATCCTCCAACCAATTCACAAGAGGCAGAAATACAGCTATCACTGAGTGAAATTAACCCAAGTATCTCAATGGATGCCAGATCCCAAATACCTCTCAAATGGCTTTCCACTGATAAAACACAAATGCCAGTCATTGGGACAAGTCAAGACAACAGTGAATCTCAAGTGTTACGAATGTCTCAAAAGACTCACCAGGGGCAAAAGCCTGGGATAAAAGAAGACATTTGTTTCTGCCACGTCCATGGATGTGACTAACTGACGAATGTAGGCACGGTCATCTGTTGTGACCTCTGGACCAGGCTGAAGGACGTCACTCTTCAACACACAATTCAAGTAGACAGGAAGCAGCTTCATGCATTCAGGAAGAATCAGCTACAAGTCACAAGCATACAGAAGTTGTTCAGCTGTCTTGCTGAGTAAGCTTATGCCTGACAAAACAAGCCTAGAGTGAACCAACAGTATGGCACAAATGCGAGAATAGAAAACTGACAATCTATATACAATATGGACCTGCAAAAGTAACATAACTGGAGCAAGTAGTGCTTTCTGAGCTCCAGAAAATTGTCCAACAAGCCATTCTCAATCATAGTTTCACTTGTACTCTCCCTTTCTATTTTTTTGAACAGGCAAAATAATCAAGGAATCTGCTAAAATCACATTTTAGTATCTGAGTCCATGGTTCAAATTAAAGCATCAGAGTTTACCTGGCCAGCAGAAGATGGACTAGCACAGTTTTTTCGATAGCAAGCCAGGATCTGGGCACACTGATTTATCAGTGAATCTCGTACAGCCTTTACTGGGCTATTCAGAACTCCACGATATGCTGCAGAGAAAGGAGAAATAAATGGGACAGTTACGAAATGACTGCTGACAAACAGTTAAAAAAAAACCAACACTATTTCCACAAAGTAAGTCTAAACAACTATTGTTTATAGTTTGGGAGTAGTTCAAGTACAAACAGGTGAAGCATATTTTTGGACAAATGGTCCAAAAATAAACAATTATGAATTCAGACAGCTTTCTATACAAAGCTCTAAAAATATAAGTAACAAGTTGTAAGATAAGGCTACACCTTCTACTTGAAACTCTTGTCCTAAGCAACAATATTATCTTCACAGCTTTGTGCTCTTTCTCCTAAGTGGCTGAAGTATGAAGATTGCTCCCTGACACTTGATTCACAAAGACTGAACAGGTGTCACTGAATGACAATTTGAACAGCAGTTAAAGCTTAGGATTCTTGTTAACATATCTATTCTTACCATATTTAGCCAAGTAATTTATAAGTGTGTCTGTCTCGCAGTTTCGATAGAGGTCAGCAAGCTGTGTACAACAGTTCAGTGAGAGGTTGTGAATCCGGAGTCGCCGCTGTCCTGCACAGCTTGTATATAGCAGAGCACACTGTATGAGACAAAAACACCAGGGTATAGGAAAATGAGACACTGTTACAATAAGCTAGGCAGGGCTTGAGCATACTTCTTTAAAAATTAAGACTCAGATGCTTTAATAAGCAAGAAAATTACGTAGAGGATTTGCACAATAAGCTAAAAGCATCTGCTAAGAATCAGCATCAATGAAAGATAACAAGTGGCAAGCATTTTTAATCATAGAAACTTGTCTTGGAAAACAGTCTGTGGATTGAAGCTTTTGAGGTCATCCTAAGGCCATATATCCTGAAAATTTAGGGGAACATTAATGGACAGAAACAATGAACAGTTCCTTGAGGGAATGTCAGTTTCAAAGCAACAGTCGTCCTCTTCAATTGGCACACTACCAACTTAGGCTTTGGTTCTGGCCTTGGCACACTTCTGATAAGAATTCTGAATTAGTTCCCTTCCTTTTTCTAGAAAGCCTTCTGCCCTCCACCTCACCTGGAGGAGCGCACCACTGTCTTCACTCAGTTTGTCATCATGCTTGAATTCAACTGTGATTGTTTTGTCACAGTCCAAGCCTGCCATCTCCACATCAGTTGTGTTGCTCATATAAAAAGCTCCAAAAAAGTCAGTTGCTCGAATGCCTACAAAAAAAGGATACACAGAAGTATATAAATAAGTTGTACTTTTCAGCAGAATAACAAGACAGCCTCTGAAATCCTGAAAATCCCATCATCAGGAAAACAACAAATTATCTCAAGAGGCTTCAGCAGGAATCTTTTTTCAGTCTTTACAAAATGTTAAAATGACAAAGCTTTAAGAGAACTTTTTGCATAGCATAGTCTCAGAAAGTCTTAAATAAGGGCAAAAACTGTTACTTCCCATATGGTATGCTTTAAGTGGTTAATTTATTAAAACTTACTCATGCTAACACCCACCTGTGCTTGTACGTACTCTCATCACAGCATCAAACCCCACTTCTTTCTGGACATCTCTTCTTAAGTCATTCAGGAACCTATCTTGGTCTGTCTCAAGCTACAACATGATAAATAATTCAAGTTTCACCATAAATCAGAGCCGCTATGTAAACTACAAAGTAATTTTTAAAAAGGCATCACTGCAGGAGTACTTGAAAAAAAAAAAAAAAAAAAAAAAAAAACAGTCAGCACGCTGTGCTTAGCCCTACTGCTATATTATCATGCTAGAAGTTAACAGAATAACTTGTTGTTCTTCATACATTCTTTGTGTAAAGGCAAAGCTAACAATCTTTCGGCAAGATTCCTGCACCACTTTGGAGATGAAGTGTTACTTCAATTTCTTCTTCACTATGGTTTACACCACAAAGAATAGTAACTTTTATTCAGACCAAATATCAGTCTGATTCAACAGGGCTCTTACCTGGAAATACGCATACTTATAAATGGAGCCTCCTGTCTGGTAAGTTACTACACCTAATGTTGCCACATCCAAATACTGGTTTGGAAACAGGAACAGATCCACACAACAGCCCTGGGCTACACAGTCCTTGGCCAAATTGTTGTAGAAGCTTGTCTGAGGTTGAAACAAAGCCTAAGAAAACAAGTCAGAGACAATACAAAAAGTTTATGGTTAAAGAAAAAGAAAAGTATATGGGGTGGGGGTTATAATCACAATCAAAACAATCTTATGCTAAGTCTCACTTAAGGAAACTCAGAGTTATATGAAAGTCTTCCTAAGTCTGCCTTCGAAAAACAATGAAATGTCATGAAAATTACTTCACACGTTGCTTTAATCCTGAATTCTGTTCACTTTAACACACCTGTAGTATTTTATCCTGTATAATAAACTAGGACATACCTTTTCTTCTTGTACCAGAGCTGTCTACATATCTCTGATTGAGAGCAGAAGATAAAAGCAGAATGTAGAAAGATAATAGCTTTGATGGTTACATTATATGCTAGCCCCTTCTCATTCTTTCAATGAGATGTCAGGTTAATTTTATCCCATGTAAAGTACAATGTAGAACTGTACCATAAGCATCATGCAAGTCATTGTTACCTTCTCCTTATCTGTGTTGATCAGTTTCTTATCATCTCTGTTCTTTAACTTCCCTGGGGCCTCTGCAATGGGCAGAGAGGTGTGGAAAATGAAGAGCTTGCCAGCACACTCAGCTGCCTGTAGAAAAGAGGGGGTAAAGCTGCTCAGGTTAGAAACATTTAATAAAAATCTTCAGGGAAAATGTGATTGAAGGACATGCATACAAGCATCTTTGTTGCTTCATTTCTTTATGTAAGGAACTAAACATGCATCAGACACAGATTCAGTAATTATTTGGTTATATCAGTAATACCTAACACTGGGAGCACAGATTCTTGATCAGTTACAGAAAATGAAGTTTCCGTTCTTCTGAACCTGTGCTAGATCCCTGGTAGGGAGAAAAGAACTAGCTACAGGATGACAAGGAAATCTTAATATTCTAAAGCAGCTAAAAAAGGTTTTGCACAAATGAGTTAGATTGGTTTATTCTGATTTACAGCTGCTGAGCTTGTAGAAATAGAAAAGTCACAGAATCACAGGGGTTGGAAAGGACCTCCAGAGATCATCGAGTCCAACCCCTCTGGTAAAGCAGGTTCCCTACACCAGGTCACACAAGTAGGTGTTCAGGCGGGGTCTTGAGTATCTCCAGAGAACGAGACTCCACAACCTCCCTGGGCAGCCTGTTCCAGTGGACAGTCATAGAAATGGTAAAGGACTTTGTAATCTGACTTCCGAGAAATCCTTAATTTTAAATAAATTAATTTTAAATAAGCCTATATGAACATTAGCAGTTTTTAGTAGATTATTTGCTCTGCCAAATTCAGTATGTGAGAATTCAACTGTAGTTAGAATTGTATCTTGACTGAAGGACTGCCACCAAATTTAAGCATAGGGGATACTTCTAAGAACATACCTGAAAGACAAATAAAGCTATAAGAACAGATCTGGGGAAAATCATACAGGAAATTAACTTGATCAGTACACACAAGTCTGAGTTAAATCACACATGCAGTCACCTAGTACTGGAATGGAAGAGTTTTGGAAAAGTTTTCTGGGTTAACACATTGGTATGGGTAACTCAATAGATTGCTTTCTTTCCTTTAACTAAAGATTATATTTCAAGCACAGCATTAGAAAGATACCACACTACAGAATGCCTAAATAAGACATGATAAGAGTTCAGCACTGGGTTTTAATGCTGGAAGGACGGGGTTTTTTATGGTAGGTTCTAGAAACTGCTCAGAGCAAAAATGCAGCCAGGTCACCAAGGTTAAGTCACATTTCTTGCGCTTTGTGCAAAAATGCTTTATGAAAATAAGCAAAAAAAAGAGCCACCTACATAGAACTGGAAGTACATATACCTTCTTTAGCAGCCAAGTACTCCCTACACGTACCAAGTCTATCAACAGCAAGAAGATTCAGAAAAAACTTCAGATTTTTCTTAGAAGTGTATCAACATGAACTTCAGAGTAGTGAAAACAATTTGCCATGACAACACATTTACTAACCTTTAGTGCTTCCAGCCCTGCTTGGATCACAGGTCCAAAAACAGTTTCTGTTTCTCTTGTGTCTGCAAACATTTCTGGAATCTGGTCCAGCAAGCTAACAAAAAACAAAAGGAAAAATTCAGGAAGATTAAATTTAAATGGTAAAGCCACATAGAGATGCTGTTGGTGAACTACTAGACTAGGTGGCTTAAACAAGTGTCCCTAACAATATATCAAGTGTGTCTAAGTCTATATACATAATCACTTATTCTCCCCAGTATTTGGCATGTCATTAGTTCGCTGTAGAAAAGAACTCATGCTTTGTCATCCCTTACTGACTTTCTCAGCAGCTTCAGCTGATGCCTATATCAACAACTCCTCTGTATTCTTGCTTTTTTTAATATACTCCAATGTATACTGCTAAATAAACTCTTAAGAAAGCCTAGCAATACTTTGCACCTCTTTGCCAAAATCTGTGTGCTACTGAAAGATTAACTGGTTTAATGGACAGCTTTGTATTTGTTCTTGTTAATGCACTACAAAATATACAGCTATAATTTAAAAAAAAAACAAAAACCAGAACAACAAAACATGCACTGTCTAGTTCCCAAAATCAATTTAACAACACATCACGGTTTAATTAATATTAGTTTGCCAAAGTTTTGTCAATTTCCTATTCTTCCCTTCTAAATTTTATTTTCTCTATTCTGCTCATTTAATTTTCTCCATAGAACTAAAGTTGGAAATATCTGTTGTCTTACTTCACAGTTACTCAGGCAACTGCCTTAAAGACAATGATTCAGTATTCTTATAAATTACACTCTGCATCACATTAGTTGTGGTTTTTTTTTGTTGTTGTTTTTTTGTTTTTTTTTCTTCTTTTCTTTCAAGTTTGCTTGTTCACCCATAAAGACCCACCTGCCCCAAATTCCATTATATGCACCCCCTGTCAAGCTGGACTACAAGCCAAATACGCTCTTAAAGAATTGTCCTGTTTTGTCCTGCAAGGTTAATCTGAAACAGTATACAAAGCTAATATATAGAGTGACTTCTAGGTGTATAACAGGACAAAGAAACAGTGAACATTACACTTTTAAATGCAATGCCTGAATCTATCAAACTAGACATTTCCTACACGCATCATAACTCAATTTCAGTTACCTGGCAATAACTGTCCTGGACTCATTCACATTCACCAGAAAGCCATCGAGGAGTGGCACAAACATGTCTGCCACATCTGAGACAACCATCATTTGTGGCTGTGCCAATGAGCTCTTCACGTTATAGAAGTGTAATACTTTGTTGTAAGTGACAAAGCCTACTCGAATGGCAGATTCCTCCATGTTGCCTTCCCTGTAAGAGACATACATCACATCTAAGTAGACGGTGAGTGAAATCATTATACATGATACAGCACAGTAAGGGATAAGGGAAAAATGAAAGGAAGGAAATCTGTTACAGCTAGAAAGTACTCAAAGATGTCCTGCTTGATCTCATTGTGAAAATAAGCTTCATAGGCTTTTTTCCAAGGGAGAAAGTAAGATTCCTCCATTTGGACTGGATACAATTTACAATGTACCTTACCTGGGCAGATAATCTAGGATTGACTTTAATTCTTCACATATTAGTCTCACTAAGCCACTCTTCACAGCATTGTAAGACACATCAATCATGAAAATGAAAGCAGGTGGACTGGGAAACTTGTTATTCTGTGGAAGAGGGGGAAAGAAATCACATTAAGTTCATCTAATAGCTCTGTAACATGAACAAATGAATGCTGGCCCAAACTCTAGTAACTTTCATGTACATTCCACCCATGAAAAGCAATTGTTTCTTCAGATCACTTTCCATCCCTGTCCAACTAACGAAGTTGGGTAAGCACTCTACACTTGAAACAGATCAACGTTACATGTCCCTGACAGATTCTGTTCAGTGAACAGCAGCATAGCCACAACTCAGGACAGACAGTGAAAGTCGAGTGTGACATATCCTGTAGTTTAAGACCCTGGAATTTGTCTAGGACTTGCTCTAGATGATTTCTTCAATACAGAGCAAAACATTTTCCTCCAGGAGCTGCAACCTTTCCCTTCTACTTAAATATCAAGTCTACTTTGGGAAAAGAACAGCTTTCTGAAGTCTGTAGATCATATTGAAAAGGATGCACATAGAAAAAAAGGAAACCAGAATTTTCAGAAGAGCTAGGAAGACCACATCTCATTTGACTTAAAAATGTATCCTAAGCTGTTAATTGCAACATAATGGATTTTCCTTTCACTAAACCTGAAGCATCAGAAGGTATCTAGTGTAGAATTGCAACATTTAGGTATCTATTTTTCCAAGTTTTAAGTTGCTTTAACATGCACTGCACAGATGTCACTCTCAGAAGTTAGTTAGGATTTAAGTCTTCAATCAAAAGTGAGATAGCTCTAATAATACGTATTTCCATTCTATTCTTGTGTTTTTAACAACTATGGCAGTAGCTGAAATGTAATTTCAATAGGTAAAGGTCGTTTTCCATACCAAGTGGCACATTATATCATCACTATTACTGCATTCTTCTTGAACCTCTTTTACCTTCTCCTTGTGCCCCCAAAAAATAGAGACACTTTCTCCTGCAGAATTGCTATGGTGACAAAACATATCCCAGCTGTAAGTGCTTATATAGCTCCAGAAGAGAATGACAGAGGCAGCTATAACAAAGTACTATTACAGTCATGGAAAAGTTGTTTTATATTTAAAAGCAAAATAAAAATACAGTAATAAACACATACTGTACCTTGCAGTAGTCAACTGTTGCCAGAAACTCATATGAACCCAGTGATAACTCAGGTCGATCATAGAAATCTACTCGCTTTCCAGTATGATCCAAATGCTGGAAGTAGTGAGCTGGCACTGGGGGAAAAAAAAAAACAACTTCAGAGATGTGACCGTGATAAACACTGCTGCTAAAGAGCTAACGTGACAACAGCTGGTTCAGATGAAACTTCAGGAAAACTAGCTAGTTTGCAAGCATTACAAGAATCACTGCTCCAATTTAAGAGTGTCATTAAATCCAACAGATACAGATGAACTGCTTCTAGTTTGTCTTATGCACAAACTGGCATGCTGTATAGTCACCACTGTGCTTTTCTTTAATCTCCTTTACATTCTCATTTTACATTTCATATCAGAAAGATCACTGCAACATGCTCTTCGGATTTTTCTGAAGGATTTAGTCCAAAGGAAAAAATACCAGTCTTGTAAAAGCAGTAAAGAATGACTTGCAATAGAATCTGATGCAAACTGTAGGCTTCAATATTACTGATTCTGTTTAGGCACACCAAAAACTGAGCCACTCCTTTTGCTATGAGTTACTCAAACCACTCAAAATTTCATCAGTTCAAAACAAAGTGATACCATTAAAACTGTATATATAAAAAAAGAGATCACTCTCTACTCTCCAAGTATACACTCAGGACAAGCTGTTTTGTTTTTTTTTTTTTTAATGCTGAAAATAGGGATTGTTCTGAAGTATTAGGTGCAACTACATTATACTTCCACAGCATTTCTTTCATTGGCTGCCTCTGAGCTTCCTTCCCTTTTCTACAGCTGCTCAGTTGTTGCAGGTACAGCCATTTATAAAGCTGCTGAGTGCACAATGTCAGAGAATGCACATGGGCTATGAAAAATCATATAAAAGTTTCTCTTGTTTGTTTCTTAAACCAGCCATTTCCAGCCTCAGCCAACTTCCTATTTTGGTTTGCCATGGACACGTTACGCAGAGTAACTGAGGTGATGAAAACAAAAGCCAGCAGTGCTACCAAATGAAACCCTCAAAACCAATGTTGCTGCACCCCGCATTTCCACTGTCCACACAAAACAAACCCACAGATGCCAGCCCACAAACAGCACACAGCCGCTTCTGCTTAAGAGGGAACGTGCTTTATATTGATTTAGAACAACAACAAATACTAACTGGCATATACTGAACACTCCTATCCAGCCACAGCAGATCTACCTGCAATCTCACCTCCAAATAGTGTCCAAAGAGGCTTTGCAAGAAAAAAAATCCTAATTCATGCTACTGTCTGAAGGTTAATCTCAGTACCATAAATAATTTCTCAAAACACTATACATCATGCAACAAGTATTTCATGTTCCAAAGTTGCAGCAATAATGCTGCAACGAATAAGCACCTACTTAATTTGAGCATCATTTCTGAACTGAATATTGAACTTTTTTTGGGGGGGGAGAGGGGGGGGGAGTTGGTGGTTGTTTTCCCGAAAGTAGATATGCTAAAGCATAGCATACATTATAAATCACTGCAACACAATTAAGATTCATTGCTTTGAATCTTGTTCAAAGATTAACAGTGCCCAGAGTCTGGTTTTCAGAAGAAACCTTACCCTCAGTGACACAGCTGCAGAAACAGCACTGGAACCTCCTTCCGCCCTCAATAAACTGCATAAAAGGGCACATGTAGGCCTTGCACCTATTGCATCGGACAGGACCAGATTCTCCATGGTCCACCAAATAAGGAAGGGTCTGTGCAAGCAGGGAAAATAAAAAGAAAGGTCATATGATTACAAATAAAATTGACCACACATACTGCAGAGCTTAAAACAATTTCCCTGTACATTGTACAGGATTTAGCATTTCAGCAGCTGTGGGAGAGAACACAGAGGAAGCCTGAACAAGTATTTCAAAAATGTTTTTCAACTCAATCTCTCAACACAGCAGTTCCCTTGTGGGCTGCAGTCACTAATGGGCTATCCTACTTTGACACAAACAAGTACTGCTGCATGGTCCTGCACTACCTTATATAGTAGCTTGCTTGAAGAGCAGGAGTGCCACACTCACAGCATGAATGGATCTCAGATGAACACAGAAGACTGAAGTTATGCAAATAACAGCTGTGATAATTTCACAGGAGTAAGCACAATTTTATTTTATTTTTTACTTCTTGTTTTTTAAAAATAATTCTCTACCTCTTATATTTCCCCTTCATAAAGAGCAAGATTAAAAAAGTAGAAGTCAGTGATTGCATTCCACATATTTAAGAATTTAAAGCATCCAAACTAACTTCAAAACTCTAAACTGATCACATTCATTCTTGAAGATTACCATGAATTGAAGCATATCTGTCAGTTTTGCTTGCCCTGACCCCATTATATAGCAAGTCCTTTAAAACTGCTGTGTAGCAAACCATTTTTAAACCATCACTGACAAAACAATGTGTTTGTGGTCAAAACAGATTAAGATGTTTGGCAACCTGTGCAGCTTCTCAGTCTCAGAATGAGGAAGACTCCCTGTAGAATGATTAATACATTTTGGAAGCTATGATATCTGTATTCACAGTTTACCATACCTTTCAAAATAATCAAGAATCTAGCACAGTAGGTGTAACTGCTTACTTTTAACTTACATGACGTTAATGGTGTCCCAATTTACATTCTTTCAGTCCCCCTAAACTTCTCACTGTTCTTGTACAAGAACATACTTTATGAGCATGAGTCGAACAAACACAAGCACTTTCTTCCTCTTCATGACACAGACCCCGCTCTCATTCAACTCCAGGGGTCGTTTATTGATGATACAATGGCTCTGTGACCAGTTTTCCCAGATCCTACCCAGGCTGACCTCCTCTGAGGAAACCAGATTTCAAGTTTTATTATTGCCAGCAATGTTGGTATTGTGCTTCCAAAGCCTTTTCTTCAGCCTCTGCCCACCCAAAAATGCAAGGGTGCTGTAAACATGTCTTACTCTATCTAACTTGTTATTAACCACTTATTCCCAGAAGGCAGAGTTTCTTCTTATGGAGTCTTAAGATTTGCTATGTAAACTGTGCATTAGCACAGGACAAAGGCTCTGTAATTTCACAATCATGTCCTGTATTTTGCAGATCCTAGATTTATCCAAACATTGCATTCTCACCAGTCTTACATATCCTCTCACTACTGATACGTTAAGCTTTAGCTTTATTTACAGTCTTACTCCTCTGAACAGCTGAGCCTTCATGTGTCATAACGACCCCCTTCACAGGGAGCTTGCCCTTGTCATAAATAACTTTCCAGTGATGGAAGCTAACCAGTCTCCAGAACAATTTTCTGATCCTAGATGAGTTTTTTTTCCCCTGGGTATCAGAAGTGTTTGTCCAAAGCCTAAATACAACATAGAGCTGTTAAGCAGTGGTTTGTAACTAAAAGGAGCAAAAGAGGTGAATGCCATCCTGTTGGAGAAACCTGCAGGCACAACAAGACAGCATTCACTTCTTGTGCTCCTTTTAAACCTCACTGAAATGCAGGCATTAATTTCACAATTCAGCTTTATCACAAATCAATTTTCAAAATCTAAATAACAGTTTAGGAAGATTAATAAAATGAAATAATCCCTACCCTTAAACTCCAGAGGACATTCCTTGCCTTAGGAGATGCTAAAGTTAATTTTAACAAGGCACAGAATACTGCAAATTTAGATTAAAACTTCACAAGTTTATTTATTTGTCTTTATGTCACTGCTCTAAGTAAGCTAATGCTACACAGTAACCACAGTATTTGTAATATTTTTAATACAGTTTCTAGCTCCAATATTGTTGGAGCTTTTATCTCCCCAGATGGAGTGGGTAGAAGAGGTAACCAGTCACTTATTACAGCTAGAAGAAAGGGCTGCACAGAATGAATGCAGAAATTCAAGCACAGTTCAGCAGAACCTGGTGCTCAGTCTTGCACTGTCAGTTAATCCACACAGTGCTGTGCATGTACACAACATTAGCTTAATGAGTGCTACCTGATACACTCTCATCCAATTCCACAACTTGATACTCCAGGCAACACTTAATGTCAGTGATTAGTAACAATCTAAATATCACAGGGCAAGAAAGAAATGGAAATAATTGCAAGTGCATGCTTTGTTAACATCCTAGCATTCTGGTCATTTGGTCAGAGTAATGCTTGACACTTACTATAAAAAAAAATAGCAGAAATTAGCATGGCAATCAAAATACTAAACATTTTGAACACAACACTTGTCTGCTTCTCTATTGCATATTTACGGAACAAGCAACATCTACCCAGCTCTCCTTACTTAAACACATCTACTGCTGAAATTTAAACAAGGCATCTGTTAAACGTGAACAAGGAACGACGCTCCCCTGACAAGTTCAGACAGCATACAGTACATGTGTAACTGCATACAGTTCTCACCTCCTCTGGGGGTAGAGTAGCAAGCGGCTTTATGACAGCAGCTAGAGGAACCTGGGACTGTTTGGCCATATCTGAGGTGCAGGGAATATTGTAAGACGTGCATCTTATATAGCGGGGGCTTGCGTTACCTGGAGAACACAGGAACAAATCCCAACAAATTTCAGAACAAGTTTATATTCAAGAACAGAAATCAAGATAGCTTCAGCAGTGCTGGACTATTCCTCTATAAATGGAATTTTATCCTCAAAATATATAATACTTTGCTTCAATAAATACTTCTGCTGTGATCATCATTTTGCACGTGCAAATTTCTGGTTTCTCAGCTTCACTTAGTTGGTCAGAGGATATCTTGATGACCATCAGTGTGCTTTGAGATTCATTTATATCAAGTACACTTTAAGATTGCACTTGAGGTTTTAAAATACAGATGATATTCTGCAAAAAACATCTATTAGAAAACACTGGACTGAGTGAACAGAGGATCATACATCTTCATTAAAGCTTTGACAAAAGGAAGGAGACAACATCCCTATTTTCCTTTGATAAAAAGAAATAAAACACAGTACCTAGTTTCATACGCAACTGCATATTTTAAAGTTATGTACTTAAATCCCACATGAAATCCATTCTTTACCGATTCTTGTGCAGTGAAATTTCACATTACAAACAAGCAGGTGGACACACAGACACACGCCCAGCAAACAAATTTACCCTTCTTTCTGCACTACAGAATCACCAAGTGAAAGAATGAATATCCTGAATTGGAAGGAAACCACAAGAATTACATCAACTTAATTCCATAATTACATAACGCTCAATTCCAAATTGAATGTATCTTTACGATTAACACTGCATAATATAAGCCTCAAAAATCAAACCAAGCAAATTTGACTCAAATTTAAACCTCTAAAAAAATTTATGTTCCATTCTTTCTGCAGAGTAAATCACAGTATGGGCAAAAACCTCAACTCAGACATTCCTAATTTTTTTTTTTTTCTTTTTTCCCCCCCAAGTCCGGCTGAGAAGAGAAGCACCCAACCATAGTGTTGGACTCTGAAGTTTTAAGGGAGTTTAAAAACTCCAAAAAAGTGTAGGAAATAAAGTTGGAATATTCTTTCTCTATGAAGTCTATGGACCAAATGACATCCCACTTATATGCTGTTTTCAGATGAATTCCAACAATATTGCTGGTAAATTTCAATTCTGAGCTATCATGATATAGTTCCACAGAAAAAGCTTCATCTGCTGCTTACGCTGCTCCCAGGAACCTGCCTGGGAAACATTTTTTGCTGTGGATTGGTCATTTTACCTTGATCCTTGACCAGGAAATTGGTAGTAACGAGAGGTGGGACCTGCCCTCTCACTCCAGTGACAAATGGTTCTGATCCACGGTTACTTCTGTCATCTTCAATCACTTGGATCTACAATGGAAAACATTGAGTTAATATTTGGAGTCTTGGATAACCAAAAATTTGCATCTGCAAGGCAGTGGAAAGGGAACCTGAGGCAAACGTCACTAGCTCTAAAAAAGGAACAAGTCTAAAGCAAATAAGTTTTACCAAGCAGTCACCTCTCAGCTGGATTTCAGATAATATTGAATGACTAACAAATAACATTGAAGTTACACAATTTTCCCAAGTATTTTGAACAGTAGTATACTTTGTGTGCTATGATCTGATCTGAACTCAAGAAAGAAATTTAGATCAAGAAAGGAACTTCTGCTAGTATTCCTTTTTTACTGATCTTAGCCAAATTAAAATCAGAAGCTTATTTTAGCCTCAGGCTGAAGTTGTATAGATGACCTGGCTTTTCCTTGCTGTTACGTTCATGGTGCTTTTTGGAGATGCGGAAAGTGAAGTTTCGATAGAGAGTTATCAATGATTCAGTCTTAAACTTCACAAAACAAGTGAAAGTTTTCATTTTTATTAGAATGACAATTTTGAAATTAATACAAATGTACTACAGAGAACAGAAAAGCACTGAACAGTTTTAATTGACTCAAATACCTGTTGAACTTTGCATAAGAACAGAAGATTGTTCTTACGTAGTTTTAATTACCTTTACTATATTGGTGCTTGAATCAAAAATTAAAACTAGCAATTCTTCTGATCTTACTCTGCCACCACCTGTATCTTTGATTAAACTGTGAAATGTGGAACTGTGCACAGCAGAACTTCCACCCTTTCAGTACAGATTCCAAGTTGCCACAAAAAACACCACCCACAGCATCAGACTTCTCTCACTTAAATCGAGTTCCATCTCAAAAGTCTACAGACTGATTGACATCAATGACCTCACAGCTTGTAGCTGTTCTATGACCAAATTTAGCTAAACAAGGAAGAACTGGTACAAGGGTAATTGTTTTTTCTCCTTCCAGCGCAAAAGGTAGCTGCTTTGTCTTCAGATAAATTTCTCAAGACACAACCATTGTATTTCCAAATTCAAAATATAATGGTTACAAATTAGCACAGATAATGAAAGAATGTTTCTAGCTCCCCATGCTTCATAGTAGTCAACTAGAAGATTTACATCAGCAAGTAACATCAAAAGAAAACAGTGTTTCCTCACTTGTAGCAGTTCAAAGCATTAGCCCAGTATTGCTATCAGCAAGAACTGTAACCAAATTCTGCTCAGAAATGGTAAAAGACATGGCTACAAAGGCTCATAAGGTGTGCATGCTAACATGGAACACACTACACGGACAATTACACTGATGACTTAACACTTAAAATGCCATGTAATCTGTATTTTAAGGAACAGATAAAGTGAAGGGGAGACATTCTTCATGATCTGCTTCTGAAACAATCTACTTTCTATTGCCTCACCAAACATCACAGAAGAGACTTTAACAACCTCTCATGGTGTTATACTCATTTTCATAAGGCAAGCAGGACATAGCAAGGAAAGGATATAGGATTAGTGATGAAGGGTTAATGAGGTGAAGTTCAGGTTCCATGCATGCACAGATGGTCACCAACACAGACCACAGTTGACATATATATAGCACTTACTGGACTAGGAATTGCATCTGGGTCTATTCTGTGTCTGGGTTTCTGCTGGGGTGGCAGCTCATTAAGTTGCTTTTTTAAAAAAATATGCATATAAATAAAAAGTAAAGAGTGCCACCAAAAAAAAAAAAAAAAAAAAAAAAAAAGAAAGAAAAAGAAAGGGAAGAGAATAATAAAACAAAAAGTAACAATGTTACTTCTCTCTACTGAAACTCGAAGCACTGCAATTAGATATATTTGGACATTCACTCATGCAACAAGAAACACATCAGCTTCTGCAACGTACACCAACCCCAAAAGTCAGTATTGCTGCGATACTGAGACACACTGCTATCAGATGTAGTAGCTCACGTGCTCATTTTGGTTAGAAATTGGGAATTTATGTTTCAAGAACATGCTGAAATGAAGGTAACTGATAAAAGCCATTTGAGATCTCATTTAGTGGGAAAAAAGAAGCTGATAAGCATTATACATTCTTACTCTCGATGAAAAAAAAAATAGTCCTAAGCCTTATATAAACCTGAAGTCTAAATAGATCATCTTTTTTGAAAGCAGTAACTTCTGAATAGCAGCAATTAAGATCTCAGCTGTAATTCAAAACGAAATTCTTTTTAGAGTTTTTAAGAACCAGTTGTAATCACTGCTATGGAAAAGTTCCCTGTTACCAAACAGTTGCGGCCTTCTGAGACAGTAACAGCACCAGGAGCTGTGGAAGGAAAGTATAGCAGACCAGTGGCAATAGCACATCCAGGCTTAATATTACACATCACTGCTAGCCATTGCACATCATCGCTCGTCTTTTCCTCAGAACCTCCATTTCAAAAGATAATCCTAATTTGTGAAGCTGTCCATGTTTGATTGAAGTAGCATCCTGACTTTATGATCCAAAGAAAACTAACCAGGCAATAGGAAAAGAAAAAACATTACAATCATCTCCTGTGAACCTTAGTTCAAGCTTCGATCATGCAGTTCATAGATTGCTACCTACCAGCAGTTAGTTCACCTTGGAAAGTAATTAAGTTAGAATTCAGAAATGATGAAGCAAGCTTAATCTAAGCCCTCAAGGATTCCTAAAATGTAACATAGTACCAAAAAAGCCCTGAGGAATTAAAGCAGTGATACGTATACGCAGCGTCTTTCTCCAGTTGTCAAGGGAAAAAGTGCTTCTGGGCTTATTCATAACAAGTGACAGAAGCTGGATATAATAGAGAAAAGAAAGCAGGAAAAAAAAGACTGTTGCTCTTTGGAACAAGAAACCTGCTTTCAGCTTTGGTCCCTGTCAGTTTTGTTTAGAGTAAAGACACTACAGAAAAGTTCACACTTAAGAACAAAGTAAGCTTACCGGGCTAGGAATTGAATCTGGATCCAAGCGTTTTGGTGGCGGTGGTCCAGGCTGACTTCCATAATTTGGTGTGCCTGGATAGGCTCCGCCATAGTTTGGCTGGGGGCCCCTCACCTGTCCAAAGGAACCTTGCAAGAAAGGAACAATAAATTAAATAACTGCTAACATAAGGCAGTTCCTCATTAGGCACTTCCCATTCGTTCTGTCATCATAAAAATAACAAGAATCCTACACGCTTTCCAGATAATTAGGATTAAATTTTTCTCAGTATTTTAGCTCAGTATATCTCCACCAGTGATTCAGTAAGCTGACACAGCCCTCCTTAAAACCAGACTTAAAGAAACATGGTTAAGACCAACATAACTGTTTTCAAAATAACAGGATTAAAATATGTATTAAGATGTGTACTGTCAACATTCTGCAGAACTGCCTAAAAAAAATTACACACAGAACAGCCAGAGAGTTAGTGGATGATCCCACAGTGCCATAAACTAGAGTTGTGCAAAGAACTCTCAGGTAGTTTTGACTTGCCTGAAGTCACAGTAATAGGTTAACGTATGGTAACTTTTTTTTTTTTTTTTTTTTTTAAAAAAACTTCATGAGGTCATTTCATATCACTGGATTAAAACCCGTAAAACAAATAGCTTAGAATGGTAAATACTACTGTTTATCTTGGATTTGTCCTTTATCAGAGAGAAACAAGAGCAAAGCTTTGAACTCTAGCCAGAAGTTTCCAAGTTACAAACCTGCAATCCATTTCTCTGTAGCACACAGAGAATACATCTAACAAACAACTTCTACGTTAGGAACACTCACCGTTCTGCTGCATTTGGTATCCTGGCTGAGGAGGATGAGTGGGTGGAGGTGGTCCATGAAGGCCACTCATGGGAGGCCCTGGGTGAGGCCCTGACAGAGTTGATGGGGGTGGCGGTGAGGACACATGATTAGGCTGGGACATCGGTGGTCCAGCAACTGTCTGCCCAGACAGCGGTGGGCCGGGCATGGGAGGCAGCCTTGGGGCACCTGTGGAAGGAGGGTAAGAGGAAGGTCCAATCCCCGTAGAAGACGGAGGCGGAGCAAAACCAGGGACTTCAGTAGGTAAGCGCTGAGTTGGTACTGGTTGACCAGAAAAAGGAGGCTGTGCCAAAGGAAGACCCTGAGGCACACTGGGAGGAGGGGGTCCTTGGCTCGCAGTGTACGGTGTGTAGAGACCAGATCCTGTTGCACTGAAGCTCCCTGAGACTGGGGGAACCGATGTTGGGGGACCTAATAAGAAAACACATTACTATCATTTTTTTTTCCTTCCTGATTTCCTCTAGAAAATTAATTCCAAACTCAAAACAATTCAAACAGTACTCGTTCACTCACAATTATCTAAACCGATCTACCGCTTTCACCTTCAGATGGACATTCCAGTACCAACATAAAAACCTTAAGTGAACATTCCTCTAAGGGATCTGAAAACTCTCCCCCTTCCTTATTATTATTATTTTTTGATGGAGCTGAGTGACAAGGAATGTAGACTCTCAGCTCACATACATGTAGATGTTTCTGTGTGTCACACACAGATTCATTTAGTAATACGATTAAAGAATACAACAATATTCCTCCTTGTGTCCTGTAATACCTCCTGCACTGACTCCTGCAGTAATATCAGCTCTTTTTTCCCCAGTGATGATATCACCAGCCAAGGAAACTACTGTTTACAATGGCAGATATCAACATTCAGATAATCTCCATCAACATATGGCAATGAATCATTGACAAGAGCAAAACTTAATAAATAACTAGCACAAATTGAAAGCAATCACATATTTCTACAGCCAGAAAACCTCACCATATCCCAGTCCAGCTGGGGGAGGAGCAGAGATTGAAGTACTGCCAATTGTCATCCCTGCCATGTGATTGCTGAGTTGCTGTACACTGGATGGAGGGGGACCATATTGCTGGAACGTAGATGGCTGGCTGACAGGCGCAGGTGCTGAGCCTGGCAGGAACGGCTGAGAAGCAGGCGGCCTGAGAAAGGGAGATGAGAAATTTCACTGATATTCCTTATGCAAACAGTTACAGTTCTCCATGCCATTAAAAAGTTGTTCTAGCATAAAAATACTAGACAATAATTTACATGAAGTATAAATTCAGCACTGTTGTTAAGTTTCTTAAAAATAATTACGTACACCCCACACAGGTCTGAATCTTTTTCATCATAAAAATCTGTTGGTTCCTAAAACACAAATTCTATGTCTAAAACTAATTAAATTTTCTGTTAATTCCATTTCAGTTCATGCTGTTAAGGAACCAAACACATCTACTACGTGGAAGCAATTGTTTCCAAACAAGACAGATTCTGGCAACCAGGAAATTATTTAAGGAAAAAGAAAAACTTTGGAGAAGTGGTTATGATTAGTCAACTGATGTCTATACATATAACACAGGTGCATTAAAAAGCACAAGGCAGAGGTCAAGGGAGGCGATCCTCCTTTACTTCGCCCTGGTGAGGCCACATCTGGAATAGTGTGTCCAGTTCTGGAGTCCCCAGTTCAAAAAAGACAGGGATCTCCTAGAAAGAGTCCAGTGGAGGGCAACAAAGATGATAAAGGGCCTCTCCTGTACAAGGAAAGGCTGAGAGACCTGGGACTCCTCAGACCAGAAAAGATTTGCTAAGAATTGCTAAGAGAGGATCTCATAACTATTTATAAATTTTGAAGTGCAGAAGGTCAAGTTGATGCGAGTGGACTCTTCAGTGGCAAGCAATGACAGAACAGAAAGAAGGAGGCAGAAACTGTAACACAGGAAGTTCCATACTAACACAAAGAAAAATTTATTTACTGTCAGAGTGGCAGAGCACTGGAACAGAGAGGGCAGTAAGATACAAAAAAAAGTCAGCATCCACCACAGCAAAAACAAAGGATCTAAAGCAAAGTAAATGCCAAATGGCTGAGACCTAGCATTAAGATTTTCTCGTCTTGTATATACCTCTGCATTGGTGCTGTTGAGGTTGGGATCCCATTCTGCACATCTCCTTGTCCAAACTGACTGTACCCCTGGTGGCCAGAAGGAAGAGATGTTCCACTGGCTGGAGGGGGAGCTCCGGAAGTTGGAAGGGCTCTGACTGAACCTACAGAAAAAACAAAAACCAAATTATTCACAGGAATAAGAACTTGAAATAGCTACCAAGAAAAATCAAGGGAGGAAAAAAGTGAAAAAGAGTTTGGATGGCCAAATTAATGTATCAGTACTCTCTCAGCAGCAAGTTATTTACGCAACTATGTTAGTAGTAGCAAAACTGAAAACAAATATTTTAGCCATTGTCACTAGCCACATCTCCACACAGATCAAATAGAAAATAGGCACTGTGGAAGACCTTCAAAAGACATCTTTATGTTTTGATAAGAAAACATCTGTTTTCTTATCAGAAAGATGTTAAGTTCCTCCCCCTTCAAATCTAATTGTTTTTATCTGCAGGAAGGAGAGTATTTACATAAACCTAGCATTCATTATGGGTTAGTTTTCCCGTCTTGAAGACTAAGTGTAATGTGAGTAGATTCAGTTTTGAAAAATTACACTCTACTGGCTGTTTTTATGCCCAGCCTAGCAAGGAACATCACAGGCTATTCTTCCAGCCTCTTAAGCTTGGAGAGTAGCAGGAATACTTTCTAGTTTTTCAAAGTAAGCTGCTTCCTATAGCATCTACTAAAAAAGCTTCTATTTGATTAAGATTATATTAAAAGCTCTGATAATTAGAACTATATGACTGTGCCTGCAAACTACAGCTACAGGTTTACAGTTGTTTTTTTTTTTCAGCTTTACCAGGCACACAACTTGATAAATGCATCTTTAATTCCAAAAAAAAAAAAAACCCCAAAACCAACTGAGAAATCTTATTTTTCCTAATCCTTCTCATAAATACACTTCTCTAACCATTAGCACAGACTGCTCAAATAGCCACTGAAAAAAAATTACTTGAAGGGATATGAATATCTAGTGGTTTGTTCACCTTAAGATTCATTTTTCTTGAGGAACCTTTAAGTCCCTCTTCAATACCTTTGAGATACTGTCCTTACTCATCACAGACCTCAAAATAGAGGCAGACTGCAGGATAATGGGAAGTGACAGCGATCTTATTCAAAGTCCTGAGATTACATGAACTTGGCCCAGCTCTGACTGCCTACTCTTCTAACAAAGACACTGATGGAAATAGCTCTTCCAACATACCCTTCTTTTCAGGGTAAAAAGAAATTTTTTCCCTTATTTTAGGGAAAAATACAACATGATTTCTTGCAATGTTTCTAATTTCTGCATCTTCATTGCTGACTTAGCAAAAATATTTCCTTATTCAAGCATCAGCTTTCAGAATTAGAATTATTCCTAGCAAATAGGACTTTTATGCTATATTCAAGAAGGCTAAAAGTTTTTTCCTTAAATGAAAATCCAAGTTATAAAAATCCTTCAACTTCTAAGACCAAATTCCTGGTGGCTGGGGAGGTTTTTTTTGGCTGGTTGTTTTTCAATGTTGTTTGTTTTGTATTTCTTCACTGCAATGCTTTTATTTCAGACCTCATATTTTAATTCTTTCCCAAAGGGAATGGGATTTGTTTGTTTGCTTGTTGCATTTAAAAAAAAAAAAAAAATTAAGGCTTCTTCCTACCAGAACTCCCTGGGCCAATTCAGGTTTCGAAACAAGCCTTCTCAAAACATTAGTCACAAGTCAGTTTCTATCTACGAATCTGCAGATATAAGGGATTTACACTACAACTATTTCTTCATATTGTATTTGTGATTCTGGAACGCCGCTGACAAACAGCGTAGGAAGCACCCCATCTACCTCTGCCTGAATAACTGAATACCCACACCCTTGAGACAAAAACCCTGCTGAACTGGAATGTGGCACAGAAGATGGTTAAGAGAACCACCCCTTCCCCACAGTAGGAGTGGCACAGCACACACGCTCCCACATTTACCTATGAAATTAGGTGCAAGAGAAGTGTCAGAGTTGAGAGAAACAGGAGAGCCCTTCGAAGGGAACCCCAAGGAAGGAAAATAACCTGGAAAGACAGAATACCAGTAAATCAAGCCTGAGAGAAAGCACCAAGACAGTGTTTCCAATCTTAAGGACAGTCTGCAGTGCAGAAAGTATCACATACATAAAAACCCGTGTCGCATTTACTGCTTCTTTCTTATTCTCCCTCTCACTGTTCTACCGCCCATAACGCACGTTACCAACACAGCTCATACATTAACATGAATACAAATGTAAATATTGTGAACTAAGTCTAAGCATAATAATCCAAAAGCAACCTAATTGTTACTGGTAGACAGACAATTGTATTTGTACTTTCAACTGCATGATCTCATTAGAAGCAAAAAGCCGATTGCAGGAGTGAAAGACTGATGCAAAATTATCCTGGTTCTTTCAGCGTTTTTACTGTGCGAAGAAGCTATGCTCAACTAACAGTGCAATATTCCACTTCTGCTTCTAAGCAAGTTCTCAGCCTCTGGCACAACATTTCCATGTTTCTATCAGTTAGAGCTAGGGTTTATCATATAAGTCAGATGCAAAGTTTCCCTGACCAAGGATGGCAAGTGCTGCCAATACTTCTCCAGTCAGTTTTCCAAGCACTTTTTACTTATTATTTTTCAAACACGTCCTTAAGACAACTACATTGATACCACAGAGTAACATCAGCAGTTCTTTCATCCCTCAGTGTTCTCAATGCCTGTCACTCTAGCATCTCTGAATTGAATTCTCTCCCCTCTACATAATATGGTTACAACAGGCCTTGCTGCAAAGACTCATAACAAACACCACGACGAAGACAGCAAAGATGGAGACGGAGACTTTTTTCTCTATTGCCTATCTGCTCTGTTAGTGCACCATATGTGTGCCACTCTTTTCTACCTGGATCTCATTTAGCACCTATTAGCAAGTTAACTTCTGGCTGCTACGCTTATGCTCTGCATTTACATTCCCTCCCTCTAAAGACAGAAATCCTGAATTTGTAAGAGCAGGTATGAGATGTGCGCCCTGACAAGATTTCCTTTGTGCAGTCTGTTAAGGATTTTTCTCCTATCTTTAGGAAGGGAGGTCTTATAAGAAGAAAAAAACCACAAGAGGCATCTCCACAAACCACAAGTGGCCTTTCCCCAAGACGCTGCTGAGGGACATAAGGACTGCAATACGTCTCTGTTGTCCAACATGTTGCCATCAGTGTCACGCTACCACTCAATCACTACTGGTGCATAAATACCAGACTGTTTTTAATTTGCAAAGGTTTATATGTATATTAGAGGATTTTTAGGCACATTCTTACTGATCAGTCATGAACGACATTTCTGCTGCTCTGAAATTAAAAAAGCCAAAGTAAACAATTCAAAAGAAAACCAGGTAATTTCCTTAAAATGAAATGCCTTTCAATCTTGCAAGTAATTTTTGATGGAAAAAGCTCACTCGTTTCTTTTCACAAAGATCCTAACCATTCTTCACACTACTGTCAATCAGAACTTGTTTGTTCTAAAGAGCAGAGCAGATAAAGCTCTACTAACAGATCTACACTCTTTGCCCTTTTTGAATCTCCTCTCTCTCACTGAATTAAGCCGAATTCCACCCCGTTCCTTTCATGCAATGGAAAATACTAGTTAGCTGATGCATACACTGAGCAGCAAATGTGCCCAAAGCTCTGTCTTGTGCACTCCCAGGAAGCAGGGCTTCTTTTTGCCTCATACTGCTGATTTTCATAGCTTTTATAAAAATTTAAACCCTCCATGAAATTAGTTCAAAGCTCATTCATTAAAAGTGATGCTGAAGGAGATTTCCTAGAAAGAGGGGAAGAGGATTAAGGAAAGAAGAGGAAGATGGAACAAAACAGAATAATCCAGTTCTTCAGCATACCACATGCTCTTCTTCTACTCCACTACTGTGCTAACTCCAGCCAAAATAAACAGCAGGGGAACCATTCAGCTCCCCCTGGAAGTCTCTTTCTCAGGACATGTATTTCAGTCTCCCACTTCTGCCAGTTTCAGTAAGACAGTGGGTATTTTGATTGCTCTATTTGTCTCATCAAGTCTGGCTGAAATTCCACTTTGCAAAAAATTCGAAGCGTATTTGTAAGGGCAACGACACAGAGATCATTAACATGACCAGTATATTGCTCATTTCCTTAGGAAAACAGTCCAAAATCTAAAACCTTTCAGAGTGAAAGTCTGTGTTGTGCTTACCCTGGTGGACCTGAATTCATCTGTATCATTTTAAGAGGTAGATATACTTCTTCTCAAAGCTATAGTATTTTATCTTCTACAACATTACTGATGCTAAGGCCACTATTCATCTCCCAATAGAATTTGGGTACTCTAAATTTATAAGAATTTGAGGATATTTTGTTTTTACGTTAGACTTGCATTTGAGTACAGAAAGAAAAAAGAATTGAACTACTTTGTTAAAGAAAAAATACACAAGCTTAGGCTTATTTTGCCATTCTAAAAAAAACTGACATGATCCTGCAAAACCAGGAGAATTCTGGACTACATTAGCATACCCACACATCCATAAACTTTCTGTTGCTTTTAAAGATAGTAAAGAAGCTAGTTCCAAACATGCTTCCTATCTAAAGTTATATATTTTAATCCTTTGAGACAGAGCACAGACCCTGCTATGCAGTAATGTAAAGCAGCCTCTGCTACAAATCTGTTACAGTCTCTCACTGCTGCCCCCAACATAACCTCTTCAGGAATACTACCCCATTGGGTTGCTTCAGTACCATGGGGGCAGGGACACAAAAAGAAAGTAATAGCTCACTTTCTTTTGAGCCTAAGAGAAGAGTAAGCCCTACTGAGTCAGACAAGTGACAGGAATAATCTGAGCACATACAGAAAGAACAAGATTCTTAACATCACGTAAGCTGTGTGCAGAAGATAAATGCTATCAAGAAATACAAATGCAGCGATAGGAAACAAACAAAAATTCTGTAAATGCAACAATTCACAGATTACCAATCATGATGTTTTGGTTGAGAAGTACCTTGTGGAGGGACTGGCTGTTGGTATCCTGGCATCGGACCATTATAAGCTCCATACTGTGCGTGAGGAACCCCTGGCAATGGCTGTCCTCCGTAGGCAGGCTGCTGGTAGCCCTGATATCCAGGCTGAGGTTGCCCATAAGGAGGCCCCGCGTGAGTATGCTGGTTTACACTCATTGTATTCACATCCCCAAACTAATTTCACCTGCAAAAAGTGGAGGGGGGAAGGAAATGGCTTTTAGAAGACATAAAACCAAACCAGCCAATTTCTCTACTGCTTTCACAGAAATTAGAGATCCTGAGATACTACAGAAGTTAACACTTCAGCAGTAATTTACTCTTGCACAGTTTTTCATGGTAAACGCTTTACAAAAACTAGCTAGAAAACAATAATCTAATAAACTGTTTCCAATCAATCCACTCATTCACTGTTCTGTTCTAGTTAGACTTGTGGTCAGCTTCTTAGGGAAAAAAAAATCTCATAATTTGCCACTCCAAAGCAGAATTACGAATCTTCCTGAGACACTCCATGAATTGTTTCCCCCTTCAAAGAACACCTTCATGTTACCCTCCAACCAAAGCTATTCTGTGATCCTATAACAAACAAACAAGACTCAGAAAACAACTTAGATGAGAGATTCCTTAACGTAACACTTCACTAATACTCCACAAGTTTATCTTTAAGATCCATGTTGTGCTACTAGCTCATGCTTCCTTGCTGTAAGTGACACACAAATCAGTACCACACAGTCTGCTTCTTGAACTGTTTGAAAGAAACCAGAACAGAGACAACAAAGGATTTGAGGGCTTTGCTTTATTTTTTAGCAGTTAATGACTTAAAGTCCTTGCTGTACACATAAATGTCAGAAAGCTCAAGTACTCCACAAGCAGCATGCTCATTTAAGACAGATGTTCAAAATGGGAAAGCGTCAGAGGCTGAAGCGTCACTGTGGGAGCTTTATGAAAGGGAAAGAACGGAAACAGTGTCAGAGACAGGAAGGAAGTTCCTCAGAAAAGCTGTGCAAGAGACCTTCTAATAGATGTACTCCCAACTCCTCTAACTTTATAGAGACAAAACCACAAATGACATTGGAGTCCCCAGACCAAGGAGGCAGTTCTTAGAATACCACGGTAGCCAGCAGGCAGATAAGCCACAGAGCCAAGCAGATGACTTCATTGAAAGGAGCCTTCCTCATGGTCTACTTCTCAGAGATACTTTGCAGCCCCTGGGCTCCTTCAGACACTCCATATGCCACTTACTATCCCCTTCAGGTAAAACTGCATCCACAGTAACAATGTACACAAACATGTGTTCCGAGAGTTATTGACAGACCACAGTTCACACAAAAATGCAAAGTTAAGGTAAAGCAAGTAACTAATTTTCCCTTCATTTTTCCCCAAATCCCACGATGAACTCCCTCATTGAAAATAAATATCGCATCTTAACACAGAGGAGACAAATACAGCTGCAACAGCTATCAGCCAGTTGAGTTAAATCCCAACACAGAACCTACAGCTTAACTGAAGCGGATAATAAATACCTGAGCTCTTTTGCTTATTCGTTGAATACAGCATGCCACCTAACACTACGGCTGCCTCGTTACATTATCAGAAGGATGACATCAAAGCAGTATTTCAACAACTGGCACTACAGTTACACACAAACAGTACTAAAATAACTACAGTCCTGTGTGAACCATCCACATACAAATAAATTCTTTCATGGCCAAACAGGGAGAACACATATCACAACAGAATGATCTGCTTGGTTACAGAAGACAGCTAGCTTAATACATGCATACCATGTTTATCTCCTCTAGCTAAGCAGTAACATTAATGCTAAGCATGCAAATGCTTACTCTGAAAATTACATGAAATGAATGAAGTTTTATATTTCTATTTTTCAAGCTGTGTAGAGCTTTTGTTTAAGATTCTAAATCGTTGTTTTAATAATAAAAAAGAAAAAAAAAGAAAAAAAGAAAAAGAGGGCGACTAAGATGATCAGGGGGCTAGAGCACCTCCCCTATGAGGACAGGCTGAGGGAGTTGGGCTTGTTCAGCCTGGAGAAGAGAAGGCTGCGGGGCGACCTCATTGCAGCCTATCAATACCTGAAGGGAACCTACACCCAGGAGGGGAGTAAACTCTTCATAAGGGCTGACAATAGCAGGACTAGGGGAAATGGATCCAAGTTGAAGGAGGGAAGATTTAGGTTGGATATTAGGGGGAAGTTCTTTACGAGGAGAGTGGTTAGGCCCTGGAACGGGCTGCCCAGGGAGGTTGTGGATGCCCCGTCCCTGGACGTGTTCAAGGCCAGGTTGGACGGGGTCCTGGGCAACCTGATCTAAATGTGTATGTTTGGTGGCCCTGCTAGGCAGGGGGGTTGGAACTACATGATCCTTGAGGTCCCTTCCAACCCGGGTGATTCTGTGATTCTGTGATTCTGTGATTTTGTTTAGGGGAAAAAAAAAAAAAAAGTCTTCTCTTAAATCCTTGAAAGTAATTTGCTGTTGAGAGTAACATACAGCGTCACTTACAAAAGCATGACAGTAGTTCTGATCAGTCCACAATATTTCCAAACACAACAACAGTGAGCAAGAGGGTCAGTGCCATATACTGAGGTTTCCCATTCCACCTCTGACTTAGCTCTGCAGAGCAGGCTACCTGGAGCAGCTGCAGGGCCAGGAAACCCAGACTTTGAGACCCATGTCTGCTCCCAGCTCCCCTGAAGGTTAACTTCTTCCTCTCCAGGCAGGAAACTCATGTCATCACGCTGCAGTCACACACCTACCCACATTCATTTTCTGTCCAGTGCAACCAGTAAAGCAGAACAACTCTTCTTACAAAGCAAGTGAGAACACAGCTGAAGACTGCTCAACCTGAGCAGCTCAGAACATAAGGCTACGAGGAAAGAAGGCTGCTTTCTCTCCTTCCTACCCCTCACTACTGCTTACTGTATTCTGCACGAGCAATTTGGCCTCCAGACACTGTTCCTACAAATGGGACCTCCTCTCAGGAAGACTTGCAGGCTAAGCAGCAGCACCTGGCAGGACACCTCCTGAGCTACAACCATGAAGGTTCCCTTTACAAGTCGTACCTACAGAACTCTGGAGTCACTGTACATTTTTCCTCAGCAAACCTCACGTTTGCCCAAACAGTTACCACAGAGCTGGAAAAGATCAATCTTTTATCCTATTGCACAACAGGGCAAAAACTCAAGCATGTCCCACTTTCACCTGATGGGAGCACACATTCAGTAGGTGACCCTACCTGATTATCATGAACTATTCTCTTGTCAGCCTTCCCCCACTCCCTCCTGTCAATGTCAGTATTTCCCACTTGGGTGGGCAGGGTTATCTGCTTCTTGCTTGCTCTTCAGCAATATTTGGAGACGCAAGCTCATTTAATGCAAATCTTCCAGAGGAAGAAGTCTTAGAATATTTACCCATATTGTATGGAAAACAGAACCATCTCTTTTGGGTAGTTACAGATGAGTGCCCTAAAGGCACCTCAAGCCTTCAGCTAGTCCCTGTGACAGCCAGAACAGGCCAACATCCCCTACAGCACAAGCTAATGCCTATGCCATTACAGCAGAGACCAAGGAGAGGGCTAGAAACGAAGACAAAGACTCAAGAATTAGCTTGGTGTTGAAGCTGCAGACAAGGCTGCTTCACTGACCTCAGTTGCTCAACCTGCTCTAGATGTAAGGTTTGCAGTACACTTCCTCATCACTGACGTGGAATACCACAAAGGGCAAGGCCAAGAGAATTCAACTCTGAGAAGGCAGAAAAGGGTTGCCACCGAGTGAATCCGTGTTTCTTTTCCCTCAGTACATTATTTTTACCAAACAGCATTCATTTTGCCTGCATCCAAAAAAATATAGATGTAAATTAGAAGCTGGTCGCTTGAAGAGATATGGGAAAAGGGAAGATTTCATGCTCTATTTCTTATGACACAAAGGAAAAAAAAAACAAAAAAAAAAACACACAGAAAGAATGAAATACATGCTCCAGATAAGGAAAAGTGGAGAGAAAGCAGCCTGTTCCATTTAATGAAAATACTGAGGATATTAATTTGTACGTGGTAATGCATTATGAAAACGAAGGCAAACATACTAGTACAACATGCTGCTGAATGTCATATTAATACTCATGAGTTACAATACAGAAAGCTGAAATAATCAGCACTGATGGGGAGAGAGGGACACCGTGACAAGTGGCTGTTACTATTTATAACTAAAATAATTTTCTTATGAAAGAGAGCAACCACTCTGTGCCATTTTCATCCATTCATCTGTACAAAGGCAAATGGCCATGGAAATTTCAGTCAAAACACCAGCAGTACGCAGTTAAAATTCATACTGGTATGCTGTTAAATAGACAACCAATGCAGAGTAGCAGCAAAACGATGGGAGAAAAATAGTAAAACAGTAATATGGGGAACAAATGTTTAGCTTTTACAATAGCACCTAGATTCCTTCTGATCCAAACAAAACAGACTACAGATCAGTTTTTACAGCCTACTAAAAAATAATAATAAAAAAAAAAAACAATGCAACAACACTAGTGATGCATATGAGTTTCAATCAGGAAGTCTCCCCAGTCATGGAGAACTGCAAACTCATCATTTTCTCTGGTTTCATTCACTGTTAATTCCCTTTTGAAACTGAGGTGATGGATCTCATTAGTTCTTGACTGCTTTCTAAAGGATGCAGCAGAACAACTTTCCTTCAGAAAGATGCTAGAGCCTTTTCTTATGGGTCCTGCCCCTTTACTTCACCTTCTAAGGAGACCAGAACCTTGGTTCTTGGTTGGTTTTTGTTCTGATTTTTTTTTTTTTTTTTTTTTTTTTTTTTTTTAAAGAGGAGGATAACACAGCCTCTGTATTTCGCTGGAATTGAAAGAAATATGATAAATATTTCTGTACAGAGAAATTAAAACCCTTTCCAAAAGATGGGAGAGAAGGGGACAGCCAGCATCCTCTAAGACCAGTTTGGAATATTACTCACAGTGCTTTTATAGCATCTCTTCTGTAACTTTCTGGAGAAACAGTTATACCACCTCAACAGCCTCAACTCTGGAGCCAAGATCACTCAGAAGGGGAACATGCTTTTCTTCAGCTATCACTTCTTCTGCACACGCACAACATTTAACTCTTCAGATGCAAGAAGCACCTCTTCTGCTTTTCTATAGAAAATCCTGGAAGAGAAGCTCATACCCTGGAAGTCAATGACTGGCAATTGAGCTGGAAACACTCAGGCTGGTACAACAGCATGCATCCCATATGTTTGTCCAAATTAATCCAAGTGGCTCTACTGGAATTGACTCTCTAATTCAGTTGTGGGGTTTTTTGGATTTTTTTTGCTTGTTGTTGTGCTGTGTCTTTCCATCTCAGCAGATTCTCAACTCCTTACGCCATCAGTAACATTCTCTTCACCCATGCATTCTGAGTCACAGCCGTAAAACAGATCTGTTTTAACAGTTCAGGAGAGGTGTAAGACACCCACTATTCAAAATGAAGCTTTACAATTTAATACCAGCGCAAGTCCAGAAGCCTCAGTATTTGCACAAAAGAGCTCCAAAAAAGCATTTGACAGATTATAGCTGCAGAATTATAGCTATAGAATTTGTGCCACAACAGGTTCTGGAGAAGAATTCTGGAGGCCAGTCTTTCCTGAAATCCTTCAATCTTCAGGACAAAACAAAAATCATTGTTCACATCTAAGGTGTGATCACTTTGTGTACTTCTAAATAAGAGCCACCTTCAACACTATTTTGTGAGGCTGATTCACCATCTCAGGGAAGGTCCAACATAACATTTAAGCCACAAGGGTGTAACAGCGGTTAAACACAGAACTTAAAGTTTTACTCTTGATCTAACTTTAAGTCTGCCACTATTTCCAACCTTTACCATCACCACCAGATTTTTATTTAGATCAAAAAAGTGTATAAACCTGATTGAGATCTCCTGGTGGCACTGATTTACATATCTTCTTCTGGAATAAAAGCTAAAACAAAAGAAAAGAAATTCTGAAACACACAGTTCTGGGCACTGCTCCTGGAAAGCAGTGTAAGCAAAAGTCACTGAAAACATCACATCAGCAAAACACAGTGAAAGACTTCTCTCTTCCCCAGCTGTACCTCCACATCCATGTTACACTGTGTGAAGTCATCTGACTCACTTCTGTGAGCCTTGCACAAGTACAATTAATCAGAAAAAGTTGGAAAGTAGTTTAAAGATTGGAAAGGAGGCTACAAGAATGGATAAATAGGCAAATATAGAACAGACTAGACACATACCGTACTGCTACCCAAGCTTTCTGCACACAAATTGTAACACAGACCTTTTTCATCCAAAGCTTCTATACTCTGACTTCCTCTACACAAACATGCATTATGCAATTCCCACCACTCACAATAAACAAAAAAGCTCAGAATTAGCTTTTCCTAATGCCTAACTGCCCAGTTCATACATTTAGTGATTTCTATGTGAACAATGAACTTTGCTGAACATAAAAAACAAGGTTTATCTTCACAAGTCATTGCTAATAAAGATTTTCAATCATCCACCTTTTTCTCTACTGTGAGACCTTGTTGATTATTTTTAGTCACTCTTTGTACCTTGCCCTTTCTTACCCAACCATTATTTTTTCCTTGGAGTTTTGACCCTCCTTCTGATGATAAGTGTTACAGGAAGAAGATTTAGCCTTACAGCGGCAAGAGAAAACACTCGAAGATGTACAAGCATCTAACTCAAAGAAACAGCCCTTTACACATCTGTTCACTGCTAGAATTCAGCTTTTAGCCATACAGTTAGAATTTGCAATGACTATCTCAGCATATTAAGAAGTCGTAATCCTTATATCAATCTCCATGTGTCTCTATAGTAATAAAGGATTCACTTCAAGTTGTACCATTCAGAAAGAAGCAGACACAGAAAACCTTTCCTGCACAACAATGCATAGAGATGCTTATGTACAGAGAAGGCAAATCACCTCTTTAGACAGAACTTTAGGCCAATAGTATTTCTATCAACCCCATAAGCCAACGTGACCTGGGACAACTTCATATTAATGAAGAGTAAGGCCAAGACAACATTATCAACAAGTCACCTCACCGTAGGGATACGATTTCACAGTCTGTATACAGAAAATGGCACTGCATGTTGTATGTCAGATAGCATTTCTCTCTCTAGCATCTCTCCAAAACATTTAGTGAAGAATCTTAGAACAGAAAAAAACAAATGTTTTTATGAAACTAACACATTAATGGCTGAAATTAACACTCTCTATTCCTACATTAGCACACAAATGCTAACAACTGTGGCAGACACTTCTGATGTCAGGGTAAGTAATTCACCTGTGTTTCAGCAACAACTTTTCTCTGCCTCAGTTTAAGAAAGGTTAAGCAGAACTCTAGCTACAATGTGACAGCTCCCAACAAGCCCTACCGTTGGTTTTGCAATGCCTTTTAACTGCAGGAAGATTCAGAGTTGGCTCAGACACACAACTGGACAACACCTGACACATGGCAGGAATCAAAGGAATTTTCATCCTATTCCAAAGAACACTGCTCGGGGGAAAAAAATAAATAAATAAATAAGAAAAGAAAAAAAAAAAAAAAAAAAAAAAAAACGAAAAACGGAAGTGAATTCCAACACCACACAGAACAGCACACACGAAACCTGGCCTAGCCTCTTCCAGGAGCACACTCGTGCTCTGGCCGCACCACCTCCACCCCCACCTTCCCCCTGCACTTTCAAGGCCACAGACGGTCACCCTCTAAGTTCCACCGCCTGTGCGGGGATAGCCGCCCCTCACGGGCTCAGCGGCACAAGACGAGCCTAGATACAACAAGCGGGGCCGACCGGACGAGGGCCATGTGGGAGCGGCCGCCCGTCCCACGGCCCAGCGGCTGTCAGGGCGGCGCCGTGGTCCGGCTCGCAGCGCCCGGGGCTCCCGTCTGGCGGCCGACGGTCGCAGAGGACGGCCCCGCCGCCGGGCGCCCCGAATGCGGGCAGCGCCGGGCCGCGCTCCCGGCAGGCCGCCGGGCTGCGGTAGCGCAGGGCGTCGCGCGTCCTCCCGCTGGGCCTCGGCCCTGGGAGGAAAGAGAGCGGCGTCCGGGCCTCGCGCCCGCGGCCTCACTCACCTCCTCCGCCGCCTGCCGCTCCTGGCGCCGCTGCCGGGCCCGCTTCCGGCTGCCGGGCCCGCCGCTCCACCGGAAGCGCCGCTCCCCCGCCCGCCGGCTGCCACGTCCGCACTGCCCGCCAACCCCCGGCCGCCGCCGCGCCCCGCCCGGAAGGGCCCGGATGCCGCGCAGGCGTTCTGGCACTCGCGGGGTGACGTCACTCCGGACGCGAGCCGGTCGCCGCTCGCTGCCGTGCGGACTCGCCGTGGCGGCGCTCGCGCTTCGTGACGTCGCCGGGCGGAAGTGCGGGCGGAAGTGCCATCGCTGGGTTGGCCGGGCCGAACCCCCAGCGTTGTTGTCGCGGGGCCTCACACGGCCCTGTCTCGCTGGAGCGGTTGCGGCAGAAGTCTGTGTATGGCCCCGCTTTGGCGCCGAAACGCAGTGGCGTTGGAAGAGCGGCTGGAGCGCGCAGGCAGAGCCGTGCTGCATTACTGCCGTGACCGAGCCGTAGTGTGATGCGAAACTACGTCCTTTGAAGGGTTAGCCACGGTGTCCGCGTCACGGGACGTCCCGTGCCCGTTAGCTGCTGAGGGCTGTTCTCAGCGCGTGCGGAGCAAAAAGAGGTCAATTTGTTCTTAAGGCTGTCAAATAAAATTACGTCTTAACCCAGTAGCATAAGGGGGAGTGTGGATTTGATTTCTCCTGTAGCTCCCAAGCGCCAGGCCTGCATGGGGTGGCCCGGAGGCCTCTTCCGGTGTGATGCTGAAGAGAAGCTGGTGGTGCAGGGCCTGGGTGCTCTGCTCTCTTGGCCATCGAAGAGGCCAGACGTGATGTCCCCTGCTGAGAGCTGTCTGAATCCCATATGTGTGGCTAATCCTGGCTATTCTTGTCCCCATGTCTAATACTAGGACTGGCTGCAGAGCGTCTGAGAGTGAGGAGCACATCTCCAGCCTGCCCGTGGTTTTCAGGACACTCCTGTGTAGTTACACCAGCTGCATAAGGAAGGTACAAGTGGAGAGTGTTGCCACTTCCTGGCTACTCTGGTTCAGTTTCTCAGGTTTGGGTGCCGTCACCTGATCTTGCACAAGTTTGTGCTTGTGTCACATCTATACCCGAAACTGCCATGCTAATGAATCCTCAGTGCTGGGTTACTCAGATTCGCATTTGGAAAGGGAAGTGGAAATAAAATTTTTACTGAAAAGCTTCCAGCTTTGAGAGTGCCAGATGAAGCTCTGGAGGCAGGAGGTGAGCTATTTTCAGCCATGCTTCGGTGAGAGATCCATGCACTGAGGGTGAGATTGACATGACACGTGTGCAGAACAACTCTGGCCCTTTACCAACAGCAGAATCAAATGTCTAATCATAGGCAGAGCAGCAGCTGAGAGTGCAGAAGAGCAGGGAAGGCTGGGCTTGACAGTCTCAACTCTCTTCTTGTGTGTGTGAACTTGAAGGAAAAAGTGAGAAGAGGGCCTTTGAGGAGACTGGAGAATTGTGATGTGAATGGTGAAGATGGGAATGGGAGATACTGCCTGTTAAGACCTAGAGCCTGTTTCGAAGTTGGGAAGACAAAATATCCAAAGTACAGAAACCATGGGAGCCGAAGAAGAAATGCTCATCACTCTGTCTGGAGGTGCCCCCTGGGGCTTCCGGCTGCAAGGGGGCTCTGAGCAGAAAAGACCCCTTCAGGTGTCAAAGGTAGGACCTCCAGGTGTGAACTGAAAGGGCAGGGTTGTTCTGCTGAAGTCAGATATCCTTCCTGATAAGGCATCTTCTGCCAGTAAAAGGAGTGTCTGAACTCCTTTATGTGACAGCAGATCTTAAAAGGAAAACTTGGGGGGAATGGTCAGGCAGGGTGTGGGATGGGATGGATGCTGCTAAGGTGGAAGTGTCAGGTGAAAGGTGGCCTGCTTTCTGGATCGTTACGCACTTAATGTTCCCCATTTGTTGGCACTGATCAAACAATGGTGACAGTTCAGGAAAAGAGCTCACATATGAAGGTTTAAGGACTTGTGTAAGGCATCCAACTAAATAAAAAATAATTGAAATCAAAGCAACAAATGCCATATTGCAATTCAATGTAACTGTCTCTAACCCTTCATTATATTATCAGTTTATTATAGTTCATTATATTATCATCAGTTCATTATATTATCAGAAGTAGATGCTCATTTCTTACGGTCTGCTATTTGTGAAGTTTTCTTAATGCTGTCCAAAAGGAATATTTTTGATGCGTTCAATTGAAAGAAGAGATGAAAAGCAGTTGTTTGCAAGTGAGATGAAATAACAAAAAAGAAACAAATATGAATTCTGAGTTGCACTTGTGTAAATCCGTAGCTGTTACTGATTTCCTGACAGGAAGACTAGAGGTTAGGTTAAAAATTAAGAAAAAAGAAAATGGTCCTGTGTTTAAGCTCATAACAGCTGCATTATACTTGATACATTGATATGTATGGATGTCTCCCTGGAAGACACCCAGCAGCAGGAATGAAAAAATGCTATGCCCATCCCCATTCTGTTTTCCTTAAGTCGATTGTGTCTCTGACAGAGAACTTCAAAATGAAATGTTCTATGACCTCAGGTCAAGGAGTGTTTATCTGTGAGTTCTGCCAAATGGCTTGGAATCCCATGGCCTGGCCCACAGTGGATGTTTCTTACATAGAGAAAGATTGTTTTTCTACAGGAGAATCACATATTCATAGAGCTTCGGGTACTGAAGAGAGATAATCAGTACCCTTGAAACAGGTATCTGGAATCGGTGGTTGTTAGCAAAACAGGATTTTCATTGGCCACGTAAGCTCTGTGGGGTTGTTTTGACTCACTTTTTCTCCCAGTACACAAGAAACTGGGATTGAAGTGGCAGGACATGCTGAGTAACTTAGAAAGATTTGTTATAACAGAACAGCAGCAAGAACTAGCCATTACCCATGCTAAGCTGCACCTTAAGGTGAATGGAATATTGCTCTCGGTTTGGTAGCTTTTTCAGAAAGATACTAAATTGAGCTCGCTCTCACCTCAAACTTGGTATCATGCCTTAAGACTAGCAATGAAAATATACATATTTTTACAATACTTGTATATATGGAAAATATAATTGATACAAATCTAAGTGTAAAACATTCTTCTTGCAGGACTGATTTTATGATTTTACTTTTTTTGCTATTATTATCCAGAATTTAATAGCATCCAGTTGGCCATAAATGCTGTTGTAAAAGCAATAGCTTAATCAGTCTCCAAAGAAAGGACTTAGGGATCCTTACTGGGAATCTTGTAAAATGCATAGAAGAAAATAAACCCCCAGAAGGCATGCAGTGTCCTGACTGTCTTCTGAATGGCCGTGTTGAGAGTAGAAGTCTGAATTCCAGTTTTTGTGTCTTTGAGTTGAAAGCTCACATTCTCATTCTTCTGCAGTCTGCTGTTAACATTTGCAGGACGAAATCTGGGCCAAAATGCCAACGATGTAAAGCATCTCCCAAAACCTTAACGTCATTAGCGGTATCTGGATATTCTAGGAACTGAAGATGGGAATGGTCCCATCACTAGGGAATCATGTCCAGGGATTGTGGCCGTATGTCACTGCACAGAGAAATAGGGCAGTATTATTTTTTTGTTAGAGCTGTATTGCTTTGTTAGAGCTCCATTGGTTTGCTGGAGCTGGGTTTCGTTGGCCGTGGATGCGCAATTTGTTCTGTTCTGCCTCCATCCATGGGATCAGTGGCATTGCATAGCATCAGGACATGGGGTCAGGGGGAGGTGTCACTGAGATTGAGCCTGCCTCACAGAAGTAAGGTCAGATAACACAGTGTTTGTTAGTGTGGTGAAGGATGATTTGTGTGCGCATGGAAAGACAGATTAGATAAATGAGAAAGGTCTATTAGTAAACTGAATGCTGTCACAGAACAGCCTCTTGGGGAAAAAGGAGAGTGCTGGACCAGGAAAAGTTTGGTTTAGCAGAACAGAAATTATTATTTTTGCTTTGATTCTTACAGAAAAATGTATTTGGACAGAATGGTGAAGAACAGAGCAGGAATGTGTATTAATCTGTAGGAAACATGAAAGGAGATACAGACGTGAGTATCCTGTACCTCCAAGGAAATACTACATTGGTACAGTTGGGCGTCTCTAGTTGTCATTTCAGGCAATTTCAACTTCTAGACTATAAAAATAATAGGAGTAGCAGTAAGGGAAGATGCTTACCATTGGATGTTGAATCAAATTGTTTCAAATTATCAGTATGCACTGTGAATGAGAATTAACAATGCTGGTGTTTTACCCTATACGTAAACATAATTATTTGTGAACAGAGTTTTACTTGTTATACAGTTTCCCAGTAAAGATGCAGTCAGGCATTCCAAAGACTAAATGTTGCACAACATAGGATTTCCTGTTTAAAGTTACTTTCCTGTTGTATTACAAATCCCTGCACATTTCATTATCTTACATGATCAGTTTACACAGGCACCTCTTACACCTCTTGCCTTTCTTCTTTCCAAAATTTACATCACCATCTTCTTCGCAGAATCACAGTTAAGCTGTTAGATGAAACAAGAGACCAATTCTAAACACACTCTAGTCAACAACAAGGGGTAAAAAAGCAGCTGGATGTTCACACACTGGATTCACCTGCCAAAGTGCTTCTGATGTTTCACTCTCCATGGGCTATGAGTTCAGGGACATGCCTGGAGCAAGATGCTGCAATTACACAGCATGTGGACAGTTCCTTGGGTCAAATATTACTAGCCTTGTGTTCAGGTAACCTTAATGGAGTCAGATAGCTCTGTCTGCCTCAGAATGAGGGAAAAACACTTCTTCCATTCAGCGGCGCCCAGGGGATACTGATGAAAAAAATCGAATTTAAATAACATGATCAGGATTGAAATGCTAATATTGACTTCAACTGATTACACGGTTCCAGATCTGTAACTGCAAACATCTTTTGTTTTAAACTTTCCTGCAAGAGCACATACTAAATATTTTGTTCTGCCCTAACAATCATTTGCAGTGTCTGTGTGCTAAAAATGTCTGATGTGTAAATGAAAGACAGTGGTACCATAACAATTCAGTCTCATAAAAACAGATACTGTAGGAGTGGAGGGTGAGATGAACAAGAAGCAAAAGAGTATTTATTAGTGCCTGGGGAACCCTCAGTAGAAAGAGTAGATGATTTTTAAATTAGGGTTATGTTAAAATATCAATTTGGTAATGAGTAAGCCAGAGGAACAACAGACAGTGATATGCTCAGCAGGCAGAAACACAGCAGGATAAAAGATCAACAGAGGACATGAATAATTCTGCAGAAATTATGATGTTTGAATAAGGGGAACTAGAGAAGCAAATAAAGGGAAAGAATAAGAGTAAAGAACTGAAAGAGGAAAGGAAAATCGCCATTCTGTTCTTAGCTACAGCAATGTTCTTTCAATTGAACTCAGTTGAATTACTGTGCTTTCACATTTGGCATATTATAATTTGTAATTAACTTATTTAGGAAAGCAGGTAAAGGATAATGGGAATTCACACTACCCCTTACCACACTGATGGTGAATTTGTATAGCTGTGTGGTAGTAACACAACAACGCAGCAACAGCACACATCAAATCTTTGGCCATCAACAGTCAGCTGTTGATGAGTAAACAAGCTTAATAGCGACACACAGAATGGCCCCATTGATGGAAAAGTTTTTATTTTAGAAAGGCTTAGGAAAAAGCACATTGCCCTAACACATACAGTATTTATTGTAAGGAGAATCTATAGTGATGAGATTCTTCACCCATTCTGAAAAGAGAGTACAGTAAGGGAGAACAATACCTTCAGGTTCTTGGAGGATTTCTTTGAGAGAAGGGGATGTGCATCAGATGCTCTTGGAGCTAAACAATATGTGAAATGAGTAGTCTGAGAAAAGTCATCAGGTAAGCATTATGCTTATCAGCAACCAAACTAGGAACATAATATGGAGCTGTATTAGGGAAATAATTTCTACAATTAACAGGGCAACTTTCAGATGGTGCAAGTGCATGCAAGCTGCCCTTTGGAACCTTCAATAAACAAGATTTATTCTATGAAAAAGAAACGCTATAAAAAACACAGAAGGCCCTTGTGCTTAGTTTGAAAGATGCTTAGCCTGGTTCACAATGAATACTGAAGAAATAAATGGAAACTGGAAGCTTTCCAATTGCTACTGATAGCAGAGGAGGAAGATCTGAACAGGCTGCCCAGAGAGCTGTGGGTGCCCCAGCCCTGCAGGTGCTGCAGGCCAGGCAGGATGGGTGCTGGGCAGCTGTGCTGCTGGGGGCAGCCCTGCCCATGGCCGGGGCTTGGGGCTGGGTGAGCTTTAACGTCCCTTCCGACACAAACCATTCAGTGATTCTGTGTTGTCAGTGACTCACATGAAGATAATGAGCCAGCGAAATTATACATTTCTGGGGGAAAAAAAAAGGCAAACAAATGAGCCTCAAATGAGCCTCAAATGAGCTGTGTTAGGGAGACGCTGGTGTTACTGACTGCTGGTACAAGTAAGAATTCACTGGAAATATCACACCTATGGAGCTCTTTCCTCTTTCAAAAGAGGAAATTCAAAAATTAATTCAAGATAGAGCAGCTATAGAAAAGGAAGGGAGAAGAATTATTTCACTTAGCGCAAAGACTGAAAGATATGATGTCTTTCTACAAATAGATGCTGAGCAAACATAATAAATAAAGGACAAATAAAGGACAGCATTGTCACTGATCAAGTGTGCACAGAAAGACCTGGGGTAACTAAGCAGGGCGGTTCAGCAACAACTTTCCTTCCAATCCTGACAAACAACTAAAAGCTTTTTTAGAATCAGGTTAGGTGGAGTAAACAATCTGGTATCCGAAACAACAGGGTATTGGCCCTGAAAGCTTGAGAGGCTCCTCTTTTTTCTCTGTACAAACACAGCAGCAATTGAGTGAATTGTTATGGGAAGCAGCGACACTGGAGTGTATAGGTTTTAAAAGCAACAACTGTTTTGTTGCTTAAGAGCAGTTCATCACAACCTCCTTTCTCACCTGTTGCATGTTTCTCTCCTACAAACTCACTGTTTCTCTTTTCTCCTGTGGCAGATATCCTTGCAGCCTATGTGCTACAGGCTTATCAGCCAGGTGCTGATGTCTGTGATCCACAGCCTGGCTCTCTGTCCTGTTCACCTTTGCTTGCATGATGTTATTCCTGCTGATAGTTGCCAGCTCTAACCCAAATAGGCCTGAAAGCTTGCAGATTTGCAAGCACTCTGTGGAAGGTGGATAGACTGGTCTCTACCTGATCTCATGGGCGTTGAATGTCACACCTAAGAAAGTTGTGGCGACCTAATCTACAGCAGTCTAGTCTACAGCAGTCACTACTGCTAGTTTTGGAGGACCAAGTATGTCCCTCGGTGCTGTGGAAGAAGTGCCTCAGGCAGTTCTGACAGTGCTCCTGTACATGTTTTATGACCTGTCAGCACTCAGACAGGTGCCACCACTGGCTGCCAGCAAGGGAGTGCTGGCTGTGGTGCCAGGAGACTTTCTGAGGGGCAGATGGGCCACAGTCTCCGTGCACTGGAAGGGGACGTGCCTCCACCACTGCTGTCTGGCCAAGGAGCTGCAAGCTGTGCACAGCACTGGGACAGCAGTGAGCAGAGAGCAGTGCTTGGAAGGGAAGCTCTGCCCTTCCTAGCAGAGATGAGGGGATAGGGCCTCTGGGGCAACCGTAAGAAGGTGGCCTGAAGAGAAAATTGTATTGTCATAGTTGCAAATTACCATTTTTGATCACATCAGCCAATGATCTGGTTCACAAATCTCTGTGCATCACTAAGGCTTGGAGTTACCGGCAAGGGAAGTAGCTTTACGCAGGCACTCCCTCTCATTAGCACAAACAGCGGACTGTGCAGGATTGCTCACTGGGAGAATCAGAATTTGGTCCAGTGCACTGTCTTCTTTCTCCAGTACTGGAATAGCAATAGTCCCCTTACCAGTACACTCGAGCTGGTAACAGACTAAAGAAGTCTTGTTTGCATTTAATGGATTGTCTAGCACCAGCATCCTCTGCCACTACCAGGTTTCATCTCCAAACCCCTTGTCCAGAAACCACCCAATCTGTTCTGCTTGCTGGTCAAGATACCTTATTTCACCACCCTCCCTTTCTGTGTTCATTTGCTATTCCAGATGTATGTTTTGTCCCTTCTTTCACTAGATAAACACCTTCTACTTAACCTTCACTGTAGATGACCTTTGACATAGGTCTGCAGGAACTGCTTTACTAAGAGAAAGTACATGCAGTAGTGCCTTTTAAACTGAAGCAAATCGTTAGGCAGGAAGTTATTGGGATTAAATTAAGAAGTGTAATTATAATAATTAGTGTAATTATAATAGCTTATAGTAAATATTCTACTCTAATAAAAATACTGAATTGCCATGAAGATCCTTAATAGGCAAGGCATAGAGAAACTATCTTAATGGATCTTTATGTTCAGGTGAGCAGCTGAGACAAAGAAAAGAGTCAGAGCAAATGACTACTGAAGTAATTCCTGATTACCAGATTGCAGTCATTTACAGCTCACAGTCTGAGAGTTTTCTCTAAGACCACACAAAAAACTCACCCAGGTCTCCTGAATGCCAGTCTAGTGCTTTAACCACCAGGGTATCTGTCCTTGCACAAGTAAAAGATTAGGCCCTAGCCTAATCAAACCAAATTGTTCCAGTAACTGAACTGGTGTCAATGCAGATGTGCCAAAAGAAGAGCTGGAGGTGTTTGCTTCTTCTTTTGCAGCTGCTGTGTTTGTAGTTCAGCTGAGCGTGTGGTTCTGGGAGGAGCAGACCCAGGTGTTAGACAACTCTTCAGATTCTGCCTAAGTTCATTTCTTTCAGTAATGCTTTATACTGCTTTATACAACAGGACAGTTCTTACATCTCCGCTGGAACCCTGTAACAGGACTACATTTCACTTAAATGGGAATGAAATTTAAAAGCTGCCACACAGCCATAGAGCACTGCATGGACGGCAGCCCTGTGATGTGAGACACAAGCAGAGAGGGAAAGGGAAAGTCCAGTTGTAGTCAATATACAACTCTTACTTGGCTTGAGTTTGCTTGGTTGCTGCTGGAAAGATTTTAGAGATTAGATGGAAGACCAGTAATATAATTTGTCTTTCTGCTGTACAGATTATGCCTGAGGGAGGAGGTGGGAAATGCTTTGGAGACACAAGGGGGAAGTGCCTATTACAGTTCATTCCTGAAAGGCACTACAGACCTTCTGACTACCATAATACCTTTTTTTATGAAGAAAGTGTGGTGGCCAGCAGAGAGGATGGCTGCAGTTTCAGACAGGTTCCCTGGGCTATTCTCAGGCAAGATGTGAAGCCACTGAGTTACTATCAGGATTACTCTATTCTTAGTATCGCAGCGTGTGTTCACTCCCCACATGCCACCACCTAAATATAGTCCATACTGAAGAACAGATGCTGCCAAATTGCATCTGACCCCTTCTCCCTTGCATTCTGTTCCCAAAAGCTAGGCTGAATTCACCCGAGACACATCCAATAGCCAGGGCGTCCTTTTGTTTCTTCGGGGCTACACTAAGAGAATTCTTCTCTAGCCAGATCATCATCCTAGCCTTCTTGGCCTAGCACTGGTCTTCCCTTCAACATCTTTTCTTCTTCCCTGTACTTTTCATTTGTTGCATTCACTCTTTTCATTTTTGTCTCAGCTGCTTCTGTCCTTTCTCTCCCACCTGATTCAATATGATCAATTAGAGGAACAGTGCAATGTAACAAAGGAAAAGAGGAAATGTACATGCACATACATAGGCCCTGTAAACAACTAAACAGGTGAGAGCTGTTTTATCACAACAGAAGTCTCTGGTGTGAATGCAGTGAGAGGGACAATTTTCTATGTGCAAATGTGTTTCATTAAGTTGTATTTCCAGTATTCCACACTAATTTATATTTCCAGTAGCATAAATCAGTAAGGCTCTGATATTGAGATTCCATAAATGAAGCTGTAATCACAGAATAATGGAATTATTTGGGTTGGAAAGGAACCTTAAAACTGACGTAGTTCCAACCCCACTGCCACGGGCACGGATAATGTCTGCTAGACCAGGTTGTTCAAAGCCCATCCGACCTGTCCTCGAACACAACTAGGGATAGAGCATACATAGCTTTTCTGGGCAACCTAGTCCAGAGCTTCATGACCCTCATAATAAAGAATTTCTTCCTGAGATTTAAATGTATCCTTCTTCAGTATAATCTAAGGAGGACATTTCTCCATCATGAACCAAGGTGTACTGTGGGGAGGGAGGTTTCTACAGAGACAAGGAGTCAAAAGTATAACAGATAAGTAGTTACAAGACAATTTGTGAGGTCTTCCCCTCCAAAGGGAGAGGTCAGTCCTTGCCAGAGATCAGAAAGTGCAGCTCCGTAGAGCTACTCCAGGCCACTTCTCAGAGACCCTTACTGCTGCCTCTGGCTTGCACAAGAAAGTGTTCAGGGATCTGCTTCACAAAGCAGAGGGGATTTCTCTTTGAAATGCCACTTGTCCCATCCTTCTAGAAGGATTATTTTCCCCTCCTCTCCCATACCGTTCAGGAGAGCTGCTGGGTGGCACATCCTTTCTTCCCACAGCCTGTACAAGCAGCTCCTGTCAGCGGCACTCGCTGAGGCTGCCGGGCGCCCAGGAGAGGGCACCTTCTGGACATAGGGAGCAAGTAGTGAGTCTGAGGGCAGTTTGACCTTCAGGGTGGGCAGCGAGCCTGGCTGGCGGCATGAGCTCCCAGCCTGGCCTAGTGCCTCGAGGACTCGGTGCTGCCCTCCCTGAGAGCGAGATGTGCAGGCTGCAGGGTGTTGTTGTTCAAGGTCTGCATAGCACTGTGCTGGCAGTCACACGCTAACTGGCAGGCTGATGCTGCTCTCTGTCCCCTGGCTCTGGCAGACTGCACCCTGCTGACAAGGTCCCATCCTTTCTGTATGGCATGCTGTCAGCCTCCTCACTCTGCAGATTCCCCTTCTGCCTTTCTCCTCTCCAGCAAATGCAGTGGGGGTAGGAGTTGTCATTATGAAGCTGTAAATTGTTGGTTTCCCTCTGCCTTTGGGAAGCAGATCTGTAAAATTCCAAGGGAAGATTTACAAACCTGTGGAAGACTGACAGCCAGGAATGCTTACATGCTATTTCAGACTCTGCAGGTCCTGGGCTTGCCACTGGTCCTGTTTTCCCAAGGAGGAATGGAGAGAGGCAGAAATCTCCTGAGTTTCAGGGCTAGCTTGCAGCTCCCACAGCAGCCCTGAAGTAACCACAGTTACTTTTGCACATGAGCCCTCTGCTGCCCTGGTAAGTTCTGACCACAGAGCAAGCCAGAATCACTGGGCTGGCACCTCTGCTTGCCACAAAATGAATGGGTTGCCTGCTGGCATTGCTCAACCTACACAGGACAGCACATGTCCCAGCAGCCTACTCTGAGCTAAAGGTGCTTGAGGGGGCAGCAGGAGGCTGCCTGCCTGGGAATGCCAAGTGGTTCTCTGCAGGTTCCAGCAGGGCCCAAGGGCTCGCAGAAAGCTCATGAGCCTCTCGTATGGGTGGTCACCAGCCTAGAGCCAGCTGGCTTCAGTGAGCATGGAGGAGTACTATGGGATGTAAAGAATGCTCTCAGAACCTCCAGACAACATTTAACCTCTTCGTTGTTCCATAACTGAGAGACATACTCAGTAAGTGTGTTCTTATGCAGAACACAAAGCACTTGGCTGTGGAGCAGCAGCTGTCCTTTTGAGTAATACCAATGAGATACCTTTGGTCACCCTCCCTACAGCCCTAACACTAACCCTCTGCATTAGCTGCTGTTGCAGTAGGCAGCACTGGAAAACACGTCTGCTATCTCTTCTTAGTTAACAGCTGCACTTTGAGGGAGTATCAGGAAGCAATATTTGTACTGTAACAGCAGAAATGTAGTTCTTCAGCATTGCAGACCCACATGTTCTCATTCCTAGTTTATATTAACAAGAAGAGAGATAAAAGGCTAAGATGACAGAAGTTGATGGCTGTGGCAGCTGGGATGAGCGAATCCCTATTTTAAGCATGCAGACAAAATTTGGGGTCAAGCTGGAGAGGCTACAGAGGGATAAAGTGCCAGTGAACATACAAACAACTCAGAGCATAGGGCCCCTCTTTCTATCTTCTTAACACTTCTCAGTCCTGCTGACAGGCTGACCTACAGGCAGTACTGCTCTTGCCTCTTGACATGGGTGGGCAGGGCTAAGCCTGGTCACATGCTGATTATGCAGAGCCTTCGGTTCAGACCAGCCAGCCATGCCGAGGGATGTCCTCAGGGCTTCAGCTCTCTTCTGCCCCTTGAGGGAATGACAGTAGAGTAGCAATCCTCTCACATCTCCTTCCATGGTAGTGAGGGCAGAGAAGCTTGTAGAATTCCACGCAGACTCCCACAGCATTTTGTCTGAGTCCAGTTGCTTGAGCTGCAAGGCCGTAAGGTGTGGGAGAAGGTGCCTTGCAGTGCATTACATCTCTGCAGGAATCTGTCTCACTTCTTTCACTGAATCTTCTGTCAAACAACTCTGCACAGATTTGTTTCTCACATAACTGCAAGATCTGAAGAAAATATATAGAAGCATTTATAAATCTAGCATATTTCATCCTGATTTACTCTTATGCAGTGTTTTTGTCTGGCTATTTTTGCATGTGCAAACTAAGTGCATTATGAGTGCCAAGCTGTCCTATAAGAAGGTTGTCACACTGCTGATCTACATGAGAGGTCTGTGTTTTTGAGCTCAGTGGACACTTGGTTTGCTTGCTAGCCCCAGCAGGAACCCTAGACTGTGTTGGGGGTTTCAGTGAGAAGTTCAACACATGTCATGGAACAGAAGAAAAGAGTAAATGCTTGATGTGTAATGGCCACAAGAGGCCAGACTGGGTGCTAGTCTGACACTAGAGCCTCAAACTCCATTTTCAGATATGGCAATGCATATCCTGCACAACTCCTGTTAAGGCTAAAGATTTACTCCAAGTTTACACTTGTGTAACAGGACACCATGTGGCCTGATACAGATATCCAGAAATATTTTGGCCAAAGCCACTCGAGCAGGAATTCTTGATGGCAGGAAGTGCCAGAGGGCCCCCAACTCCTCCCATTCTCAGCATCCCCAAGGACGGCATCCACAGGGACTCTGTGTGCACGTCATGGGTCACACCACAGAAGCACAGTCGTGGGTACAGCTGGGAATCCTGACACACAGCCATGTATAGGGAGAGTCTGGAATAAGCTCCCGTTCCTTCTCTGAAACACAGGCAACTTAGGAAACAGGGCATGAGAGATCAAGAGCAAGGTACTCCAGAGTTTTAAATTTGCAGTGAAGGACTCAGACTAGGTTGGTGTTCAGGTCCAGCCTATGCTGGATCAGGGAATACAGAAACAGAAGGGCATAGGCAACCTGGTCTTCCTTCAACTTGGCAGCGCAGTTGTCTTTAGGCCTTATTTTATTCTTTCAGGGAGAGAGCAATAGAAACGCCAGCAGGAGATGAACAACTGAACTAAATGGCTACTATTCTTCCTTTCATCCCTATTCTTTCACTCTCTTTTTTTTTTTTCCAGATCCGAAAGCGAAGCAAAGCATGCCGTGGAGGCCTGTGGGAAAATGATGTGCTGGTATCTATCAACGGGAAGTCATGTGCTGGCCTCTCCCATGCTTCTGCCATGCAGATCATCGACTCATCCAATGGCATGCTCAATATCCGAGTGAAAAGGTAAGCTGTTTCCAAACACCAGGACTGTGACAGTACAGGCAGCAGAGCAGCTTCATCCAGCACAGCAGCTCTCCACATCCAGCAGGAGGAAGGCAAGCAGGGAGCCTTTAATTTCTCTATACTGTAAAGTGTACTAAGAGGAGATTCCCATGGCTAACACGGCCATCCAAAAGTTCAGCACTATCTCTATGCTGCTCTCCAAGAACCTGGTACTGGTGCTGAACAGACTCCATACCTTTATGTTCCGCCCCCTCCAGCTGGAAGAAAACGTTTGCAATGTAAGAAATATGCTGTTAAAAATGAACAATATAGTTTCCAAACAAACAGTTGACATAGGGCAGTTTACCTCAGGAATTAGCAGTCTCCAGTTCATTCTGGGTAAAAAAAACTCTTCAGTAGAAATAGATTTGACTATATATTGGATAACTGAGCCACCAGAAAGTCGCACAAAGGTTACCTGGATATTTACTACAGCAGGCCACTGTATTCCAATATGATATGAACTGACTTCTACAAAGAAGGGGGTAGGGGAGTCCTTTTTCTGGGAAGATGTATCTCTGCTGAGCTCTCCAGCAGAATGTTAGAAACAAGGATCAAATTTTAGGCATACAAACGATCCCAGTAACTTTGCTGTTTCTACCTTTGTGAAAGCAAGCCCAGTGCTTCAGAGCATGTTAGATGAGGGCCAAGCTGTAAATCAATCAGGTAAAGACGAAGGCAGCAAAGCTGTGTGAGGACCTAACTAGTTCACACTACCACCAAAACAGAAACTGCCCTCAGAAAATAAGACCCTGGTGAAGGGATCTGGGAGATGTTATCCTCTGTAGCCCTCAGAAGACAGAGCACTGTGAGCAAAGGGAAGGGAGAGCCACCCTGCTTACTGGCATCTGCACACTGGGGGCCAAGGAGAGCAATGCTCAGAGAAGGAAGGAAAGCAGGAGCATGTAGGCTACTTCCCTTGGCTACAGGGAGGGTGCCGTGCCTTCTGATGTGCTCACTCTGTCAGCCAACTGTGATGAATTGGGATGAGTGAGCCCTGAACAGGGTGGCCAGAATAGCGCCTGGTCCCTAGCCAAGGCCTTATCTCACCCCTTTGGAGCCCATCTGCAGCCAACAGGTGCCTAGGCAAATTCTTTGGGCCAAAATCAGCACACTTTGAATTAGCAAAGTGACAGGCTTCTCACAGGATGCATGGATCAGCCCTCTGGGAGCCAATATTGGATGGATTGAGAATAACGTAACCAGTGAATAAAGTTGGCTTCATTTTGGTGTAGCAGAGAACTCATCAAATATTGCTTTCTCAACACATCTTTATTAACACTTCATATCTATATTCCCAGGGACAACACCAATCAGTTGCTTTCAGAGAGGACAGGTGGCTGGAAGACTGCAGTATGCAAGGTCATATATGCATTTCTGCTGGGGAATGTTTGTAAAGAGACAGGAGAAAGAGGTCTGAATGGATAGTCCAGAACAACAGAAAATAGCTTATAAGCAGCAATGATTTTCATTTATCTGTTTATGTATTTAAAGAAAAGAAAGAACATTTCTGTTTTGCCTGAGGAGCTTTGCATTTTCTCCCCAGTAGGAATTCATACTATAAATATTATTAAAATAAATAAACTGTCAGGAGAATTGCCCACAGTTAGCTTCCACCAAGGTTTGACATGAATATAAATTTTTCACTGTTCAGAGGCTGGATAACAAACAATTGATATCATGAACCCACAGCTTTACAGAGGCAATGTTGTCTGCCTAGCTTCCCAGTAAGCATGCTCAGAAGGCTCCTTTATAATTCTAATGAATCCTCATGACTCTGGCAAGGGGAAGAAGTTCCCCAGCCCAGCTGTGTGGTTTCAGAATCAAACTGATTTTGAGCGTTTAAGACTTGGTTTCCAAAGATGTCATGAAGCAGAAACTCGGGATGAAAGCACACAGCTGATGTCAGAGATGAGTCTGCCCTTAGTGTCTGTACTGTGTGCACTGTAGATATCTGTCCCACAGAAAAGACACCTGAAACACCAGCTCAGCCTCTGTCCTTCCCTGTCCAGCGGGCTCCCTCCTCACATGCAGTTTCCTTCCAGCTCCCCTCACCAACCAGACCTCACTCACTGCTTTTCCTTCTCCCCGCAGGACAGTTGGTGGGGACCAGACTGGCCCGCGGCTTCAGCGCTCCCCTTCCCCAGGGCAGCGAGTGCTCTCCCCACCATCCGCACTCAGCCCCACGGCACAGCTCCTGAGCTCGGCTCCGGCAGGAGCCCCAGCCACCACACAGCCCTCACAGCCCCGTAAGCCACAGAGGCACCTGGACAGCCTCACCTCCCCACCGGATAGCGAGGCCTACTATGGTGAGACTGACAGTGATGCAGACAACGTGGCCCAGGAGAAGCACCGCCGGGCCCGCAAAAAGTCCCCACGCTCCCCGCCAGACGGCACCAACAGCAAGGCAGATCTGCCCCAGGACGAGGTGTCCCTGTCTGAGCAGAGCGGCTATGAGAGCTTGCCCGAGGCTGCCATGCAGAAGGAAGCCAAGGAGGCCAGCTACAGTGGGGTGGCCAAGAGGGAGATTGCCTGTCCACCCGGCAGCCGTGCAGACACCCCTTTCTCAGAGAGTGAGGGACAGTTGCGGCCGTCCTCAACAGAGGGTCGTGAGCCTTCTCCAGAGGCGATGCTCCTACCCCATGCCACCAAGGCTATCCGAGCAGAGCGCCATCTCATCCCCATGGTGGGGCCAGTGGAGCACCCAGTTGATGAAGATCTAACCACCACATATGCAGAGAAAGCCAAGCAGGCTAGTAAGTGCTTTGCACCTTGCCACTCATCCTTGCCCTCTTCCTATGCTTGATCTCCTTCTAAAATCCTTGTTCCTGCAAATGTCAAGTGGGTTAGCTCCCCTAGCTTGTGAAGAAACCAAGTCGGCCCTGCAGAGATGGGAGCTTCCCATTGCACATTTGCCACTGGGGTCTGGATCACCAAGGATGTCCCAAGCACTAGATGAGAAAAAGGGCCTAGGGTCCAGGAGTCACTTCTAGGACTCCAGCCATACAATCAGCGATGTAGCAGCTAAGGTAGAATCAATCCACATGAAGTATTGGCAGCAAATATAGGTGGGAGCTGGTAAATCAGTTAATCTGGCAGCTCCTTGTAGGGTGGGTATCTCTTGAGACCTTTCCAGGTAGAATAAAACACTGAAAAATTTAGAGTATTTCTTGGGTGATGGACCAGAAAGTGACCTCAGTTGAGAATATCTTTCCTGGTTTCTGCTATATATGGCATTTCAAACTCAAACATGATGACAGGGTAAGATGTTATTTGATTTCACAGTGGTGATCTAGCCAATAATATCAAATAAAAGGTAATAATATATATTTTTTTCATATGAGTATATCAGTCAAATGATTAACTTCTACTTCTCTGAGCCTAGAAATTAAGCAGGTTTCAAAAAACTGACTTAATTGTGGAACAGACTGGGAAACTGAGACATAGAAAAGTTATTAGACCGAATCAGAGATAAAACACACACTAGACGTCTTTTCCCCAGACCAGATAATATTTCAAAGCTATTATTACACCACTCTTCCCTCTTTTTCTTGGTCCTTTAGAGGTAACTGTCAAATCGAGGCTGTATCTGCTCTACTCTGTGTTGAGGACAGACTCAGTTGAGTGCTTTATGTCAGGCCCTGCTTGGCAGTACAACTGACTTGATGCCTTGTAGTAGTTCTTCCTAGTCTATAACATTCACTTTCCCTAGAAGAGCAAAGAAATCAGCAGTTTCAGACTCTCTGACGATGAAGCTATTTTTTCCCCATTTGAATAATGTACAAGCATGAGGTGAATGGTGAGAAAGGCATGTTCAGCTGCTCCCTGCCATCTGATAGTCCTAGCACTGGATGAGCAAATGCTTTACATCAAGGCTTATTTCCATGGATAGTATCAGCACACAAGGCTCCCAGGAAAGCCAGGTGTTTAATGCAGAACATTTCTGATGGCAAAATAATACCCCATGGCAGAAGGTGATGCAACTGCACTGCCAGCGAGAGGTAGGGCTCCTAGAAATATTAGAGGCTGAGATGGTATTTTATTCTCGTATTACTCTTTCCACCCCTCATCCCCCTTCTGGATCATCTTTGGCTACGAGTGTCCTTATGTAAGAGTTGTTCTGCCATGGATTGCAATTCACAAGGCCAGCTTGGGTTTTTCTTGAGTTAGGAATCTTGGCAGTAAATGTGAGGGTAAAACTCTGTCTTGATTATGCTGGATTACAGTAGCCATTAAAAAAAAAATTGTGGGACTGCAGAGAGGCACTGATTCCTGCAAAGGGACTGCTTGTAGAGATGCCATATCCATTGGAGGTACCGCAGCCATTGCCAGAAAGATGCAGCCTTGCAAGGATATTTGTACATGAATTGGCTTAGCTCCTACGCTTGCTCCAGGCTCTTATGGAGCCAGAGCCAGAATCAGATGAGTTTTAAGTTCTGTTTCTCTGCTGTCTCTTAGCAGTACACAAAGCACAGTAACCTACTCTGGGACAAGGGGACTTCCAGCTTTTGCCAAACCAGAACACAAAATCAAGCTCATGGCTTAGAAGCTAAACAACTTTTTAAAAACAGAGTTATGAAGAGTAGCTGACTTAGATGATCAATCACAGGAGCCTAGATCTTGATATAGACACAGGAGACATTTAAAAACCATTCTGACTACCTAATCAGATGTTTGCCTTTTGGTGCACACCCTCCTTGCTTTGGCCTGACCATCCAGGCTGGATGTGGCTCTGAGCAGCCTGCTCTAGTAATTGGTGACCCTGCCCATGGCAGGGGGGTTGAAATTATATGATCTTTATGGTCCTTTTCAACCCAGGCCATTCTATGATTCTATGACCTTCACTTTTGTTATGGCTTCCACCACTACGCTGTAAGAATAACTCTTTTTTTTTTTTTTTGAATTGTCAACCAACTGGTTCCTCACCTTTTTTTTCCTAGAATGTACTCATATAGCTTTCTCATGCTTGCTGTGATGTTTTCTCCAATTTGTTTTTTCTTTTTTTTTTTTCTCTTTCTATTTGTATTCATTCTTTTTAACTTTCACTGTCATTCTTAAGCTGCATTCTCCCTTTCTTATCTCTTCCTGTACCTCAGGCAAGCAGCACTGCAGATTTCTGATCTGGACTGATTGCATACTCAAGAACATTAGTGAAACTATAAAATGCTTCCCATATTCCCCTCATTCTCTTTCCTACCCTTATCATGAAAGATTACCAGTCTTTATTCTGTGGTTGTTACTGGTTCATTTTCTGTTAATTTTCACATTTTTTCAGCACACACTCTTTTTTGCATCAAATTTACCAACTTTTGACAACCACAGTTTATTTCCCTGCTGAGTTGTTACAAATCATCTGGCAATTGCCAGAGGTGACACTGCTGTCTGATGCCTGCTTTGAACAGCAGTAACACACAACAAATGTAGCTCACTTACTCACTGTAGCCAACAGTTTGACCCCAGGAGCAGAACATAGCATAGTGGCAATTAGAAACAGCCTGAACAAGGATTTGGCAGAGGATGAGATGGAACAAAGGAAGCACACTGGGGGGGGGGGAGGGGGGCAGCAGCTACTGGTGCCATCTTAGGATACCCTGTGTATAGTCAGCTGCTGTGTTGTAGCTCTCCTTTCCCAGCAAAGGTGTAAGGGCTTAGAGTCTTTTCAGGCAACAGGTTTGAGCCTGTCTCTTTTCAAAGTTCTTGCCCTATCACAGTTTGCATATTGTGATTGACCCAGTTTTTTCCCAAAGTCTGGAATAAGCACCTGTATCATCTCAGCTCCCCAGAGGACACACAGCTCAGACACGCCTGCTCAAAACTCACTCAGAGTATTGCTGATGTAGACTGGTGGGGTAGAGTGGGGAGCCACATACCCTCAAAGTGTGAGGAACTTGCCCTACAAATAATAAGACTTCAATTTTCACTGCTACCCAGTGGCTACTGTGCACCCTTACGCTTTGCACAGGAGAGCAAGAGAACAGCCAGCAAATGGAGACTCTTTGCTTCTGCATTTCTTTCAAATGAACTACAGGAGGGCATTCGTACTTGTAAATAACCAGTATATTGCCTAATCTGGATAAACAAAAGTGGAAATTTGTTTATTTTTCACTAAAGAAGAAATTTTCTCATTTTAAATAAATTAACCCTTGGAGAAACTGGGTATCTTTAGGATCTCCATTTATACTCATTGTAATGGGCCAGTCCAAATTCTGCCTGATATGATTTCTGTGCTGTTTGGATAATGCAAAAAGAAAGGAAGATATAACTGGGCTTGGAATCATTCTGTAGCCAGAGCTGCCTCTCCTCTCTAAGGTGCACTGTATTCTCACCCTCAATCTTCATTTGTCTCCCAGGTGCAATGGGCTCAGGCTTTCTCATAACAGCAGATACCAGTTGCTGTCAGAAGACAAGCATACCAGGACAGCAGTCTGGTCCTAACTTGCTATCACATAGGAATTTATGTCAGTGCAAGAAGTGCTTCAAAATATCTCAATTTAAGCTTATCCACTGGACTATTTTTAATTCCTAGGACTCAAGAGCCTTTCCATATACGGCAGGGGAAGGGAGGGAAGAATGGGTGGGGAAATTTCCTCTTCTGCTTTATATGGGCCTGACTGCAGGAGCAGATTCATCAAAGTTGTTACATTCTGTATCAGAAAAGGAAATTGTTCTTGTTTGAAGCGGATGTACAGCAGCATCACTTGATGAGATAGGATGCTTATTTATAAGTTGCCTGTTCATTGGAGGGTCTTACAGATTACCTCTGCCAGCAGCGTAGTCACATTTCTCTGCAGAGAGTGTGAGAGCAACAAGCCAGCTATCAGCCTATTATAACGCATATGGGTCACAGGAGTTGTGAAGAAGATAAAGTATCTGAATGGCAGTTTGAACTTATTGCACCACATTTTCTACTTGGCTTTCACCTTCAACAGCTGTGACTGATAATTGCAGTTACATGGTTGGTAGGCTAGCTTAATCATTTTGCAACTCTCTGCAGTGTAGGAGACCCAAAAGTTTAGGTCTCTGTCCTTTCTGCTTAGAAATAGAGCAGAAAAACATTTTACTTGGCCCAGGAGCTTAAAATTAATCACGTGAACTATTGATACATTTTTTTCTGGAATAAGCGCCTGTATCATATACTGATCTTACAGGAAGTTCGCTCCTTGCAGTATGAAGCAACGTTGAATAGCCCTTGGCCCTGGTGCCCAGTAAGCAGCCAGCCACTAGGGAAACAAGGACAACAACCTCCATGGGTGAATCACTGATGAAGGGTCTGATCTCACTTCATCATGCACTGACCTGGGAATTGCCTTCACTAGGGAAAGCAATTTACATACACTGGTGTATGCAATCTAGTCATATGCCTTTGCTGCCTTTGCTTATGAATCTCTCAGTATTAACATTCTTTTTTTTTTTTTTTTTTGCTTCAGATGTATTTATTAACAAAGACAGAAGTGAGAGAAATGCTGTGCATCTGGAACACTTTTTATCCAGCTTTAGGTTTGAGTATGGCATTTGAGCTTACACCTTTGGCTTATATTCTTCTACCACAAGCACAGAGGTGTTATTTTCATGGTTGATGTAATAGCTGCTTGGGCAGACAGAAATTGCCCGATAATTGCTAGGTTCCAGGATTTTCAGAGTTGAATTGGAAGAAATTATAATGCAAACAGACAACAAGAATCCCTCTTCCTGTCCAATGTTGTTTCCATCAGATCTGAAGTTACATGGGACTCACTGAAAACGTGAGGACAAGTAGGCAAAATTACTCAGTGGCAACAGAGAAATGAGAAAAAATGATAGTGATGTGGGAGAGAAAGGCATAAAAGGGTGAGTCATAAATGGACTTTGACAAAGGGCAATTAAATAATGGAGTCATTCCTCAATAAGAGAAAATTAATGGTAGGGAGGAGAAAAACATCATCTGGCAAATATTATTCTTCAGTTTACCTTCAATCCATCACAGGAAAAGAGATCAGTTTGTTGTGAAATCTGTAAAGCTTTACTGTCGTAAGCGTATCTACTGCTTATGTTAGCCAAGCAACTGTCCCTTAGTATAGAGGAAAAGGAAGCAGGAATAAGGGGGACAAGATTCAGCACACCTTGATGTTCTGAGTGTACTGAAAAGGACAAGTCTAATTCTTATTCTCTCTAGAAGTAAAATGTAAGGAATTACTGAAAATTGTATCAGAATGACCCTCAGCTCTTGGTTAGTACTTCAGAATAATGGGTAGAGACTCTGGGAAAAAGACCAAGAACGTCACATTTCTTATAGATATGGGTTTTGGTAATGACTAAAAAAGGTTTAGATTCAGTTAGCTGAATGAAGTAACTATTTTGAACACATTTCATGGAAAACAAAACGATCAGTTATGAAATGAAAAAAAGAAACCAGTCAGTGACCTGTTCAGTAAGGTAACATACTTTGTGGCTAAAGAAATAAGGTGGACACAGCATGCGTTGACTTCTGTAAGATATCTGATATGGTTCCACATGACTTTTCCAACTAGAGAAATATGGATGAGATGGGACTACTGTAAGGTGACCACACAATTGGCTAAGAATAGAACAGAAAACATAACTATTAATGGCTCATGATGTCAGGTTAGCTAATTGGCTAAGTTGGTAGTAGTGTTTCACTTGGCTTCTAAATCCAGCGGGGCTACCTCTATATTTTCACCCATGGAGCTTTGAACATGAACATATGTCAATCAAATGTCCTCTCCACCTCAATGTTATATGACTGGTGAAAAGACAGATGATTAAAAATCCCAACCCTCCTCTCTTCTATTAGAGGATCTTGTGTTCTGGCTACACCTAGACAGAACAGGCAGCATGTGCTGTCGGACAACCTGCAGCCCCTAAATTGCTGTTATTCAGAACTGGACCTGGCTCAGACACCTTGCAGCTTTCTTCTGCTCTTTCTTCCCTCAGAAGCCCAGGTGTGTGGGGAACATTGGGATGGGAGGTGGTTTACCTGGATTGGGGACATCAGAATTGTTCCCAGGTCTTTGTCTCTGCTTTTGAACAGCGAACTCTTCCTAGTGAAGCTTTTAAAATATGTTTATTTCTCTTGAATGTGTTTTACCTATCAAGCAGTAGTAGCAAATGGCAATAAAACCATTTTTAATGGATGACCTGAGGACTGAGTAGAGACTGTGAAGTGTTAATCAGAAATTGTCATAAAGCATGGAAAGTCCATATAGTTGTCTTGTGGAAGGCTGGATTTTTAGAATGAGATGGGAGCTTGGCAGGTTGCAGAAAGGGACTAAAATCAATTGGATAATAAGAATGTATGACATGTGCCACAGGATTAATCAAGTCACAGATGGTGAACATATGCTTCTCTGTATTACCAGTGTGCATGCTGGAAACACTGAAGGACGAAGAGATGATGAATCGGTACTATCCTGCTGTCAGACATCAATTTGTGAGCAGCAGAATTAACAGATCCTGGTGTCCTTTTAATTTGTGTCTCAGACTTGATATCTCATTCTGTAGTAGATGTGAATCTGCCTGATGGTTCTCATACAGGAGCTCCTAATCCTTTGTGTGTTTTTCATTTTTTGGTGCCCAATTAAGACCACACTCAGGCTTTCTGCTTCCTATGGGGGGGTCTGTCTCTGTCCAGCCATCTCTTTTCATGTGAACACAAAGGAGCTTTGTAGCTTTGTGAGTTTGGACTAAAATTAACAAATGGTCTCAAAAGCTATTTGGATGAACCAGACAGATCAAAAGATGTAAAGCATGACTGCATAAACCTTTCTTGGGCAATCAGGCTAAAAATGCAAAAGGCAGATTCACCAGTACATCCAACAGGTGCTGTCCTGGCACTCTTGTTGTAGAAGGCTGTGTAGGGAATATCAGGGCCTGAGAGTGAGATGGCAGCATAGGAATGCTGACCATGTATGCTGCCTTTTGCACTGAGGACACATTTCCATCCAGCTCTGGAAAAAAAAAAAACAACACAAGCTCTCTATCATGTAAAGGAGATTTTTTTGAGTGAACAAACTATTCAGATCTCCAGCAGGATACCATGAGACTAATACAGAAACTAATACAGAGACTAATTGCAGCCATGCATACCATGAGCCTTCTCAGCCTAGCAGTGTTCTGCTGTAGCAGTGTGGGAATCAAAGAATGGCTATAAATGGTCCAAAATCCACTAAGTTTGTTTGTTTGTTGTCCCATGGCCGTAAATTCACCTGCAAAAAAGCTTAATTTCTTTTTTTCTAAAACCAGGGGATCGTAATGGGGCAGTGTCTCACTTGGAACTCTTTCAATCACCAACCAAAAAACATACTGGTTTGCTAAGTACTGAACTATACATTAAAATCTCCATAGATAAACTTAAATGTTGTGAGACTGAATGTCTGTAGCATGCTAAGTTGGAGGCAAAGCCCGTACTTATGCCTTATTGTTTGCACAGTTTATGTGATAAAAGTACACAAAGATACAAGGATGAGAAAGAAATGTTGTGTCCCCAGAGTTACACCATAACTTCTAAGTGAAAGAATATATATATATATATATATATATATATATATAGTCTCCTTCCTTATTCTCTGCAATTCAATCATTGGCATAACTTTAAAGACTGGCTTTTGAGAGACATATACTTGGAAAGCCCATATAACCTATTCAAATCCTGTTTTGAAAGGACTCCAGGTATGAAGAGCATGAAATGTCTATATCCTCCAGTGACTTACTGAGATACTTGCAACATTAGCCATGGAAAAATGACCTTGTCTAACATAAATAGCTAGAAGAATAAAATTCTAGTTGATCCCATATGGAAAGGTAGTAGACAAAGTAGAATTTCACCACACATAAATTTTTTTTTAATTTCTGAAATTAGCAGCATCCTTATTTTCTAGAAAAGCCTTGGTATTGGCTTTTCTAGAATGTGGTCTTTAGTAATAAAATTTACCAGCCTTATTTCCTAGTGAAAACAAACACTACTTGACATTGTATAAGCCTGCTTGTTCAGTAGTTTTCTTGAGTATGCATTAAAATTCTTTTCTGCAATGGGTCCTTATCCAGAAAAAATGTATAATTTTTGCACTTCTCTTTACTGAAATCAGTAACTTAAATCATTCCACTTCAGTGGGCTTTAGCTAAATCAGGGCACAGAAAAGTCTTTGTAGGCTTTGGCTAATAGATTATTTTTTGAAGATTACTTCAGCAGAACTTCAGACAAAATTTGAGTGCTTTAGAAGTTAACAAAATGTTTTCTATAGAAATTTTCCACCACGTCAGCATAATTCAGGAGCGTTTCATAATCTTTCTGTTTACTGTCTTATCTAATCCATTTGAATGTTCTCAGTATTTTGTTCAGCACTATAGAGCTATATTTTGATTTCCAATTGCATATATATAATAAACCTTGTTGAAAACCTTGTAGAATCTGATATACTCCAATTGCATATATATAATATATGCAATAATAATGCAATTGGAGTATATCAGATTCAACAAGGTTTTCTCAAAGAGATTGTATCCCTGTATATATAAATATTAATCAGAGAAGAAGGAACTGAGTAACTTTCTCTGCTTTTGCTGTAAAAGCCTTTGTATGAGGCATGACACGTCTCCATTACAGTAACTCTGCCTGAGGAAATCATCTTCCCTGGCATTCAGCGGTGGCAAAGGGATTTTAGGAGGCATCGTGTGGCATTTGAGGGACAGGGCTTAGTGGATAGTTTTGGCAGGAGGTAGATGCTTGGACAAGATTATCTTTGAAGTCTTTTCCAACTTTAATAATTCTATGATTCTATGATTCTGTGGTCAGACCTTCCTTTTTCTAACTCACTAACACTGGAGATGATGTTCCCAGTGATTTGTAGATTCCCAGCACTCTCGGTTCCCTTCTCCTTTGTCCACTCCAGTTCTTACTATCATCATCTTGTCATTCATCACCTCTCAGTCTCTGGTGCTGGAGCTCTGAATGGTGCTGCCAAAACATTTGGTCTCCAAACCCTTCATCGCCCTCCCTGAGCATAGCCACACTCTTCCTTGTAGGTAACAGCCTTTGCCATTTTAATTCAAACACTTCACTACAGGCACTCAGTATCCTAATGCTCCTCTGTCAAATGTCTCTTAGTCCTGGCATACAGCAGGAATTGGTATCATGAGCTGATACTCCTCAGATGTGGAAGGAAATTGATGTATAAAGGAAAAGAAAGCCTCTCCCCATCTTCTTTTGTTCCTTATATTTGCCTGAAGCTGGGTGCTCCCTGAGCGTTCAGAGGAGAAAAGTTTCTTTCCTCCTGAGTGGATTTCTCTACTCTGCTGTGTTGGATATGTTAACCTTATCTGTTTGAAAGGTCCATGGAGGTACCAGTTAGAAACAGTTTCTAGCCTGAAGCTTGCACCACAGAAGCAGTGGGAACAGAGAGAATATTTTCTTATTTTAAGACAAAAAAAAGAACAGGTTATTTTCCCAGGGATTGGAGGGAGGAGAAAAAAAGGAGAATGCTTAAGTGCCAGGTGATAATGTCCATCACACTGCTCAGTGATGAAACTAAGAAGACAAAAATAGACAAAGTGACCTCATGGCTTTTGGCAGCAATACCTACTAGACAAAAGAGAGGCTTTAAAAGGCTTGTGGAACTGATAGCAAAGGGCTTGGACACCTCAGAGTTTTTGGTTCTGATCCAGCAGGAAGCTGCTTTGCTTCTCTCCGATTGCCTCTCTCTGTTTATGGGGAGCTGTGAGTTAAACGGGCTTTGTGACATGCCCAGCTCTCCAGGTCTGGACTCTGCCTTCTCAAGCTTGGATCAGCCTTATGCAGGTACAGGTGTCTCCTCATTTTTCTTTTTTTTTTCTCTTTTTCATTTGTCCTCTCCTCTCCCCTCCTCTCCTCTTCTGTTTCCACAGATCTTTGTTCCCCATTCATTTCTCTGTTCTGCTTTCACTCTTCCTGTTTTTCTTCAACAAGTCATCTTAGGAAGATTCTGTTTTTTTCTTAAAACATTGTGAGAGATTGTAGCTTGAATACCGTGATCATTTTTTCTGTTGGGATAATGGCTGTAGTTTGTTCTGCACTCTAACCTTGATAAGAAGGAGAATAGGGAGAAAAGGGAAGCAAGTCTCAGGTCTTGCCCTTGCCCTGAGAGCAAGTCTCACAGCCTCAGTTTCCAGCTGCTTCTGAGCATAGAGTAGTTCAGACCAACATCCTAGGGAAGCTATGTGTAGATTTTAATGCTGAGTCTGGCCCAACTGTTGGTGGAGGCATAACCAAGACTATCTACAGTATTTGCTAGCCCACACTGTAGAGTTGAACCCTTTCACAGTGTACTGCTGTCGAAAGAGGCTCAGGCACTCACTCTGGCTGGTGTAACTCCCTAGCTGTTAGCTCCTGATGCACAATATCTTCCTGGGAGTCACTCACACAGAATTTACATAGTGTGAATGTGATTTAAATTCTGTAGCAATGCTCTTTCTCTTTATAAATGTAGAAGCGAAATATGAGCTTGGTGAGGTATAGTGACTGGATGCTTGTAGAAAGAAAGAAATGTCTTGTTTCCTCCACTGGGAACCCCCAGCTTCCCCTGGCACAAGCATGCAGATTTCTAAGTGGAGTGAACAGACCTTCAGGGATTGTAATTCATTTCCATCATGGACAGCTGATCTTTGAGGGAAGTCCACAACTGTTCTGAATAGCACTAAGTCTCCACAAAATCCTGGTCACTGTTAGTCTTGGTTCAGCAAGGTGGAGTCAGTATGTAAGGAAAGCTTTTCAGAGAGCCTTTACTCTCCAAATGCAAGTGTAAATGATGAGCCATTTGCACAGGTTAGAACTGATTTGGCTTCTTCTAGATTTCTTGGTGCAAAGGGGAGGAATGGACTGAGCATCCAGCTCAAGTAACCAAACAGGTGCCCTTGCTGAAATCACAGGGTAGCAGCATGTGCTGTGAATGGCTTCAAGCCTTGAGATCGGTCTTCCTTTGTCTTTATCTTAAGCTTCTGCAAGGATGACTGCTGTGCAAGTTGACACTTTATTTTCCACCTGAACTATGAGAGGGAGCTCTTTTTGCTGTGGTTACACTAATGCAGTATAGAACATACCACACCTGTAGCACCTAGACAGGTTTTGGGGAATATCTGCAGCCCTCAGGAAAACTTGTGTCCTTCCCAGCTAAACTTCCTCTCCCATTGCTGTCGCCCAATGCAAGTAGCTCTGCACCATTAACTGGTCCTCACTGAATGAATGTTCTGAGAGAAAACAGTCAAAAGATTGGACAAAGTGATGCAGTTTTTTGGCAATTAGAGGCAGGCAGTGGATGGACTTCTCATCTGTACAGCCATGCTGGGAAAAAGACAATGGGAGTAAGGAAAAGAATAAAATGAAAAAAACTGGAGATTATCTTGTGGCTTGGGTTTGCTCTACCTTTTTTCTCTGCAAGATTAGTGCTGATTTCTTGAACACTGATTATAGGGAAGTCCATGCTTTTCTCAGGGTAGCTGAGTTTGGTTTTCTGTTGAATCTTGCTCACACTATGCTTTCTCTACACATGGGGTAGAGAACACAGTGTTCCTCACTGGGGCTTTGCTGTCCACTGGACTGGCAGAGCAGATGGAAAACGATTATTCTGCACTTTCATGCCAGTGTCCCAACAGGTGTCAGCTTTTCCAGGCAAGCCTGTGTAAGTAGATTCCTTCTGGGCTGGCTGATCGGTCATAGAGGTCTGGGATTCTTGCTCAGGAGCAAATGGTCTGTTTCCTTGCTGGGCTTGGGGCACAGACAAGGGACTGCAGCAAGGGTAAAAGCATGCCTCCTGCTGCCGCAGGGCTGCTGCAGGGAGCAGTGAACAGCCCTACACACGGTGTTGATGTAAGACACAGACTATAACTGTCACTGCGGGGCCCAGGCACCAGCTGTTCCTGCTGAGCACCTAAAAACTATGACTCCTGTTGCACACACACATCTGAACTAACAGTACTGATGGCTCCTTTCCAGACCTCTAGAGGAACTGCTTGCTCCTAAGTATCCACCATATGGCAGGAGGAAGATCTGCATATCACAGGGCTCCACCTTCAGGGTGATAAGTAACAGGGTGATAAGTAAATGCTCCAGATACCCAGGATCAAAGACACAAATTTCAAACACACTGTGAAATACAGCCAGGGACTCTTGTCCACATGCTGCAGAAGTAGGAAGTCCCAGATCTGACCAGAAAACAGAAACCGTCCTTTAAAACAAAGCCAGTTCTCTTTCTGCACCCATAGAAACTTCACTGATAGTGTTTGCATGGAAAGAGGAAACTGACCTGGGTTTCTATCAGCAGTTACAAACAATGCTTATCAGCAAAGGTTGGACAGAAAAGATAGGGCAGATGGTGTCAGTATGTCTCCTTTTTTGAGCGCTAGAATACCTACAGCCATATCACTGCCCATCTTTGCCCATCTAGCCTCTTGTGGAGCTCTGAGCTTGTCTTTCTGTCTCTTGCAGAGCTTCACCGCCACGAGAGCATCCAAGAGAAGAACGTGAAAGAAGCCAAAACCAAGTGCAGAACCATTGCATCCCTGCTGACAGACGCACCCAACCCCCACTCCAAGGGGGTGTTGATGTTCAAGAAGCGCAGACAGAGGGCTAAGAAATATACACTAGTGAGCTTTGGGAGTGTTGACGAAGACCGTTCCTACGAGGAGGAAGACGGAATTTTTCCAACTAGTGAGTCTGAATTTGATGAGGAAGGTTTCTCTGACGCCCGAAGCTTAACAAATCACTCAGACTGGGACAACACTTATCTGGACATTGAAAAGTCCAAGTCAGTCTCTGAGCAGAAAGAAGAGAAGCAAAAAGGTTTGAGTGAAGCCTCGGGTAAAGGAGCACGGTTATTTGAACAGCAGAGGGAACGGGCAGGGAAGTACACAGTGGAAAAAGTCCCTGCACAGAGGAGCCCCCAGCTAACCCCAGCTGCCCAGCCACAGCCGGGCATGGTGAATGGAGATATGCCTGTGCCACAGAAGACAGCCAGTGTGCCCCTCAGCATCCACCTGGAAGGTGTGCAAGTGCCCAGCAAGATGCCAGCCACCACACTTACTCAGGTCCTGGCTCCCCCCAGCCCCACTGTTTTCCCGCACCCCCCAGGCACACCTGACCCCTTCTCTTCAAGCACTAGTATGTTCAACAGATCTGCACGGCCCTTTACTCCTGGTTTTTCTGGCCAACGCCCAGCAACATCCTCAGTCATCTTCAGGCCATCTGCACCCAAAAAACCTAGTGAAAACCTTGGTGGACAAAGCACGGTGGTCTCCCCTTCCTCACCTCTTGCTCCAGGAACACCTGCCAGTGCCACAGCACCGACACACCGTGGTCCAGTGAGCTCCTCCACATCTCTGTATATTCCTGCACCAGGCAGGCCAACAACACCACTAGAATCACAGCCAAGAGCTGGAGGAAGCACTCCAGAGACCAAGCCTTCTGCCAGCCCTGCACGGACATCCACTGCCTCTATATTCCTGTCAACTCCCTCAAAGCCAGGAGGGGAGGTGGCCTCTGCAGCATCTCAGCCCCGAGTCCCTGGAACAGCCTCTTCTTCCTTGTATATTAGCCCAGCACCAGCACAGCATATGGTAAGCACCTCCCCGCTGCCAATGCAGCTTTCTGCCAACTCAGCAGCAACACCACGGCCTCCTTCTGAGCCCTTAACTTCCAGGGAGCAGAGGATTGCCGTGCCAGCTCCCCGCACAGGCATCCTGCAGGAGGCTCGCCGGCGGGGCAACAAGAAACCCATGTTCAGTAAGGTTGAGGAAAAGAAGAACTCACCCAACCCCGAGCTCCTGTCTCTGGTGCAGAACCTGGATGAGAAGCCGAAAGGTGACCACGTTGGGGCAGGCTTTGAGTCTGGGCCTGAGGAGGATTTCCTCAGCCTGGGTGCTGAAGCCTGCAACTTCATGCAGTCCTCAGGCCGCAAGTTTAAGACCCCACCTCCAGTGGCTCCTAAGCCTCAGCAGCAAGATGCTGGACTGGTAAATGGGGCCCATGACATGCCTCAGCTTAAAGGCAAGGGGGCACAGCTCTTTGCCAAACGCCAGAGCCGCATGGACAAGTTTGTGGTGGAGACAGCAGCGAAGCCAGAGTCCAAGCCCAGGACCCCTTCACCTTCCCCTTCTCTGCCTTCATCCTGGAAATATTCACCCAATATCCGGGCTCCGCCTCCGATAGCTTACAACCCAATGCATTCCCCTTTCTATCCTCTGGCAGCCAGCAAGTCTCAGGCTAGTAAGGCAGAGAGCAAAGTGAAAAAGGCACCTGGCCAGAAGTCAGGGAACAAGGCCTTTGATTTAATGCACCATCAGCCCTATCAATTAAAGTCAGCCATGTTCTGTTTTGGTGATCCCCCGAGCTCCAGCACTCAGAAGTCTCCTGGTCAGCCAGGCCAGCAGGCCAGCTCGTCCTTCACTGCAGCCAAGCAGGTCCCTGTGAAAACAGCCAAAACACAGGAGATTCGTCGCTTCTCCACCCCTGCTCCCATGCCTGCTTCGAGCAGCTTGGCACCCACTGTGCTTGTGCCCCGCTCAGCCACCACGTTGGATGAGCCCGTGTGGAGAACAGAAATGGCTTCTTCTGCTCCTGCTACCCCAGCACCCTTCCAGATGGAGCTCAGCCAGTCCCCTAAGCCGTATCAGAGTTCCCCAGAGTTTGGTCAGGCAAGCCTGGGGCCCTCCCCAAACCCAGCTTCAGCCTCTCGTTTTCAGGTGGCCAGGCCCAAATTCTCAGCAGCCAGAACAGGAATGCAGGCGAATGTGTGGAGGCCAAGCTTTGGCCACCACTGAGGCACGCATCATTCCCATCCCATCCACGGCCCTGCAGAGGTAGTGTTCATTTTGTCTTTCTTGTCAGCTCAGTATGTTGAGGTGGTGTGACACAAAATGAAGAAAAGAGAAAAAAAAAAGTACTCCCCTTCTGCACCACCTTCTCCCCCCACCTCTCTTTGAACCTGGATAGGCAGCTTCGTGGCAAGGCTTATGGCTGTGGCTACAGATGAAGGAAGAATGTGCAGAGAGGGCATGTGTGGTACTCAAGGACTGGGAACTCACATACAGCAGCAAAGCACACCTCTGGAGAGGTGAACTGTAGCTGTTGTCTCACAAGAGGATATGAAGTGGTTTTCCTCTGAGGGCTTTGGAGTCAGCTTTGAATGAAGAAGTCTTGAGGGGACAAAAGCCTTGCTGGAAGAAAGGATTCCAATGCAGAAGTCCTACCTTTCCCATAAAACTGTTTTTTTAAAAAGCCAGTTAGTCTGTACATGTGCACTTGTATGCCCACATGTACACACACTGAATAGCAGTAAAGCAAAAGGAGAAGTGGGGTCTGCCATGTACAGTTCTGCCAGATACCCCTTCTGAGAGGCATGGGAAAGGAGGTAAGGGAGCAGAGCAGGAGTGTTGGCACGCACACACAGAAGCAGCATGCACTGTGCAGGAGGATGACTATGGGTGCCTGTTCCTCTAGTCACCAGGGCTGGAGTTGAAAGGGAGTCATCTAGCTGGCACTAAACACAGCTGTAAGGTCTGGGAGCAGTTTGACAGTGGGGCCTTGAATGTACTTGCTAGGCTACCACAACCTGGAGGAATCACGGAAGGAAGTGTTAAATTTTGGAGATAAATAAATAGCAAAGCTGAGCTCAGGCTGTGGCTGGTAGGCTCCAAGCAAGCCCTGCAGCACTGGTCCCACTGAACAGGAGATAGATTCTGTAAGTATAAAGAAGGATTGTGTAGGAAAAGGTAAAGTTGCCTTTAAAAGGAAGCAGGATTGAATATGCATTTATACATGAGCTTTTTGTTTAGTTTAGGAAAGAAATATAGCTAGATTGGAAGTGGTTCACTACATAAAACTTCCTTAAAATTGTTGCGCTGGAAAATATATCCTCTCTACAGATAGTCTCAGCAGGAGAATGGGAGACAGAGAAATGGAGTCATCAGTGAAATTTCATACTAAATGACTTAATTATCCATGAGATTATTTGATAAAAACTGAAGTGCTTTGAGATTTCCAGAGGATCTGCATTCTTACACATGCATACAGAGCTCAATCTGCTGGCAGTGCTGGGGAAATAGGACTAGTTATTCTTTGAATGTCCCAGGCTAGATCAATAGCGTATAAGAAGAAAGTATTCCCTTTACTAAGGAAGAATTCAGGGTATCAGTAGGGTTTCTTTGCATTTGCGTGTGTGTATCACATGTGCTCTGGTCCACACATCCCTGTCATTTGCTTTCCTGCCCTTTCTCCTCCTTTTGTAGCAGTTCCACACATTGGGCTGGAGAATCTCACTAGCAACTTAGTCCTGGACAAGTTTGAGAGGGAGAGAATGAGAGAAAAGTAAAAGCAATACACAATCCTTCCAGATCTCTTTGAATCCTTCAAGTCTGGCTGGGCTTGCTTTGCAGACCTGTGTTTGCAGCATTCATTGATGGGGACCCTGGAATGTAGAAAATCATGCTGGAGAAGGAGGAGAAAAACAATTACATCTCTCTTGGCAAACTATCAGCTGTGGGAAAAGATGGAGAGAAAACCTTTGGGAATGTCCTGCATTAATAAGAAAAGGGATGCAACTGGTTGTATGACATGAGAGCAGCCAACCTCAAATGATGAGGTGATACTTTTTCTTCCTGGAAAACCTCAGAGGGGAGGTCTTAGCACAAGTCTTCATTGCAGAGTTAACTCAGACCACCAGAATCCACTTCAACTGTGGTGAGGGAGAGCAGCCACGCTACAAAACCTGACTTGCACCATTACTTTCTCGCTCATCCTATGCTGCACTGCATTGCCATCATGTCAGGAAAAAAATATCAGGTGCTTAGCAAGCTAAATCTCTGTGATTCTTCCCAAAGAAAGCAAGTCTTCTATTTTCCTAGGAAAACCATGGAGAGGAACTGAAGGACTGGTAGTGCTTCAAAAGCTTCGTCTATAATCTTTTTGTGGAGCACCGGCTGGCTGTCACTGGCTGATAGTTTTAGCCACTAGCTTTAGACAGACCAGCTTGCCCAGGCAGAAAGTATCAGTGAACTCAGGTGTAGAGAGGGGTTATGTGGACCAGAGAAAAGGTGCTCAGGATAATTCTGCAGTGAAGAAATAATCTCAGAAATTCTGAATCTTACTCTAGCGTTCCTGTCTCTCATGGACTTAAAGATCAAGTGTTGTCAGGGCCTGAGCATCTAAGGAATTTCATTTTGCCACTAGAAAAAAAAATAAGGAAAAGAGAGAGAGAGGTCTGGCTTTATCACACTTGTGAGATTGCATCTGGCCTGTATCTGGGTGGTGCTTCTCCAGATTTCTAGGATACACTGATGATGGCCAAACACCGTGGACTGTTACATGACAGGATCTGAGTGGAATAGCTGGATTTGGTCCATCCTTCCGATAAGTCATGGAAAGAAGATGGAAAAGATTCAGGTCTGACTGGAGAACGGATATTGAACATCAGAGCAAGGAAAAGAATCAGGAGGCTGGGGACCCTGCATTTCACCTCTACCATTCTTGGTTCAAAGCCAGGTTTGGAAGGAAAGCTACCTATCCTATGAGGACAGAGCAGGATCCACAAAAGCAGAAGGTGCTGCAGATGAGGCCTATAATGCTTGTGGAGTATCCCAAACAAGGCCTGTAGCTGCAAGTAATGTGAGATGTGAACTAATGCTGAGATGCATCTGCTAAGCTATAGGGAAGAAGCCTGCACAACTGCTGGCTTCAAGCAGGTCTGCTAGGGTCTGCTCATGAAACTAATGTGGCTGCCTGCTAGGTAACAGCTGAATCATATACAGTTCACTTGAACCTCTCCAAATTTCAAATTCTTCAGCTGTTAAACAAGCACAGATGTAAACAGTTGTCGGACAAGTTTTAGTTCCCACCTGCTAATATATGAGCTGCAGTGGTAGGCCATACCCCGGCATCCCCTAGTTAAGCATCTGAAAACATCTATGTGTGTTCTGATTTAAAACTGCTTATCATCCCTCCTCTCTAGCATGCTGCTATGGCAATTATGAGGGTTTATCTTGGCTTCAGAAGTCAGTCTCTTCCCTCTGAATGTATAGGAACACTTGCCAGGGATAACCTCAAGTTCCTGTAGCAGCTGAGAGGAACTATCTCAGAAGAGACTGATGTGATGAGGAGTCACTTGTCACCATACACAAGCACAGTGCCATCCAGGATTGTTCTCTGATTGAATCTACTCCCTTTCTGCTATAATATCCAGCACACCCTATCAGGCCCTCTTCATAGAGGATCCTCATCAGTGCTCTGAAAATGGGAGTTCCACAGCAGTGCTCTGTCTGGTGGCAGATGTGACCCCAAAAGGTGAATAGATTTGGTGTCTCTGTTTTTGGAAGTACATTTTCCTTTTCTGTTTTGTCTTTTTTTTTTTTGCAATTTACAGTCACTTTCTATTTGTTTGTGCAGAAGAATAAACTTGTGATATGCACTTTACGTGTGGCATTTTGTCACCTTTGCTTGGCACCCAGAAGGAAGTACTGTTCACCTCACATGCAGTTTAGCGCTACCACAAACTTCTAAAGCCATGAGAACATAAGGAGTCCAAAAAAAGGATAGGAAGTCTCGACAACAAAAATACCTGGGCTTAAGTTGGCCTTAAAGCTTCTACACATTAAAAAAAAAGACCCTGAAAGCAAAAAGTTAAGTGAGATGTAAACTTTGGTACTACAAGTTATAAAGCACTCACTTTCTAGTAAGACTAGACTACTTATTTCCTTATGGTTGGTGTCACAGCCCGATACAAAAATCAGCTCTGCCTGTGCTTGTCCACTCTCAGCATAGCCTTTCATAATCCTGCTCTGCTCTAGCCCAGTGATCTATGTCTACAACAGAAAAAAATCCAGATAGGAATTCACAGAGGTGCCAGCTGTGAGTCTTTTCCAAATGCCTCTTCTTGTCTCAGTTATAGAACAGAGAGGAGTCAGTGTGAAATCTGGCCCTGCAAATTCCTGTTGTCCTAAGCTGTAGGGCTGTTAACAATCCCATCCTAGCAAAAGATCAGTCCAAATCTTTACGCTGCAAGGATGGGGCACAGCACCTGGCACAACCTAAAATGTGTGTAGTCATCTTTCCCAGGCTCAGCCTGCATTCCTCTACTATCCCCTGCTTGTAAATCTGGTGTTAACAACAGTTTGTCAGCTCCAGTAAGTCCAAATACAAATCTACATTGTACAACCATTCAACTTATTAACTGAAAGATCAGAATATCCGATCAGTCAGAAGACCAAGTATAATCCACTAAGGATAGACTCCAGCTCTAACACTAACCCAGTTCATGTTAAAGTCTGTTCAATTTGGGGTCCTGAGAGTTTCATTGCCCTCAGTTTAGGTCTAGTGTTAGCAGACCTTTTTTCCTAGATGTATATCACTCACAAGTAGAAATTCCTGAGCCCTACTGGAGATGCAGGGGTCAGCTGTAGGATCAGACTTGCAGACTGGGCTCTGGTATAGCTATCATTTTATGGATGTTTCTCAGATTAATTGCTTGCATGGTGGTCTTGAGGTGGACCTTGTAACCATCCAGCATATTTCTGATTGATTTGTGGATGGGAAACACACAAATGAGTAAAAAAGTCTGCTGATGCCAAACTGAGCTTCAAGTCCAACCAGAAACTCAGTTCCCAAAGAAATAAGTCTACAGATGCACAGGCTACAGATTAGGACTGCATCTTGTTTTGCTTAATAAAGCTGACATAGTAGGATTACGAGCTATTCCAGATGGTTTAACACATTGCAGGACAGTTGCTGTGTTCAGGGCTCTGATTAAATTCCCTGTTAACCTCTGTAACCTTCTCAAGTGAGAGTCATTTCTTCTCACAGCAGGTCATGTCAGAAGGAGCCAGAAAAACAGACTTTCAAATGTGGAGGGGGAGCCAGCTATGAGTTTACTGACCCAAAGCAAAGCCAAAGGATTATTGAATGGCTACACAGAAGACTAGGGATGAAAGTGGACTACAGTGTGCTACTCAGCATTTTGAAATAAGAAAGTACCAAGGTGCTTAGTAGGGATACCTGCCTCCAAACAATCATTCTAGTTGGAAGGAGAAGTGTCCAGCAAAGTGCACGCCAAGCACGTATACAGAATATACAAAGAGTAAGGATATTTGCTGGCAGTACAGACCTATGGCTTTAACGGCCACTAGATGTTGCCACTGTTCTTTTCCAAATTATCTGGAGTTTTGGCATTCACCTGATGTGGTGTTAAATCTGGAGGGTGTAAAATCGTAGGAAATCCTTCCCTCCTAATCTATCCTGTTTTGGCACTCACATACGACATTTCTTAGTACCACGTGCCAGAGGAGAAGACCAGCCTCATACCAGGGAGTTTTGGCAGTGGGAGGCCTGATGCAGCACGGAGGGCATTCCTGGGTTGCAGCACGTGGAGCATGCAGACAAATAGGCTGCCCAGCAAGGAACACCCCACAGTTACGCCAGCTATTCTAACACCCACTCCAGCATTGTGATCAAATCCTACATATTTCTGTCCCAGCCCTAAATCTCATCATGCATTTAGCCCACGTAGTGGCAGGAGAGAGCCTAGCATTAACTATTTGTCCTATTGTGTTGCTACAACAAAATACTGTCAAGGCAAGTCTGCATAAAATTGGAAGAGATTAAGCATATAATACATATTTTAAACTATCAAATAAAATAACATAAAAAGACGTATTTGAAAATAAAAAAACTCCTTCCTCAAAAACCAACGTGAATGTTTTGCAACTTCTTCTAGAACAGATCAAATTACATTGAAGTCTGCTGCTTATGAACGTATTCACTGTGTTATAGTCCTGGGCTCCAGGGAGAGAAAGGAGCAAAGCCACTCTGTATCCCTGGAAAATTAAAACAGTGAAGGTTATTTGTCAGACAAACTCTGCCTGCCAGGCTTTCACATAGTCAAAATCTGCTTGGGAGACAGCCCTGCTGAGGACTGGCTCTTACTTATGCCCATCTAGCGCTACCTAATGAGACAGATCTCATCTGCTGCTCTTGAAATGATTTCACAGACATCAACAATTAGGAGTCAGATCGTTTGAAATTAGGCACGTGGGAACTCAGCACAAAAATGAATGTTGAGTATACTGGACAGAGAAAGCAATGCTTTGTGCAGGCTGTTCCTGAGGCCACTTAAGTAAAAGGTATTTTTGGAAAGAGGGAGGTGGCCACAGTGACACGCGGGCAGTTCCTTCTATGATTAAAAACTCCTCCTTGAAGTACTGCAATGTCCTGGAGGCAGGAAACATACTATCCTTGCTGACCTACGTGGAAACTCCATACTCAAGCAAGGACTGAACTTGGCCCCCAAATCTCACCACGATCCAAGATGGGGAAAAGCAACAACAACAAAACAATGCAAAGAAACAAACAAAAACACAAATGAAAAACAAACAAAAAGAGAAACAAAAAACACCCATGCGACTCATCAAGCAAGTCTTCTAGTGATTTAAAGCTTCGAGGTTCGAGTAGAGCCCTACACTACTTATTATCTACATTGTTTTCATCCTATTACTGAAAGCAGAGATAACAGATTGAAATAGTATCACCAGTGGAAAAATCCATTAAGCTGCTGAACCTGGCAACATGGCGGACCACAAGTGCAGTCTCTCCTAAGCCTGCCAAAGATGCTTCTAGATTACTGAACTACATATTTCTATTTCCCAGGGAAACTGCATAGAGAGAAGGAAGGAGCAGGATTTAGTTCTCAGCCTGGCAACTGAAAATGGAGACATATAGTTTTATCTGAAGACAGAGTAGGAGGTGAGAATCTCAGTTAAAGATGTGCCTTGGTGGTGAAGTGTCAGACACAAGACTGCTTTATCCAAATCGCCCTACAAATCCTGGTGCCATACTAATAGGATAAATCCTCTCTTACATTCCGTATGTGTTCAAGGCTCTGGCTCTGTTCAGTATGCTCCAGCTGCAATCTTAGGTCCCACATCTCACCGTATTTGCCTTGCCCCTAACCTCACTTGTCTCTTGCATCTTGGGATGGGGATAGAGGATTTTGGTCTCCTGGAGGTATAATTTGTGCACATGAAAGCACTGGAGATGACTGGAAAAATAATGCAGCAGCTATAAAATGGCCTGAAAACAGTTGCTAGAAGCAAGTAGAGATGAGGCCGAGTAAACACTGTCTCAGCAGCTGCAAGAAGGTGCCAAATAGTGGGAGCTGCATTTCTCAGCTTTGTGTCCCATAGTATAAATCACAGAATCACAGAATTGTAGGGGTTGGAAGGGACCTCCAGAGATCATCGAGTCCAACCCCCCTGCCAAAGCAGGTTCCCTACAGCAGGTCACACAAGTAGGCATCCAGTCAGGTCTTGAACATCTCCAGAGAAGGAGACTCCACAACCTCCCTGGGTAGCCTGTTCCAGTGGCTTGCATTCGAATCGAATCAAATCACATTCACTAGTTGATTCGAAAAGAAATAGGCCCCCATGGGTCATTCTGGTGTATCTGCTGTTTTCAGTGAAGAATGCAACACTTGTCTTGACAGTGGGAAGCTTATAGCAAAGCGTTACGTGTTACTCCAGATGTGAATGGAGAAGATTAAGTGCTGTGCTATAGGCACAATGTGTGGTACACACATAGGTGATTGTGGATACAAGTGAGGGGAAAATGGGAAAATTTAGGCTAGCAGATTGCCAGATGTGCCCATAGGTCTCTACTTCCTCCTCACATATAAAGGGTACAGCCATCTTAATGCTTTGTGCTTTTCAACACACTGATCACTTTGGGAAGTTTTATACTCATTTGGTGCATGAAGAAACAGCTGTGCAAAGAAAAAGAGAAAGTGCCCATATCCTGACAATATCAATTTTACTTGCAATTCTGCATGCTGAAGACTTTCTACTACAAACAGTGCTGTGTTACTTTTCCCCCACTAGATTCTAGGTTTATTTATTGGACAGCTTGATTCTGATCTGATGTGAAATGGAGGAGACAACATTTTCTCTAGGATTTCTGCTTTACATGAAATCTGAAAGGTATGTACACCTTTGGGTAACCTAGTAGGATGAGATACATTCTCTCCATCCTAGAAGGAAAACCCAAATGATTATGGGGGAGCAGGTAGAGTTGCCTCAGAAGAAGCAAGCAGGAGCTAAAAGAGAAGAGTAATTTGCACACACAGAGCTACACAATGTGCAGGCAACCAATCTTATTTCTTCCATGAATCCAGAAATGAGTCTCCTTGCAGTTTGATTCTTCTGGGTTTCCCACACACATTGCACAAGCTACTTCCTAAGTCTCTCTAAGTAGCTTTCTAGACTTTGCACTACTTCTTATTTCATGCATATGATTATTTTATTTCTATGCTTTCTGGTGCATTATTTGAATGCCTGGCATTTTAAAAGTTATATATAAGAACCTAGAGGAGGTTGAGTTTAATGATGGAGAGGGGAGGGGACAGAAGATGGATGTAAAGAAGAGCATGACCTCAGATTGTTTTTTTGAGGCCTTACTGAGAAAAAGAATATTGAGAAACTATTACTAAAATGCAATAGAAGGAAGGGAAGAAGAGGAATGGCATATTGATTTGAACAGAAGGAGTGAGGAACGTATGGAGTGCATGGCCTTCCTGAGTACTCAGGCAGGGACTGCAGGAGGTCCAAGGAGCAACCTTTTCCTTTCCCCTTTCCTCAGGGCTTGTGGCAGTGCTATCTGAGACTCTGCACTCTGAGCTGTCAGTTATTAATAACCTCAGGATGCCTGTGCAAACAGACTTCAAGAGTCGAATTCATAGCACTCTGCATCAGCACTTTGTGCTGGGCAGAGCTTGCCTGCACCCAGGAGGTACCCTGGGTGAGTGGGGCTGCTGGAAGAGCCTCCCCAGCAGTATCCACAGACAGGTTGGGAGGAAACGGCCCACTGCTGAGCTGTGGGGCAGGTGCATGAGCTGGTCTGAACGTGGCACTGCAAGCCTGAGGTGAGTTGACCTGGAAAAAAAATAATTTAGAGTAGAGGCTGGAGAGTGTAATGACTAGTTTGGTTTGTAGCAAAAACAATCAAAATGACTGCTGCAGAGTCATGTAGGAAAAGGCAGAACAATTGCTCAAGGGAGAAAAGAGTAATTGTGGCCTGACTTTGTGTATGGGATAGCAGGGAAGATGGGGACTGAGGCTCCAGCAGCATCCCATGACGGGGTAGCAGGAAGAGCAGTAGTCATGGTGCGGATTTGGGCCCTGCCAATACTGAAGACGGCTGCCATTTTCCTATGCTAAACTCATTCCAGGTAGTAGGTTTTCTACTCCTCAGTCCTGATGGATCAGTGAGGGACAGCAGAAAGGGACAGACTGTTCCATGGGAATTAATATACTGGAGGGGCACAATTCCCTAATGGTGCCAACTCTTCCTGTCTTGCCCCAAGGAATCCACATTTGGGGCATGCAGACGATTTCCCTCTGTTTTGCCAGTCTTGTGGCCCATTAGATGGGCTGTAACCTTCCAACCCCTGACTCTTGGCAGTATTGCCCCTTTCCTGTCAAATAAGACCTCCTTCTTTTATATAGCCAAGCAGATGTCTGCCTGCTCGAGGAGAATGTGCAGCGCATGCTTTATGGCTGCACCTGCTCACATTTGCTTAGGGAATATGCCTGGGTGGGCTCTTCTACAATATGAACTACACTGGCAGCATCTCAGTAGAGAAAAGCTTGGAAATCAGAAAGGAAAACAAATAATCTGAGAGAGTATCTGGCAGTATGATCGGAGCTGTCTTAATGGGGCTGGGCTTTCAGCTGTTGTTGCCACCTCATCACAGGAAAATCATGTTGCAAAAGGAGCAATGGTGGAATAAAACTGCAAAACACATGGAAGATAAAAATGGCTCAAGCACAACAAGGGCAGCGCGCAAACTCCTGGAGCTACTTCTTTGCTTGCTAGTTTATATATATAACTGTATTTATAGTTATATAAATATAACTCATAGTTCAGTGTCTTCTGCTCTGAAATTTTAAGCAAGTAAAGCTGCAAGGACAGAGATGATCAGTTACCATATTCTCTTGCTGAAGCCAATGGATAATTACTTGTTTATATTTCCACTGTACTGTATTATATGAGGATCTGTCTCCCTGTATGCTGTTGTTTGGGCACTAACAGTGCTAAAGTGAAGGCAAGACATTAGACCTACTTATGTTATGCTGCGTTATGTGTGATAACCCCCAAGAGGGACTGAAGATGCCTGAAGTGGAATTACTGAGATTTCTCTGAGCTTTCCCTGACTTTAAACTACTTTTATGCCATCTGGGGACAAAGATGGAAAATAGAGTACAAGACAAAATTTCCCTGTTCCTCTCCTCCCCCCCCTCCAAAATGATACATGATAAGATCAGTACATAAGATAAAGGAGCAACTGACTTCAAACAACTTGGACAAACAAGTTTTGCTCTAATAGGTTTGCCTGTGCCTTCTTTCTCCAACCCTCCTGCAACAAATCAGAACGACGCAGGGTTTTTTGTTTGTTTGTTTTGCAAGAATTGTGGTATAGTGAGTTTCTGAATATTCTAATCATCATAAAACTGTCAGAACATCCAAATCAAACTGGCACATTATTCAAAATGCTCCCAGATATCCCATGGACAGACCGAACATCTTTATCCAAAATCATATATAACCTCCAAATGATAACTGCATGGTATTATAGCATGTTATGACAGAGCAATTTTTCAAACTGATGCTTTGTTATTGCAGCACAACAAGGTAACAGAGTACCACTGTGGCACATCTGTGTGCTGGGAGACTGCCACATTGCAACTATAATGTCTATTTTGGATGGAAATTGCTATGTGATGCTGTTGCAATGCTTCTGCTGTGACCTGTTGCTGTATTTTGTGTCCTAATGCAACGTCTCCAAAGAATACCATAATATTCTGCTCCTTCATGCGGATGGGACAGAATAGAACCTGTGTGTGAAATGAAGGCCATGTGTCTCTTAACTGTAGATGGCAACTAAAAGATAGGCAAAAGATACCTTTCCAGTGTTTCATTCTCCATTTCCTTGTGTATTTAGAGCAAAGCAGAGAACTCTTTGTGGGAATGCCCCTAGCAGGGACTCCTGCTCCTCTTAAAAGGAAAAAGCCCACAAAACTCATTGGGAAGCTGACACACGAAGGTAAGATATGCAAAACTGCACACATGAGAACTGTTTGGATCTCAATCTGAATTTCAGCTTTCAAAATTTCACACTCTACATGACTGAAATCCTAGGGTAAGATATGCATTGAACAAACCAGGAGGCAGGGCCCCAGATATTATTAAAGCTGAGCCTTCAACCACAACACATTTTACAACTTCCTATTAAACACTTCATTTACACAGTACCTATGTGAATAGAAAGAGAATATTATCTTTTCTGGGCATTGATGCTGCAATGTCTACTTATATTCCATTTTAATCTCTTTCTTAGAATCTTTGCCTCTAATTTCTTTTTCCTCTTTGTGAGAGAATTCCTTTGATTCCAGCACTCATTTATGGAAAAAGACAATTTCTCTCAGTGGGGGTAACAGCAGAAAGAGCATAACCCAGGACACTTTTCTTTTTACAGAAAACATGAATATTGAATAGGGTGGCATTTAACTGACATCATCTCTTTACTTTTAACAGTATGGGCAATGCTTTTGGAGGTTTGGAAAAGTAATGATTCAGTGCTGCCACTTCCTTCAGGTCCCCAAACAGACTGTAGAAACTTCTGTATTAGGGTACTTGTATTTATTTTTCTATTTTTTCCCAATCCTGCAATGAAGTAAACAAGTAAGTAAAAATCCAATTTCCAGTTAAAGGCATTTTCTCCTATTCTAGAAAACAATGTCATATAGAACTGGTTTGCTAAAAAACAGGAAATTTCTCTAGAGGACATCTATCAAAATGAGAATGGACTTATGCCAATGTTATACCAGTTTAATGATGAAGATTTATTCTCTGTTGTGAATGAGAAACTGAGGCAGATAAGTGGTTCAATCTTTGCTTAATAAGGATAGGAAAAAAAAACATAAGTCAAGTTGCTTGGTTCCGGATGGAGGGCTCTAGCTGCATCTATGGAAGAATTTTATACTGAAAATGTTTGAATCCATAGCTTTGACAGAGAATTGGTGGTACGAAATTACACGGAAAGCAAGTTACCTAGTAATCAGCATGTTAAGTCTTGAAGAGAAGTTCAATCACTTTGCCTTTTAAAAATTCCCCTTAAAACAAATGAACAAAAAGATACAATCACATCATTAAATCTTGCCGCGGTTTCAAGGTAATGTTTAAATGAAAGTTTCCTAAAAAAGTTAACTTACATGAGAACTTGGCTGCTTTGAAGCAATGTACAAGAGAGCTGGAGCAGAGCACTTCCTAACATGTTCCATTTGTATGCTTTGTAGTCATGCCGCAAGAGGTGACCAAGCTGAACCTGGGGAAGAAGATCAGCATCCCCAGAGATGTGATGCTGGAAGAACTTTCTCTCCTCACTAACAAAGGATCCAAGATGTTCAAATTACGTCAACTGAGGGTGGAGAAGTTCATTTATGAGAATAACCCCGATGCCTTCACCGACAATTCTGTGGTAGGTTGGAAATTAAAACTGCAAAGCTGCTCTGTGCATCAAGGGGGAACAGGAGTGGAACGTTCACAAGCTCTGTTCTTTCTGTCTCTACGCATATGGGCAAAGAAGTGCAGAAAAAAAACCAAACAAATTAGAGGAACACATATGCTTTTTGTTTCACAGACTCACAGAATCATAGAATGACCAGGGTTGGAAGGGACCTCAAGGATCATGAATCTCCAACCCCCCTGCCACAGACAGGGCCACCAACCTCCCCATTTAATACTTGACTAAGCTGCCCAGGGCCCCATCCAGTCTTGCCTTGAACACCTTCAGGGACAGGGCATCCACAGCCTCTCTGGGCAGCCTGTTCCAGAACCTCACCACTCTCTCTGTAAAGAATTTCCCCCTGACCCCTGATTATCCAACCTAAATCTTCCCTCCCTCAACTTAAAACCATTTCCCCTTGTTCTGCAGTTATCAACCCTTTCAAAGAGTTGATTCCCCTCCTGTTTGTTTCTTTCGGCAGCAGCTTTAGTTTCCTTCTGTGAATAGTTTGGTATCATGCAAACAACAGCATGGGAAAACATAGTACTGAGTGATGAGGGAGGACTGCATGTTTATCAGGCATTCAGAACTGCACAGGGTGCTGTACCCATCCCCATCCCCTTTTCTCTTTGCAAGACGGAAGCAATCCAGTCAAGTCTGACTTCAGCAGCAGTGGGTGAGGTTCTATGTTTAGCCTTGGATACAATTTTATTCCTCCTACTGGGCACAGTCCCCTTCTTGTTTCTGCACAAAATTCCATAAATGAAAATTCAGATAGAAATTTCCAAGATGACACTGCAATTTATTCACTTAATTTGCTGGAAGCTATGGCTGGCTTTTTTCTAGTGCATCTTCCTATTAGACACAATGCCTTTTTTCCTGTTTCCCATGAATTAGTTCTTTCATTTAATCTTTCTTCAGTTACTTGCCTGAAGTAAAGTCTTCTGAAGATATTGGAACTCTTACAAAAGGAAACTCTCCTTTTATATAACGTTAGGAATTCAGTAAAACAACATTTGGATGCAGCATCTCATCTTCTGATGCTCTTTAAGCTTTATTTGGTGGTACAATTTTGTCCCTTTGTGGCATCTGTTTTCCAGTCTTGGAAAACTTGAGCAAAAGATGAAAGTCAAGCTGAAGAAAATGTTCTGCCAAAAAAAAAAAAAGAAAAAAGAGAAAAGCTATTCTTCTATTTTTTAGCTCTCTGATATTTTCAAAAGTAGCTAGTAAATCTTTGTATTCGACTCCCAGAACTGACAATTTGGGAAGCAGGATGTGGAAAGATCTCTGAAAAGAAACATTAAAATTGTAGCAGTGGGTTGGATTATAGATCAGGGATGACAGATCAGAGATACAGCAAAAACGTATCATGTTGCTAAACTGTGGCAGTTTCTTCATCTCTTGGTGCCTTAAGGCAGCTCAATCAGCTCTCTTAGAAAAGATGTGAGAACGAAGAGTGTGTTGAACTCTAGACTCTGCAGATGGAAATCCTAGAGAAATGCAAGTTGATCTTATAAATACTCAGCAATCCCAGAGCTCCTAGAATGTACTGAGGGCCAAGTTCCTATGTCAGAATATGAGGGTTGCTGCAATGAGGATGGCAGGAGGAGTGAGAAAATAAGGTGAGGGAATGAAAAGACTGAAGTCCAAACGTGCAAGAATTTGAAGGTGTCACTTAGGGGTCTCCAATCAGAGAAATACAGCGTGAGTATACAACATGAGTTGTGATAAACTAGCTCAGAATTGGATTTGCAAAAACAGAGGTACTGCAGTTAACAGAAGTACTGGGTCTCTCCAAGACTAATGCTACAAAGGCTGATGACAATCACTAATTCTCTGTTAGCTGTTTTTATTTTTTCAGTAAGTTTATTCATCCACATCTGACATTCATTCCATACCCTTTCGTAGTGAACCTGTACCTTTATTCTGCAAGGACATCCATACTCTCCTGCTCTTTGAGTAAATTTGCTGTGGAAAAATGTATTTGGGAATTAGACAAGGTCTTAACAAGGCTAGGATTTTCTTCATGGCTTTGTTATATGGGAACAATGTAGGGTCTCCAAAGAGCAGCTGGTACTCCACATTAAAATCTTCTATGATTTCCATTCAGGGCTACCTTTTCTCTACGCTGACAGAGCAAGTAACAAATCTCTGTTGGTCAGTGCAGGAAGACTTCAGTCTGCCATACTGCCCTTGACTGAGGCCATTTTAATAGGACCACAAACATAATTGTTACCATTTGCTGGCTGCCCTGTGCACTTTGTGCAAGGACTCTGCCAGACCGCATCCATTGCCTTTGTAGATGACTGTTCTAATCATCACAGCCAGCACAAATTAGCACCTCAGCTGGCAGCCAGAGCAGCAAGAAGAAAACTTGAGTGATCTCAACAACAGAGCCATCCCCTTGGAGGGTTGGTTGCTATCAGGCAGCTAGATAAAAGCAGCAGATCTGTGGCCTCACTGCTATCTTCCAAGCCATCAGGAAAATGCCTGACCTCTGCATCAAACCACTTTATCAAAAAAACCTTTTGATTGCACTATTTGATTAGCAATCTGGTCCCTTCAATTCTTGCTCCTGGCTTTGCTCAAAGGAGGATTAAAAGAAGGGTTAAATGAAAAGGAACAGTGAGAGGAAGATAACAGCAGAGTAGAGAATTCCTACTACTACTTCCAGTCATTTCCTCCACCCAGTTAATTTTCATGTCCTTTGCTACTCATCCCTGAGTAGTTATTTTGCCTTCAAGTTGTGAAGGGATTTAAAGCTGGTGCTGTGTTTTTTTGTTTTTATATCATGGATTTCTTAATGGTCTTAGAAAGTTCTCAGGAAACACTCAGCAAAGCAAAGCAAGAAAGGGTTGGAATGGAGTACAGATGATTTCTCTCCCTCCAGAAAAAAAGGTAATGTAATATAAAAACAAGACAAAGTGAAAGGTTATTAAAAATAAATCCAAACCATATAAGGGTTTCCAGAACAGCCTGTGCTATGGCCATAAACCTTCCACACAAGGTGAAAGATCTCAGCAGTCATGTCATTGATCCACTCTCCTGCTTCCACCCTCCACCTCCTTTTCCTCGTCCACTCAAACAACCACACAGGGCAATCAGATCACTATCCTTACTTCTAGCAGAGAAAACATACGCAATGCATGTGCATGAATGTCAGATAGCCCATGTAAAAGAGAACATGTCACACTCCCTCTTATCACTGCTACATGTCCACCTACTGTGTATCAGTCCTCAATATTGTGCCTCTTCTCTTGAAAATATACAGCATACAGACATGTTTTTAGCAAGAACTGAGTTTGACATTTTTTAGCACACTGATATCCTGACAAACAGGGAGAGTTCATGTCATGTTCTCCCTATTGGTACCATGCAGGAGCTCTGCCTGGCTCTGGCTACTAAATCAGAAGGATTTCTTCTCCCTACCTCCTTCTGTGCCACAGTGTTGTGGGAACTATGATTCATTCCATGTCTCAGAGAATATTATCAACCTCACTGTGGAGTTGCAAGGTGCAGTTTGTTATTTACTAAAGAATATTGCAAAATTCTAGTTAGCTATGTGCTTGATTGCCATAGCATCTGACAAATCACTACAGGAAGGAAATACTTCATTCGTTATTTTAAAAGTGAAACTGAGGCAGAGAGAGTCTGAGTTCTACCTCTGGGTCTCCTAAATTGCACTTTACTGCTCAGAATTAGAACAGCAGTTCACAGACCTTTTCTCCACATCATAATATTTATATTTTTGCCCTCAAATACATCAACATCAATTGAAACTACACTTTTTAGCCCTGCAGCCCCGCTTATTTTTGCCCTTACTCTTTACAAAGTCCCACCTCTGCTTTCAGAAGCTTTGTGAAAGACCTTCCTGGTATCATTAGATGGGAACAGTTTGAAAACAAAATCATAGTTATGCTTTTGGGATGTTGCTATCATGATGTCTTTCTTCCAGTGAGACCCCTTAAAAACAGTCTTTCTGCAAGTCAAAATTTGTGGTCTGATTTGAGCTACATGTGGAAAATATGTCTTGTAGAGGGATGTGATTTGTGTCTATTTTTTTTCTGTTTCAGTTTTGCCTACCACATCTTAAATTTGAACCATTAGCAGGGTGGAATAACCAATATCTGCGTAGACAATTACCAGTTGTCATGCATCTGAAAAAAAAAATAGTAATAATACCCACAAAGATAAAAACCCACCTTAATATACTCTCGGCACAGCCCATGAGTTACAGTAAAGGTAGTTCCCACATCTTGACAATGTCTGTGTGAAGACAAGCTGAACATGTGTGGACAGGTAGTTTCTACTGGACTTCAAGTCAGGAGGGCTCTTCAGATTGTGAACAACGTGAAACAAAACATAGGCATTGAAAAAGGGTTAAAGAACTGGATTACTGTTCTTCTGCATAGTGACAGGAGACACCCTGTATTTCTTTTGCAGCTTAACAAGAACCCAGTGGAGTAAGAAGAAGTGACAGGTAGAAAATGGAAGTGATTATGTTACAATGCCTAAAATGGTGCATCGCAGCAGACAAAAATACACTAACAGCCTCACAGATCTCACATGTGAAATGGCCAAACGTTATATAACATTTCAAGGAAAGTATAAGGGTGGAAGAATAGGAGAGCGACCATGCAGCTACTTGACTTGTGTCACAAGCATAAACTGTTGGCTCTGTTCGCTTTTTAATATATGTACTTAGTGGAATGCCAAAGAAGATCACTGGCGGTAGTTTTAAGTGAAAATATTAGGAAAAACACTCTTTTTAGAGGTCTGTTCTGCTGGGAATATTAAACTCCTTGAACAAATCTTACTGAATAAGCTGAGATATAAAAAACTCCAAGGGTGTGACATGAGTGGAGTGAGTCAGTTGAGATATAACTTTTCTAATAAAATGAGCTTTGCTGTGCTGGAATTGGATTGGGGCAGAAGACCTAAAGAAAGACATAGAGGTCCCAATTTAGTCCTAAACTGTATAAAAGTGAATATGAAATCTGATGGTTTCTTGTTCAAGAGGTAACTGGCATGGAAAAAGTAGAAAGGTGGAGAGGAAGAGACATTGTTTCTCCACAGCAGTTTGTTGGAGCGCTGTGAGAAAAGTTTAGACGGAAATTCAGAAACTCAATTTCTTTCATCCACAGAGAAAATGTAGAAAGGATGACAAAAAAACACGCAAATAAGATATTTTAAAAAACCTGTGGCATGAGATAAAAACTAACATAATTTCGATGGGTAAAGTCAGAGAGTGAAGTGAAAAATTCTTTCTGTAAAGTTAAAAAGCAAGTCAGAAATAGAGCTGGAAATAGAAAGCAGGAGCTGAAGCAACCTAACTGCCTCTTGGGGGAACATGATTAAAAAATCAAAATAGCTTAAGATACTTTAACAGCTGAGTTTATATTCATCCTTTTATAAAAAGTGAATCACAGGCTTAAGGCAGTGCAAAACCAAATTAAGGACTGACGGACACCCCTTTTCCTTATGTTTTCATAAAAACATCAGGCAGTCTTATCCAGTGATCCCTACTCTCAAATTCAAGCGTCTAAATTTTAAATCAGCCATCCTACCATAAAGGAACATTGGAGTGGCTGCTACTGAGAGGACATAGTCACAGTAACTTCAGAACTGTTAGTAACCACATAGGCATCAAGTCTTTGGGAAGCTCTTTATCACTGAGGCGGAAATAGAAACACATATGTTGGCCTCAATCATTCTCTTTAGGGCACAGCAAGGAATTGACGGGAAGCACACGGTGTCTCCTCCCGGGGACTGCCTGCAGTGACGTCAGGGCATTGAGATACTTAGAGATCTCAGCTCCATTAGCTGGATCATCTTTCATCATCTATTTTTCATGAGACACATGCAGCAGTCCTAGAGAATTCAGAATTAATTTGATCCAGGCACTCAGCCTGCAGAACCAGACTCCCACTAGTGCTAAGGTCTTCAAAGACACGAGCACAAATTGTTTAGGTGAGCCAGGAGACTGTGCATCACATGAAGTTTCCACAACTGTTCTTTTCATAGGGCAAATCTAGGGATGCATAAGAACTGGGACTGTTTCCTACCTCCAGCAACACCCAAACAGAGTTAACCATACCACAACACAGAAGGTCTGTGATCTGTCCCCAGGGCCAAGAGAAAAGGGTTATCAGCTTTCTCAGTTGACACTCTTGGGCTTTTCTCCTGGGACTTCCACCAACAGCATAAGTGAACCCTGCAAGGTGACTTTTATGATGTGAATATGCATCTTGAATATGCAAGTTGCCACCAAAGGCACAAGCCATGCATTTCACCCAAATGAAAGCCATAATTCTCTCTGAAGACCCTGACCAGAGACCAAGTTGTACTTACTAAACTTTGACTATGTCAAAGCTCTGCTCCAAAACTCAGGATTTCAAAAAGATAAGATCGCCTTTGCCTTCTATTATATAATAGATTTTCCTGTAAATTTGATTTAAGATAGTCCATTGTGGTAGCCAAAAGTAAAGAAAACAATTTATTCTAGTAGATGAGTAGAGTTGGGGTATTACATGGAAAATGGTTTCCTATCTGAATGGTTACATCTCCTGAACACAGGATGTTTTGCTAATGGGTCAGTGACGAATCACAAAGTAGGCTGAGACCAATCAAACTAATTTAATTTGCAGATAAGCAGGATTTAACTGTGGCTTTCCTGAGGCAGACTTTGTGTTTCAGAAAATTTCACTTCTGTTCAGTGGTAATACTGCAATTTAAAATAACACAAGATGGCAATGATGCCCCTTCCTGGTCACACCAAATACTGCTGTAGTGCACAAACTCAAATCAGCTCATTTTACTGTGGTTCAGGTTATCCTTATACTCCTAATGCTTTTTGATCCTTTTTTTTCCCCCTCTTTTCTCTCTCTCTTTTTCTTTTCCCCAGAAAAGTGAATGTAAGTTAGCACAGGAGAAGAAAAACAAGCATTTAATTCTGAGGAAGGGCATGCAGCGTGGGTGAAGCTTGAAGGAAAATCCTGCTTTGAAATTACTGAGCATATCAGTAGAAGCATTAATCTTCCGTTTCTATTAAGCTTTTGAGAGTAACCTCATTCTGACCCCTACCCCTCAAAAAAAAAATCCTTGTTTCAGCTTGCCTTTTTACAGTTACATAGCTCCCACACATAATTGAACAGATTGCCCTGCTAGATCCTGTGTACAGCTTAAGCTTCACACTCACAATCCTCTCCCTTCTTAGTGTTTCCTGACATTCAGGGGAACATTATCAACTCTACTCCTAAAAAGGGAATTCCCTACAGCTAGGAGAAGGACGGACAGTCCCTAAAGGCCCTGGGGGCACCAGCTCTGCCACTTCAGCCTGCAGCTGGCTCCCTGCCTGGGTTGCAGCCTGGTGACCTGCTGTGAAACCCTGGACACTGTTGTTGGAGACACACGGAGCAGAGGGTTAGATAATTCTTCTGCCTAGAGCCTTGTGAGGCTTTTACTTCTCATCTATTTTTAGTTGACCAAACAGCTGGCCTTGGAAGCCTGTTTACAGCCTGGAAAGCTGCTTTTTGCTAAACTGTACTAGGTGTAAGAGCCCTGAGAAAAACTTAACCCCTTGGGAGCTCTCAGATCAGCACTTCTGCCTCCCAAGGACTGGCCATGAGGAATTTACACAAGCAGAACTGCAGCATGAGGAATGACAGATTCAGTAACCTTCAGCTTTATTTCTGGTATGTTTGCATACTTGTAGCCTATCCTCTATTCCAAAAGAAAAGACATAAACCAGGCTTCTAGCTCTTTAGTGTAAATCTCAATGTATAAATACCTCCCCATGCTGACTTTCATATATATGGAAAACAGCCATACTGACAGTTATCTGTCAGGCTTTTATATTGCCATAGGTACCCTGCTGCTGTTGTGCTTTCTAATGCTTAGCTCCCACATGAAACAATTTCCATCTCTTGTCCATTTTGCTCTTCCACAACTTGAACAGTGTCTCTGTTTGAACTTTCACCTTCTCTGGCAAAAGCTGTTATTTCCTTCTGTATTTCATATAGATCACTTCTGGGAACAGTACACAGAACCGCCCAATTAAAAGTGTCCTTCAGTTGTCCGTGTTGCTAAAACTGTTTCTAAACTGAATAAAGAGAATAACTCTCACAAAGTTCTGCCATCGGTTTTGTAATCAGGACAAAGCTGGTTAGAACCCTGGGAGTCAGGGGTTTGCATTCTGGGACTGAATCCTGCAAGTGTGAGTAACCAGTGTCCTGTAACATGGAATTCTACTCTTTTCTCTTGCCTTAGGATCACTTTCAGAGGTTCATCCCACCAGGAGGGCATTATGGAGAAGATGCTCATGGTTATGGCCACGGGCGGATGGTAGGAGGAGTGACAGCAGGGCATCATGGCTCCAGTAAGCAACACTATTCCACCGTTCCTCCTAGGCCTGGAAGCAAAGGAGGTCCTGGAGACAGCGAAGGAGAGCATGCAGAAAAATCTGCTGGAAGTGCTGGAGAAGGAGGTCACAGTACCGAGAAAGGCAAGTATCTCTCTGCAAGAGCAAGAAATAGATAAAGCTATCAGAGCTTGTGCCAGTCTTACTCTTGGAGACAAGTAAATGAAATTGACTAAAACCTGTATTATTACAAACTAAGTTGCACTGCAAAGTTTAAGATGTTTTTGACTGAGTGTTTCCATGTTGCTCATTCATAAACAAAAAGCAGAAAAAACTGCCTTGATTGAACCAAAGAAATGATGGGAAAATCCTGAGATTTTAAGGTTAGTAAGCAATACGCCTGTACAGCACGAGCTAAAACCTTTCCCTTGAAGGGTTTCACGTTGAACACTGTCGGAGACAGCAGGAGTAGCTTTTTAGCTCAGTAGTTTGACCTGACACATCAGTCTTGAGAATATCAATCCTAATTTCAAAGTAAGGTCTTCACCTGAATGAACAGCATATTCTGGGTAATATTAAGAAAGAAACAGCAATATCTCTAAATGTTATCTACTAATCATCACTTAAAGCAATATCTTTATGAGGCAGAGTATCTTCCACTGATTTTAGTCCTGATTTATTTTTGTCTTCCACTGAGTTTCACCAGAAGGCTCTGGAATCAAATCCCTTGCATGAAAATCAGCAGATGAAGTAATTATTTTAACAGTTCCAATGGCATTTTAACAACAAAAAGCAAATTTGCTTGGAAACTGCGAATAGGTACCATAAGTGACCAACTACTTTGAGTGACTTGTAAAATCCAAGGTTTTCCATTTACATTCTGGAAGAATGTCCATTTTATATAAAATCTGGCTTTTATACTTCTGGATATCCCTCTGAGAAAGAAATCTGTGAAACTAGATAGCATTTTGCCTTTCCCAAGAATTTTCCCTGAAATAGTGAAGAGATGAGGGTTTTGAGCATCCAGAGGGAACAGTGAAAATATAACTCTCAAATATATGCTTTAAAATAAGTTCCTGAGTGAGTGGCTCTTAGACTGTGATACATCTGATTTTGTGGATAAGGACAGAAGTAGCTCAGTTAGAGAAATCTAACCATGCATTCTGGGTGCTTCAGCTTCAATGGCAAGACAGATTTTCAACAGCAAGAAAGGTGTGGTATTTGGGGCACTTGTCATCTAATTAGATGGTTTTACTTTCATCTGTTTACAGATGGAAAATCAGGAGGCAAAAAACCTCTGTTTAAAACTTACATCTCCCCCTGGGAACGAGCAATGGGTATCAGCCCTGAGGACAAAAGTCAAATGACCATCGACTTATTATCATATAGTCCCAAAGCTGATTTCCCCCATTACAAGTCTTTTAACAGGTAAGTCTTCTGGGATATAGAATTCCATTTACTTTGAATGAAAATAACAACCACAATAGTTTGGGGCATGGTTCTCCTGTGTTGTGCAACGTAAATTAGTATTAGTTGCGTGTCATTTTACTAATTGCAGTCTCCTGTGGGTGAAAAGATTGGAGGCCTTTAAAGAGAAGATACATTAAGAACTAGAGATTTTAATTCAGCTTATAGACCTAGGTAGTGGGATAAGAGGACTTTAATCCTATTTCCCTTTCTTTCTCCTCACATTTGGCATGCCACTGCTTATTACTGTAGCTATTTAAAGTTCAGAAGTTCAGGAAAAATACTCCATATCAGAAGCCATATACTTGCCAGTACTTCAGATAAGAATCAGGATCTTCCTGCTGCTTCTGGTAAGAACTGAAAGTTTGTAGTGAATTGAAAGTTTAGTAGATTGTTGCTATCTCTAGTGCAGCAACAATCTTATGTTAACCACTCTATGGTTTGCACTTACTTTTGTAGCTTTAGAACATCAGTACCTAGGAAATAACAAACCCCATCCTTTCTGCAGTAATGCAGCCTCTGCCTCCAAAACGTAAAGGATATCTTCAGGTGTGAAAACTGTATGCTTTTACAGAGGCTTATGCACCAAAAACTAAAGAAGTGCACAGAAGCACAGAGAATTTGTTTCCTTTTTTGTTGTTTTTCTAAGCACACAGACGATAGATATGTATGCTCTTGGGCAGGATTTGGTAGTTAATTGCAACAGCAGTAAAATATACCATTTCTATGTATTTAATTCTTTATTTTCTAAATCCCATTGTTTACTTATGTTCTCTGCACTAAGTCCATTGTTTCTCCTTTGCCAGGACTGCCATGCCATATGGGGGTTATGAGAAAGCAGCCAAACGGATGACCTTCAAAGTGCCTCAGTTCGATATTTGCCCTTTGCTTCCAGAATCTATTGTGTTATATAATCAAAATTTCAGAAACAGACCCTCCTTCAACAGAACCCCAATACCTTGGATGCCTTCAGGAGAGTCCTCTGAGTACCACACCGACATCAATGTGCCGAGAAGTGGTGAAACAGAAGAGCTGTAAATCCCTACCACAAAGTCTTTCTTTTTTTTCTTAGCCCTTTCTATTTGCAAGATGGTAGAAAGGAGCTGAAAAGTGCAACTCTAGTCCTGTGAGTCCTTTCCTTTTTTTTTTTTTTTGCCCATAGCCCCAACAAGTTCCTGGTGATTTCTAAGCTTAATGCTTGCTGTGGTGTTAATCCATGTCAGAAACAGTTTGAGGGAAAGGAGTTTTTATTCACCGGGGCATAAAAGGGCAAAATTAGCTATTTGTTTTCTGTTTAGCAATGCTAAATACTGCCTGTCTGCTTCATAATGAATTTGTCATATATTCACAAGTAATAAAACACCAAGATGAAATTAAAAAATTCTGCTTTTTCTCTTTAAAAATGCCGCTGAATCAATAGCAATAATGAAATCAGTAGCAATAATGAAAGATTCAGTCTCACAACAAGGCTGTTAGCATGAGAAGAAAGGTCTGGGACAGTCATAAATAGGCAGGTGTAGATCAAGGCACGAAGGTATACATACATCCTGGTGAGTTGGATAAAGACCTTGGGTGGTGAGGAATGATCTATTTCAGAGGGAACGATACAAGTAACAGCATCAGAGATAAAGTAGCAACTGAGTCTCTTGATGTAACAGGCAGATTACAGTACTGTAGTATCATCTGAAATACCCCAGTTCTCCACAGTGTATCATAAGCAATAGCTTAGAAAAAGAAGGCAACGGGCTGGAAGAGAACAGAGGCACTTTGACACGAGATCACTTGTCTATAGCTACAGATCAAGCAATAGGAAGTCTTCATTACAACAGAAATACTTTGACAACCACCACAGTGCAACACTTATTCAAACATGCCTCAGAATGGATTCAATTTCTTGTTAACAGTTGTATCAGTGCAACACACACAGGAAGAAAGCCAGTCACTGTGAAAAACAAATGAAGAGCGTTGGTTGTCTTCACTGAATGCTTTGTTTCATGGATATTTGCACTCTGACACACGACACACACAGCACTTTCAACACTGTACCCTGGCTTAGCCTGCAGACTCTGGTTTGCAGCTCCTTCTCCTGCTGAATTCTTTGGATCAAGATTTCCTCTTACAAGCAGGGCAAGAAAACTTATTTGCAGGTACAGTTTCCACTGAAGTATTTCTTGTTCAGAATTTTTTTCCTCCTCGATGAGAAATCCCTATAATAGTGTATGTTTTTTATTGTTTATGTAGCTACAAGGTTGGCTTTGTTCCTCTCCTCTAAATGGCTACACCCAGGGCTACCTGGAGACTTCTTAAAAATTATGCTAACAACAACATCAAGCTGCAGAAGTGATGAATGAGTAGTTTCCTAAACATTCTGCTGAAGTTTATTATATGTCTTATTTAATGATAAAGATGTATTTGGAACTCAGTTTAGTGAATACATTTAAAAGCAATAAGGCCATATTTCTTTCCTCCGGAGAAGATCATGACCTCGTCTTACACAGCACTTGAAGTTTGAGTTGAAAAGACTAAAAAAGAAGGACTAAATAAAAATGCAGGGAAAGGTAAGAATTGCAGAAATAGCACAGTGCTCTCTGGCTCTGCGTTCTCAAAGTTCCTTCATACAAGGGGCCAACATCCACCAGTAGGTCAAAGGACTAGATACACTTCTGAAACTCTCTCTGGTTCATAATATACTGTTGGACAAGAGTTTCTGTCCGTATGCTTCTTTATTCCAAACCCTAACTGGGGATAAGAAGTTGCAACATGCTTGGAATTAGTATTGTATAATTGCAAATTATCGCTAATATTGCTATCATTACTAATATTCATAAGAGGATCCTTCAGTTTTGGTAAATCTGCTTAATGAGGCATACAGCTCTTCTTTTGAGAGTACACTTTCAACCTCAAATCCTGTTAAGTGGAATTTATGTGCTTTTGCTTCTAGTACAAAATGGGAAATCTAACATTACATTTTGTACAACGATTCAGACAACTACTATCTTTCTGCTTACATAGTGTAATTTATATGCTACCTCAATCATTATCCAGTTTAATGTCAAGAGTGAGAAGAATCAGTAATCCAAATTCTGTCTCAAAAATCATTGGCACAACTCTGTTAATTTCAATGAGGCTTGCAGCAAATGTAATCAGGGCAGAAGTCTGTCCAAAATGTTCAAATATTTAAGAGAATGTTGGTAGCTGCTTCTGCTCTGTTTTCCTTGTGCTATGATGTAGACTCAGGGGAATCGCCTCTGTCAGATATTTACTTATATTGTGAATAAGAGGATTTTCTAAGATTTAATTACACTGGATTCCCTCCACAAACTAGAAGCTGCAAATGGAAACTCAGCCATCTGCTTTTAAGCAGGATCATAGCGGTCACAGATAAAAAGGACCTAACAAAATATTGTTCCCACCCTTTTGTAAAGGCAGGATACAATCCCCTCAGACATTAAACTTACATTCCATGGAACAGCAGCCAAAAAAGAATTTAACAGAGGGGGCTGACCCATGAAAAGAAAGATTGGTTACAATTTTGTGACACTCAATTTTAGAACAAATATCTTCTAACATTCTTAGTTTTTTTCAGTATTATCCTCTTGTTTCCAAGCTCTGAAATGCTTCCTCCGTGTAGTGAGACTTGTATAATGAAGAATCATCCAAGCCATACTGAAAACATGTAAAAAAGTACTCCCTGCATTTAATACAACAGAAAGGAGTTGAACAAATCTCAATATTACTATCCATAAATACGTATTAAAATCCTGTCTGAAGTTATACCTGTAAACTGTAAGACAGGTAGTGGCACAGTTGGTATGCTTTTCTGTGTTCTGCAGAAATTCTGCCATTTGACTGCAACATATTCCCTAATCGAAGGCCTTCCATCTCATCATAGACTGCCTCACATAAGCAGCTCATCCTTATGGTGATGAGAATATAATTCATACAACTAACATCTGGGGATTACATTTTGTTGTTACTGACAGAGCATTTAGAGGAGATGGCTTTGTCATTAGGCTTAGTGGCTCAGAAACAAAGCTTAGAACAGTTTCTAGCTATTAGTAGAATATGGCTTCGTTTGTTTGACTTGTTTTCTTTATTCATACTGTGAACACATAAAATGTATTCATTTTACAATATACAAAATGATATATATTCATTTTGCATATGTATAAATGGTATGCATACATTTATATATATTCACATCTCTTCTACACAGGGGTAGCATCAGACAGGCAGAGCACGAAACCAATTGTTCAGTTATGTAGAAAACATGTTTGTACTTCGCCCTAGTCTCCACACGTGGAGTACTGTCTCCTGGTGCAGAGCCTGAACATTCATTGCACTAAAGACTTTTTTCTCTCCTACTTAGCTTGCCCTGACTAAAGTTTATGTTCTTTTCCACAGAAGACTGACTGCCACAGGTGTGACCATCTGGCAAACATCCCACATCCAAAGGACTGCTCCTTGGCACAGCAAGCTGGTATGAGCACTTCTCTGGCAACTAACGGAGTTCACAGCTGCCCATCAACAGCAGCTTGTATGCTAACTCCTCTTGGATATGTATTAGACAAATTTGCAAGCCAGACTGCAAGCTCAGAGCACATTAATACGTTTCTATGCAATTTAATCTATGCCAAACTCCTCAAATTGCAGCTTACTGACTTAAAACAAGTTGTTCAACACGTCTTGGACATGTGCCTGACCAGAACCACAGATAAGCAGAATCTGCAGACGCATGCAGAACTGGGTTTTTGTGGAACCTTACATCTTTTCTGAGCTGCTGAGTATGTGGGATTCAAGCCATTTAATTATATCCATGGCATCATATAGATATATGATACTAGTAAAAGTATCTTCAGCTAGTGTAATTAATTAGCTGTGCCTCTGTGCTACACCTCTTGCTCTCTATGTATCAATCACACAGGAAGTGTTATCATCTCCCTGATGATCATCTTCTGTTTGCAGTATAGCTTAAATGATATTCTAATGAGTCTAAGTTCTTGCTTTGATACATGCTGTGCTAACACATGCAGCAAAGGGGAGAGGACTACACAAAATACTCTGAAGGAATGCTAAAGGTAACCACTATTAGCTTAAAAAAATATCTCACATATAGGCTCTCATTTAAATTTTCAATTACATGTTCTGGAAACATCACTTACAAAGGTCATTCCGAAAGTGATGCCTCCAACTTATTTCTGTGGAAACACTGGGTGATAGAGCAAATTGTCAGCAACAAAAAACACGACTTTTCAGCATAGTCACCACCATTAGCCATGCATTTAATGAGCCTGCTTAGCTATCTGGAAAATGGCTCGTCTTTCATGTTGCTGCTGCCACTGCTGAAAAGCATCACCCACAGCGTCACTGTGCTCACATCCACTGTTTGCTCTCCATAAACATTCAGCAAGTGTCACTGAGCATCAAGGGGTGCCATTTTTGCTGCGTGGAGGAATTTCACGACACACCTTTGCTTCATGCGTGCTTCCATGTCAGACACAATTTTGTCAGACTGCCCCTCTGCTGCCATCTGTCGCACAGCAACAAAACGTAGCAGAATATTGCTGGGAAGGTTCAGCCTCTATTGCCATTCCACCAACATCTGCCACTGATGTTGTGAGCCAACATAATAAAATAGGAAGTATTATTTTTGGAGCAGCCATCACATTTCATATCAAAACTCTCAATGTACATTTTCCAACTCTTTAAAAGAAAAACTGCAAGTTCCTTTTCTTTTTGTTCCCATTATTTCCCTATAGTTCCCATTAATAATAACAAAATTGTGCAAATATTTTTAGTTTCAGTTTTTCATTTAAAGAAAATTCTATGGAATCTACTTTCAGACAGAACTGGGACAAAAAAAAAAAAAAAAAAAAAGCCAAAAAACAGAAACAAAAAAAGGCAGATAATGACCACTGCCTTTTAAAACAGGTAGGAAAATATTAGAGGTATAGTTGCAGCCAGAGTTGAATGAACATTTTCAAAAGGCTACAGTGAACAAATACATGCATGAAATAAGGAGAAATTAATTTATGGTTATAAGTTCTGCTCTTAGTGCCAAACCAAAATAGTTTTTCTTCTTTCCTCTTCTAATAGGGCTTACCAGAAACAGATTTCTTGGAAATCTGGACAAGGAAGACATGACAATATTATGAAAGACTGGCAAACATCTAAATGAGCCATGGGCAGCACTGCTGCTTCTCTCCTGGTCCCTGCATTTGGAGCCGAAGAGAAGAAACAGTACAAGGAGGGCATTAAGAGCACTGAAAAAGGCTATCTGATAAACAACCCCCTGTACTGAAAAGCATTTTCTGCAAAATACCCCACCACAGAAAGGGTAAATAAGGACTCTGTAGATCTCCCTTTCTTACCAGGGGAAGTTCCTGCCTTAAGCATCAATCTTATTATACATTACTCACCACAGAAAAACAAAGTGGTCCCTGGAAGGATAAGGGAAAAAAAAAAAAAAAAAAAAAAAAAGAACTTTTTGCTGACCAGCCTAAGGACAACCTACAGGCCATATTGCACAGGAACTCCTTGCTCACAGATGCTGTACAAATTCAATTACACTGAAGAGTGCTTTAGTCTAACTCCACAGTGCCTGGATGAATGAATCAGATGAATAATTACTTCCATATTATATTATAAAAACAGTCATATTATAATGGGCTTGAAGCTAGCATGGATTCAGGGCTTCATTATACCCACTCTCTCTAAATGTTTCTCTTAATTATCTCTGGTCCCCAGGAGAGATTTGAGGCCTTCTTTATTTGCTCTCTCTCCTAATATAGTTGGCTTGATTCCCGAAGCAAAAGACTGAAATGGAGTAGGAAGTCACGAAGAGTAAATAAGTATCCTTCTAAATGCACAAATAATTTTTGTATTATTTTAGTAGTGATAGAAATGTCACTGCAGCAGCTGCAGATCATTCTATTGTTCGCAGAAGAAACAACAGTTGAGCAGACACCTATATACACTGTTCTAGTATGCTGTGTTTGCTCTGAGCAAAACAAAAGGTAGTCCCAGCATATTTTACACATCTGGTATACTGTTGAAGATAAGCCTGAATTATCAGAAGTTGGTAATCCTGGCATACAGACATACATCCTTTGAATAAAGGACACTGGCATCAACTCATTTCTTATATGTTAAACAGGGCTCAACAGCTGGTTAAAAAGAACTTCTTCCACAACTTACAGAACTGGTGGTATGCCTCCCGGGATTGTTACAGTATTTCTAAGACCTTGGGAACACTGAAATACAAGGGCACAAAGGAAAGAATGCTAGTCCTCACATCTTCACGTTATTGTCAGATAAATGAATTATTGAGGTTATTTAACACTAACAGGGACGTATTATTTGCCCAAGGTAAGGGCATTCCCCCCAGTCATCTTCAGTCTATTGTTATATGCACAATCCTAAATTGATAGGAAAGCCGCTGTTTGCTCCAGTGAGCTCGAAATTTGTTTCCTGGGTTCCGCCAAAACTACTGCTGCCTGAGAGTCAGTATTTTACCAGCACACTGCACTGGTAACAGGAAAACTACAAAGTGCAGCTAATGCAATCCAAGGAATGCGAGCTAAATACTAGTATTACCTATTCAGAAAATCAAACCACAAATTTATTCAAGAAGCATTTTGAATTCTCACAGATCTACTTTATGCCCGCATTACCTGAATACGTGGTGCTGAACACATGATGCTATGGCTCTAACCTGAACAAGTCCATCTCTGACATGAATTCCATGCAAACTTCTGGTAGATGTGACCGTGTTGGCCTGCTCCTTTTAGCTATGGCCATGTCCCACAGCGCTCATACTGCACTTTGCAATCGTTAGGAATTACACACGCTCTGCAAGCATGCTTAATTTGCCTCTGGCAAAAAGAAGACATTTATATCCAGGCAGCTCTATCCAGCAAGCTCCACTGCAGCGGCTCGGGGCGCTGATCCTACAGTGAAGTGCTTCGAGTAACAAGCAGGCCGGGCCTGCACCTGCCCAGAGCGCAGCCACCTCGGCACTGAGGTTCAGCTCGGCTTCCTGGAGTTCAGCCACCCCACAGGCACATGGAATCGCTACAGCTCGCCTTCCGATCCTCGCGGGCGCAGCTGGAGGGCCGCGTTAGGACAGGCTGGGTAAGGCCGCCCTGCCTGAGAAACGCCGGCTGCGGGAAACAGGAACGGCACGGCCACGCGCGAGGCCACAGGCGGCCACACGGGAGACCGTCTGCACTCTCGCGAGAGGAGGCTTCCCGCCGCCGGCGCGGCCCGCGGCTCTCGCGGGAAGATGGCGCTTCTCGCGAGAGGCTGCCGGCGCGGCTCCCCGTAGCTATAGCAGCGGGAGATGAGGGCGGCCGAGGGGAGGGGCGCGTTGCGTGTGGCGGCGGGACGCCGGCAGGTAGGGATTCGCCGCCCCGGGGCGAGGCCGGGCTCAGGGCCCGCTCCCCACCCCTCTCGCCTCGGCGCGTTCCCGCCGCGGCCGCGCGCGGCTACGGCTGCGGGGGTGAGCGCTGCCCCGTCCCGCCGCGAGCTGGTGGGAGCAGGAGGCCGGGGCGGGCAGGTGGGCAGGTGCCGCTGCTTCCCCGCTCGGGAATAGTTGCGGTCCGCTCCCTTAGGTATAAAAACCCCGGTGAGGGGATGCTCATACGTGTTCGCGGAGCGCCGCCGGCGGGCGTCTCGGCTCTGTGCGGCAGCGCGGCCTGGGGGGCTTCCGTGGCAGGGAGCTTCTGAACGAGCAGCCCCGGTGCTGCCGTGTAGCGGGTAATGACTTGGTCGCTGCCGCTGCAACTTAAACTTACGCAGAAGTTGTTGGTGAGAAGAAGCTGCGCGCTTGCATTCACTCTAATGAGGCTGAAGGAAAGCAAAAGCACGCGCTTGTTTTTACTTTTAAAGCCAGAAGTTGTTTGCTTCTCCTGTATTTGATTCCATTTGAAGCCCGTTGTTGAAGAGGAGGATTACGTGTGGGATTTTGAGGATTATGGCCCTAAATATAAACCACACAGCACTCACCTTCTGTTTTCAGAAAGTTGCAGATAATGGCTTTCTGGCCTTAGCCGAGGGCAGCTGCTCTGAGTGCTTTAGTGCCTGATGGTGCGTGTGGTGGGAATCCAGGCAGCTTTTCAGATTTCAGAACAAATTCTCCATGTTAAAATTGTGAAGAAAATGCACGCATGAAATATGGGAAGGGTAATAGTATAATCTCTCGTGAGGTTTGGAAGAAAAAAGTATGCACTGAAAACAAACCTGTCTATGGGTTTGTGTTGTTCTTGACTTGAGAACAAATCCAAGACTGAACATTTTATTCTGCAGAATACGTGGAGTTCAGTAGCAGCTTTGGAACACAATAGCAATTTAGATAGGCACATGCATATTGATGTGCAAAAAACTGAACTGGTGAGGTAATGTGTAACTTTACCATGGCGGTTTTTAAAAATGATTGCTAGAAATGTATTGGGGCTTAAAAAATGAGTGAGTCTTTGGAAATCAGTCCTCTTTTAAGAAGCGATAGAGCTAAAGGTAATTTCAGTGTACTGGATGCTCCTTAAATTCTATTCCAGCACCTAATCAAAGGTGTGTCTAATCAAGCATGCTGCATGTCATTCATATTGATTTAGAGAAGACCCTTTTTTTCCCTCAGCTCAGCAATGCCTGTGAAGAAGCCTTCCCCCCCATGTTCTTGCATAGGGGATGGGAAAGGAGTGCACTTGAGTTGTCCAGTATAGATAAACATGCAGATATCGTGGAGAAGCTGGAAACTGTGCTGCTGATGGCTGTAAAAGCATTTCAGTTCATCTCTTTTAGTCTGTACAGGTAAAATTATGTCAGTTTTTCTCTCAGTTCTGGGTTAATAGTCTATTTTTGGACTGTTGTCACGAGTTCATTAAAAAGGATAACGGGAGCTTAAATCCTTCTTTATCTGGTCCTGATGATGTTATTAGGCATTCAATCTTCTGTGAATTTTTCACGGAGGGTTCATAGATGAGAAAGTATTTGTATTTCTCGGTTTTTAGAGCTTCATAAGAAACACTGCTGCCTACAGATAAATAATAGTGGCAGAGCTCTTAGGTACTACATGATAATTACAGGAGGTTCTATCCATGATGGTCACTATAGAGGCTCCACTGTATTTGAGAGCTTTGTAAGCATACTGATACAAAGAACGGTTGCTGCTGTCCCAAGTGACATACAGTGCAACTATGCAAAATGTAGGAGGTGACACAAAATGCAAACAGGGGCAGGAGGATGAAAGGCGGAGGAAAAAAAAAAAAAAAGAAAAAGCTGTGAGTTTTTATTATTGTGTGCTTGACTTAGTGTTCATATCCAATAAA